>NC_050455.1:58067955-58432955 GCF_903995425.1 Onychomys torridus | reverse complement strand
CTATATATCACATGGCTTCCTTTAACAAAGAACAAATTCTGGCCACTCCACAAGCAATCTTGGGGTGATGTGTTTCAAAGTCCTCTTGCCTCAGAACATAACCATAGAAGTTCCTGCTCTGACATCAATTCCTTGATAAAATCAAAGTTCATGAGCATCAATCAGTTTGCCAAATGCTTGTTTCCCATTGAATTACTTGCTTACTTTTCCTCCATAATTTATTAATGTGATCTTTCTGAGCCGATAGCAGTTGGAGAAATAGCCCCAGGCACTCCCTGTAAGTATTTACTATATGGATGCTCCTCAGGACTAGTATAAAACCTCATTCCAAGCATGAAAGAAGTTTCCCTTTAGTCTTAATCCTGTGAATGGATTAAGGCTTCTCTTGAACAACACGTTTGCTTGTCTCACCCCAGACAGGGTGATTGAATCATCTGTTCTGTGTGTGAAGTGTGACTGTTAGAGCAGGCATTCTCTCTGCTAGCCCAACTTCCATTTCATCTGGTCCTTCATGCCTTTCCACCTCCATCTCATTTGAATCTTATTTTGTTGTTAGCTTGCATTTTAAGATGATTTTCATTAAAAGGACAAAAAATGCACAAGTGTATACAAACCATAAGGCTGGATGAAAGGCACACAAGAAATACACACACATAACTAGCATATGAATGAGGAAAGGAAGCATTATTAGAAACTTCTGTGATGCTTCTCAGTCACAGTCTCCATCCCCACAGGATAACCACTGTCTTAACGTGTAATGTTATGGATTAGATATGTCTGACTTTAACATTTTTATGTACGAAATCCTACAGAATATATTTATTGTGCCTGAATTGAGTTATTCAGAATCATGCCAATGCAATTCACTAATGTTGTTGCAGTCAGAGTTCATTCTTGCTGCTGAGTAATATTCTGTTTCATGAATATACATTATTCTTAATTGTATTCTTAATGGACATGAGGATAATTTTTAAATTTGTGGTTAAGAGGCAGATGTTATAAATGATGTTTGGCAAACTTATTGCCAAGTTCTAGCTATTGTGCATTTAAGATAGGGTGTATCTAGTTGGTTACAGTTTTCTAAAATAGTCAAACCAGTTTACATTCATACTAGTAGATGAATATTTCACTTGTTCTGTATCCTCGTCAGTGCTTGATCTCATTGCACACCGCCTATAACCACACTTGGTTCTTTTAGTTTTCATTTTCTGATGACTGTTAATAGTGACCATTGTTCCCTGGTGGCTGGGTATTTGCTTTCTCTCTTCTGTAAGAGCCCACTTTACTTTATCATTCTATGGAATTATCCGGCTTGACTTTTCTAGTATTTTACTGTTAAAAAATAATGTTTTTCTGTAACAACTCAAAGAATAATGACAAAAAGAAAACTTAAAAGTAAAAGTAGATGACAAACTCCAAGATTATCATAAGACAAACCCTTCGGACCAAGGACTTGAGCATTTACTGCTAATAAACTGTAGTTGAGACTCAGAGAGCCAAGCGTTAGTGCTATTAGTCACACTATTTTCATTCTGAAATGCTGCACCATGTCTGTCCTGAGCTCAATATTAATGTAAATTCTCAGAGATCAGTTGTGCTGAACAAGTTTAAATAGTCATTGAAGAATTTCAGGAGGATGCTTATAAATTAACTCAAAGCCATTGAAAACAAGATACCTTGTATGAAAAATACAAGAAGCAGCAGCCTGCTTCTATCCAGTACACGACAAAATAGGACACTTCAGAAAGAGAATTTTACTAAGAGCATTAAACAACATAATATTTACTAAAACAAAATTCACCAGGAGTAATGGTACACACCTATAATCGCAGCATTTGCAAGGGAGAAGTAGGATCATTAGCCCTAAGCATGCCTGGGTTGCAAGACACCATCTCTAGAAACTAATTTCCCACTTTAAAAAAATGTTACTATCATGGAAATATTCATCTAACCTTAATTCAGTTCTTAAAATTCTATATAGATGAAAATATATTACAATGAGTTACTCAAAAAGTTCAAGTAAGAAGACTGTTACTTTGCAGATAAATAAGATTATAATCTTAGCCAATGAGATAAGAATGTAAATTTTGTCAGTGGTGGTGGCACATGCCTTTAATCCAGCACTCGGGAGGCAGAGTCAGGCTGATCTCTGGGAGTTCCAGGCCAGCCTGGTCTTCAAAGCGAGTTCCAGGAAAGGTGCAAAGCTACACAGAGAAACCCTATGTCCAAAAACAAACAAAAAAAATTCACAGATTAGATATTTAAATGTATAGCCTCTGTGATATCATTAGTATTAATTCAACAGCTATATCAAGTTGTCTATAAAACTTTTAAAAATTTGTTTAAATGTTCATGTTCATGAGATTTGAGAATCTTCAACTGGTTTATTGAATATGGTTTAGTTGTGTGTAAGATGGTAAAAAAATTGTGAATGTCAACATTTTCTATATTTATATGATGTGGCATTGACATTGACACAGCTTCTCTAAAGTGACAGTGAGGATGAGGCAGGGACTGGTCCAGTTGTGTCAACAAGAGCACCAGAGGTCATCAAGAGGCTAGACGTGCCTTCTGGACACCAGGTCCAAGTTGAGAGTAAGGAGCCTGGCTCAAATCACAAAAGTCACAGAATCATGGGGTGAGGGGCTAACTGAACTATTTCCAATAGTTCCAAAGATTTTGTTGTAACATTTTAAACTCATGTTTGTATCAAAATGAATGAAGGACTGGCTTAGATTGAGTTATAATTTAAATGTTAAAAACTTATTGATGGTTATTAAAAACAGAATAGACTTAGCAAACATTTCATTTTTTATTTCTAACTCTAAAACAGAGAAGCTTTAAGGAAAATTTTATCTTGACAATGGTAGTCTCAAGGAAAGGTAAAAAAAAAGTCAGTATACGTATATATGTGTGTGTATATATTATATAATATATAATACATATTACATTGTGAACATGCCACCATGAATGGCTATACTAAAACATCCATAGTTAGTTAGAGAAAGTTGATTACAAGTGGTGATGGCAATAATATTGAGCCTTATCCACAGTATTTTCCTTTAACATAGGAAAAAAAGAATCCAACATAAATTACAGTAAGCTCCAAATTAGGTTTCCTCATTTCACATTCTAAGAAGGTGAGGCAAAATGAGATTAGACTTTACTGTAAGGTCAGAGCTCATGGATGGTCCAGATACAGTTGTAATTGTGTGCCCAGTGTGGAAAACATGTCTAAAATAGTTTCTTATGCTTGCACATATCCTAAAGTTACATCCTTGGTAGTAGGTAAGACAACTGGCACGGCCTGGGAATCCGGTCTTGTGACTGGTTAGTCATGCTCTGGAGTTTCTTCTGACTGGGGAGGAGCTGATTTTTATTTGTGATTAGGAAGACTCCACATGAACTAGCAATCAGAAGATGGAGGCACACCCTTCTGCCTGCTCCGGAACACACACCTTTGCTGTCATTCTTTGCAGGACTGAAATTATCTGGAAACCTTGAAGATCAACAGTGTTGAGTCCAAGCAGGAGAAATTGTGAAGAAAATAGGGAAGACTCAAAGTCAATATCGTGACCATAACATCTGTAGCTCATTCCACAAAAGACAAGAGAGAAGAAATCAAACACATTTGTTGTTTAAATCTATCATATATCTGTCTGTCTATCTATCATCTATCATCTATCTATCTATCTATCTATCTATCTATCTATCTATCTATCTATCTATCTATCTATCTGTCTGTCGGTCTATCATCTATCTATCTATCTATCTATCTATCTATCTATCTACCTATCATCTATCTATCTATCTGTCTATCTGTCTATCTATCTCTTCTTGAGCTAAGCATTGTATCACACATGCATGATCCCCTCATCAGGGAGGTGGTGGTAGGAGGATTAGGATTCCAAATAATATTTTATTAAGGTAATATAAAACAAGAAGACATAAAAATGAGATTAGGATTTGGGGGATGAGAGCAGGAAGAGGGATAATGGGGGCAGAGGAAAAAGCATGGCCAGAAAGAATTATATGACATTGACAAAAAATAAATTCGCTAAAAAAATTAATCAAGTAAAGACAAATCTTTAAGGGGGCTGGAGAGCAGACTCAGCAGTTAAGAGTACTTCCTGCTCATCCTGAGGACCAGGTTGTGATTCCCCCTTTGATTCCACTTAGGGTGGCTCACAACAACCTGTAACTCAAGCTCTAGGGGGCTCTGATGCCCTCTTCTGATCTCTGATGCCACCTGTGTACACACACACACACACACACACACACACACACACACACACACACACACGAAGAGAGGAGAGAGAGACAGAGAGAGAGAGACAGAGAGACAGAGAGAGACACAGAGAGAGATCTTTAAAAATAATGAAAAATAGAAAAGAAAGAAATTGGTGTTAAAGAATCTGCAGATCTTCCCCTAAGTCCTGAGCTCAATGCTGTGGAAAATGTCATGTTTTCTGGCTGCTCTTTCATACTTCTAAATGGTTTGATAGCCCAGTAATTTTTATTCAGCCATCTTACATAATACTCATTAACTTTATGTGGTCAGAATTGAGAAAGCAGTTAGCTTTCTTACACATACACATTCACAGTCTCTCCCTCTCTTCACCTTCCATGTATACTTTTATTGCAATTTGGGTAATTTGTGAATATTATCATATGGATTATATTCACACCAGAATGAAACAGTATTCTATCATGGATTTCCTTTCTTATACAATGGTTTGTTTTTCCTGGAGTTTGTAAGATACTTTTTTTTCTTTTTTGAACTGAGGATTGAACCCAGGGCCTTGTACTTGCTAGGCAAGCGCTCTACCACTGAGCTAAATCCCCGACCCAAGATACTTTTAAATGTTATGTACTTTTAAATTTAGTATGTTACTTTGTACACATACTAAATTACTCAAAGTTGCCTTCAAATGTTCTTTGAAATTGTGACAGTCAGAGCAATCTCAAAACCTTAATGTCATTATACAAATTTACTTCTTGCTCATGTCATAGTTCAGAAGTAACAGCTGGAATTTCTTTGCCTACTATGTTTTGAGGTCATAACTTTCTTTCTTTAGAAGCTTTTTTGTTGCTGGGTGGTGGTGTTGCATGTCTTTAATCCTAGCACTTGGGAGGCAGAACAGGCAGATCTCTGAATCTGAGGCCAGCCTGCTCTACAAAGTGAGTTCTAGGACAGCCAAAGTAACACAGAGAAACCCTGCCTCAAAAAAAGAAAGAATCTTTACTATCTTGTAGGATTTCAGAGTGCTCCTTTCATTGCATCTGAATACTATCAAAAAAAAAAAAAAAAAAGAATAGGTATAGAAAGGAAGGGAGGCTGTCAGGAGTCACACTATGGATGTCATCTAGCAGTTTTGGCTATTATTTTTGACACATACCCTTGACTAAAACTCAATTCAATGCTCCCCAACATGCAGGGAGCTCAGAAAGAATTATAGAGGGATGCTCTGGAGACCAGAAGGATCCTGACAAGTACAGTGGATAATTTCCTGATGTACAGACATCAATGCTACTACCTTCTCTGTTTTGATTGGAGATAGACCTTCTTCAAGCCTTCCTCCTCCCCTGGCCTGCTTCATGAGAACTCCTCTGAGGAACTCTAATTTTTCTCTCATGTTGGACTTGAGTTTTCTGGTTTTTGCTCTACCTTTTCCTGATTTATTGGCTTGTTCTTGGAAAGCTGTTTTTCAAATGGTATGTGGAAGAAATGAGTTATTTTGAGTGCTCAAAAACATGAAAATGTCATCATTTACATGGCTTTACTTTGGTCATACAATTCTAGATTCAAAATAAACTCATTTTTAAGCTGTGAAGGCATTCAAAGAGATGTCTACTTTTGCTGTTATTCTTGGGAAATTCAGCACAGATAATTTTTCCCCTATGTGAATGATTTTAAATGTTTATGGGTTACTATTATCTCAGAATGGTGTGTATTTAATTAACGAGTAAATGTAAAGGGAACCTTTGATCCCACAAGTTCATAGTCTTTATTTGTGGAATTCTTAAAGCATTTTTTTAAAAATTCATTTTCCATCCCTTTCTACACAGAAAAAAGTCATCTTCTCGAACTTTCTAGGATTGGCTTTGGTCACTTTTTTTTCCCTCCAATGTTTTATGTAGCTTTTTTTTTCTGCTTTGCTGAGGATTAATTTGTTGTTCACTCTCTCTAGAAGCAGAGTCAAAGGGCCTGTGTTCAGCTCATGTTAGGCCACCCATGACTTTTATTTTCATTCTCTGGAAGACTAGAGGCTGGAAGAAGCAGATGAAGGAACTTGTTTGATTACATGGTACTGGGGAGGGAACTTCGGGTCCAAGTGTTCTGTGTTCATGTCTCTAATGAAGGCCCCACTCCACCACTTGTTGCCAGTCTGTGCCAGTGTTCCTGCCTTACAAAGTCTCAGTCTGCTGGAGTTTGGGGGAGAACCGCTGATAACCCCACATTCTTAGCTCTGCCTGTGGACAGGCACTGTGTAAACTGCTTCTCCAAGTCAATACCTGCCTCCAAGTGGCTGAATGTCTTTAAAGAGAATCCATTGCAGTGTATTTTGTCTGGTGATGTCTCTTGTCTCTTTTATTTCCTTTTATGATAGAAAGTTAATTTTAGAAGTTCAAAATTGATTTATTTTTTGTGTGCAAGAGGAGGATGAAACACAGGTGACGAATTTGCCATTTTATCTAGAAGTTTCCCAATTACAATGATATCTGTGTGTGTGTATATGTATATGATATATATATATATCAGAGCCACTTTGTTGAATGAGACAGAAATTTCATCAGTTTAATTTGTGCCACATAAACCCCAGGCGCAAAAGAGCCTTTAAAATTATTACCTTCACATGTTTTTGTTTGTTTGTTTGTTTGTTTTTCCTGTTAGAACTGTTAAAACAGTTTTTATGAGTCAAATGATATTGGAGCTTGAGAAGACGGCTCGATTTTTTAAGAGCACCTGTTACTCTTTCTGAGGAACTGAGCAGGCTTTGGATCCCAGCGCCCATATAGTGCCTCACAACCATCCATGACTCCACTTCCAGGGGAGCGGATGTCCTCTTCAAGAGCACCAGACATGCACACGGTGCCCCGGCATGCATGCAGGCACAACACTAATATACATACAATAAGTAAATATTTTAAAAGGTTTTTCAAATTAGTACTTTGGGAGGATGGAGTAGATTAAGTGCTACTAAAATAGTGAGTGTGGGCAACAGTTCTATAAAATAAAGTGTCAGGGATTGTCTCACATTGACGCTACAAATCCCACCCACCCATCCACGCCCCCGCCCCCCACCCCGCCATTTTTCTCTTTCTTTTTGAGACAGGTTTCACGTGCAGCCTAAGCTGTCTAAGAATTTCTGTAGCCCTAACTAGCCCTATTACGTTTTGTCTTCAAGGATGGCAAATCTTTGTGCTAGGCTGTGGTTTGGGCCTTTCACAAGAAATGCTCCCTAGTAGATCTTTAAACTCTGAAGCACAGGCTCCGGAATGAGTTAAACAATTAAAACTTGTCATCGGCTTCCTAACTCCATGCAACAGGTTTGGAACTATTTTCTTTGCGAACGAATACGTCAAATGCTATTATATATATTTAATCTTGTATCCTTAACCTTGACCATCCCTGTCTGTAACTCTAGGGATGACCGAGCATGTCCAAAATGTAATGCCCAAAGGCTACACAGGATCTTCATTTAATGGGAAAACCCAAAGTGTTGATTTAGCATAGGACTTGCCACAAACTGTGAACTTATCAAATACTAGTTCAGTGGCTGTGTTTATTATTTTATTTAGCAGTGACCCTTTAGTCCCCAGGTGGCTTTAGGAAGTAAGGATTTCTTCATTCTTATGTCTGTGACCTAACTTTAGAAATGCAGTTTCTGTGCCATTCCCAGCCTAGTCTGGATGCTTTGCTCTGGGAAGCTGCACAACCCCCTGGGGTGGAGGCCAGCTGTGTATGAAAGCTGGTCTCCCCACCCTTCCCCCAGGCTCTTTGAAAGAGGTGTCAGCAGCGCAAAGCCAGAAAAATAAGTCAGTGAAAACGAGCTGGCCGCTAGGAATGCACCCCCACAGCGTGGAGAACCCACCAGCAGCCAAGTGTGTTTCTTATTGCAGAGGTTGAGTCACCAGAAAGACTGGCCCGAGGTGAGCCAGGCACATCCGCGTTAGGACTCAGAGACACGCCTTCTTCTCACACAAACCTTCCAGATCCCAGCCGCCTAGGCGGACTCCCGGGTGGTGCTACCAGCCCTGCCACTCGGGACAGGCAGAGGTTGGGGACCGCCTGGCGTTGCACCGATCGGGATCCACAGGTTGCAGACGCAGGGAGCGGTGCCCATGACCGTGACGCTGTGAGGCTGCGGGTGTGCGGTGGCTGCTGGTGGGTCCCGGAGCTCAGGAAGACCGGAGCGGCCCTGAAACCTGACACCAGAGCCCTCGCTGTGGCTGTCCCCCGAGCTGGTGAGTTGGGGAAGGGCGGCTGTCGGCTGGAATTCAGTCCCACCCACTCTGGGTGCGGGCCGCCGCCGGGCTTCAAGGAAGGGGGACCCCGGAGGAGGGCGCAGGCCCTGAGCCTGCAGCCTTCCATCTGTTGCCTGCAGAAAACCTAGGGAGCCAGACTTGGGGGCCGCTCCTGCTCAGATGCTCCCACCCCCACCCCGCAAACTCGATCTACCCCCTTTGCTTTGGTGTGTGCCTATCCTACAGTTGATGAGAACAAAAAGCAAACCCAAACTAAACATTGGACAGAGGCAGGTCCATTTGTATTTTTTGAAAAAAAAGCGATTATTATCAGCAAGAAGAAGAGAGAAAGGACCAAGGGAGGGTAGCCAGGCAAGGGACAGGACTTGTCTTAGCACTTCCTTAAGATGAATCAGCCACAGAAAGTAAAGAGTGTTTTCTGTGACCCAGTGTTTGCCCCATTACTTTTGGATTTGGGTCAAAGTTTTGCATGTAGGGAGTGAGTGTGGGAAGTGAGTGTTGTTGCCAGTGGTCTCAATATACCCACTTCCAAGATTTTCCCCACCGCAACACTGTCTTACTACGCCTCTGGAAACCATTGACTCTGGTGATAGATAGGTAAGCAGTAATGGCCTTCCTAGGAAAAGGCTATATCTGGTTAAAGCCTGCACACCAGTAACCTGTTTGCCAGCTTTTTTACCACATGACCTAAAACTAAGGCTGTGGGACGGCAGTTTGAATGGATTGCATGTAGTTTCGGGGTTACTAGTAATGACCTGGGTTTTGACTTGAGTCTGCTTAATACCCACAGTTCTCAATATTTAGTCATCGTCATACTTACTTGCATGTGCATACAATGTGCTGGGTTAATGGTTGTAACTTATGAAAAGTAGTTGAAGACAGACATTGGCATTCTTGCAAGTAGAGAAGTACAGCGGATTTGTAAGATACTGTAAAGTTCAGTTTATAGTTATAAAATGAGAGAAGTGCTTTTCTGATGCCGCCCTGTCCACTCCCATAGCAAGTTTTCAGAGTTTCCAAAGGTAATTCCTTACCCACATGAGACCACTATTCTTACCAGCAGGAACTTCGATGGATCCACCACAAGGCGTACACTTGCCAGATACTCCAACATTAAGGAGACTTCTCTGATGAAGGACTGACTATGAACTCACATGCTCTGTTACTATCATTGCTCTTGAGTGGAAAACAAAACATTTCTGATGAAACTGGATAAGCCTGTTCTCATCTTTGCCAAGTGGCAATAAAAAGAATCTGTCAAATGCAAGCAAACCACAGCTCCCCCTCCTCATAGGTCATTTCTAGAACAGGCATGTTTGACCTGATAAGGAAGGTAGCCCTGGGAAAGCAATCCTCTTAACTCATGGTGTGCCACATGATACTACTTCTGTCTTCCTGTTTCAGGTTGGGCATTCATTTAGGTAATTATTCCTCTAGAAACAAGGATGTCAAAGTCCCACGTAGTTCAGAGATGGCATCTGCTGGTTTCCCCCATTCTTAGAAAGTTGGAGTTTGGCTTTCAGCCTAGAGCAGTGGTTCTCAACCTTTCTAATGCTGTGATCCTTAAATACAGTTCCTCATGGTGTGGTGATCCCCAGCCATAAAATTATTTTTGTTGTTACTTCATAACTGCAGTTTTGCTGCTTTTGTGAATCATAATGCAAATAGCTCTGTTTTCCAATGGTCTTAGGTGACTCCTGTGAGAGGAAAGGGTTGTTCATCCCCAAGGGGTTCATGATCCACAGGTTAAGAAATGCTGGCCTAGTAGAGCATGGAAGGCACACTGACTAGTCACATGAAGCTCATCTCACAATGGGTACAGTTTCTTGCGCTGATTCATCAAGGCTGGTTAACCAATAGTTCAGCTCTGAAGCAATCACTTGTAATGCTGAGATTCAGGAGAACAATTCCAATAAAAAGAGACAGGACAAACCCCATGTTAGCTATGAATTATTTGTGGAGATGCCTACCAAAGGATTGGCTTTCTTCACAGTTAGGCGTATGAGGTATGGAGTAGATGGTCTGTAGATGCAGAAAGTGGCAACATCACTAGATGGACCTGTTCTGAGCACTATATTCTTGGTTGATTCCAGGCTCTTTTCCGTCACTATTGCTGTCCTTCAAGTGTTGAGCTTCTCTCCTCCGCCCTCCTTAAGTAAGCAAAAGACTGATGTGCAATGGATTTCTGTTTAATAAATGATTAAAAGAATTCTTTCATACATTCAGTATTTTAACTCATTCAATATCTTGAGAAAGTGATATGTTCAGTTGCTTGTTCATTTATCCAACAAATATTTCTAAATAGCATCAAGCACTATTATTGGCTCTGTAGACAGACATGGACAAAATAGGCAGGCATCCCTAACCCTGTGGGTCTTACTACTTACCTGGGGACAAAGAGCTGACAAGATGAACAGGTTACTTCTATGACACATGACTCACAAGTGATAAAGAGAAATAGAGTATAGGGCAGGAGAGAGTTATTCCATAAGTTTCGGTAGTGTGGGGGGGGGGGTGGGAGTGCCAGGCAGCAGACTAAGTACCAGGGCGAGTCCTACTGAGAATTTATTTCAATGTCTATCTGGAGCAGCTGAGGGAGTGAACCTTTGGAGACAATTCCAGACTGAACACCCAGGGAGCTGGGATTTGTAAGTCACATTCCCTGGGTGGGGCACTAATAGGGCCAGGTCAGAGAGGGTTTTGAAGGTGCTAATAAATAGTTGGCTTTGGGTTTTCACTCTAGGTAGAATGAGAAAAAGCTATACTAAATAGCCTATGAAACATTCTCCAACAAATTCTTCCCTAGTTCATTATAAGCATTAATGTTCTTCTAAACACCATGGATAAGAGATGCTCAAAGGACAGAAGGACTCTGCAATGCACTCATTACATCCCAGGGTGGGGAGAGAGAAGTGAACAAATTAATAATCCTACAATGTTTAATATTATTATTAAAGAAAGCATGGTAATAGGTAAATATAATGACACTGGTCAGGAGAAGTCTTGGATAAACACATATTTTATTGTAATATAATAGCTATACATATACATATACACTTGACCTAAATATATATACCTACTAAATATGTAAATATATAAATAAATATATATTTAGTAGTTATATATATTTAGGTAGAGTGTGATAGTTTAATATATGCTTACAGTTGCCTCTCCTTGGGTGTGAGTTCTATATCTATGTGTTCAGCTATCTTTGGGTAAAAATATTTGGAGCCAAATGGTGTCTGTACAGAGCATTTACAAGTCCTTTCTCATTATAATTTCCTGAGCAATCTACTGTAACAGCTATTTGCACATCCTTCACACTATGTTGGTTATGACTATTCCAGAGATGGTTTAAGGTATAGATTTAAAATACGTAATGCTTGTGCAGATTGTGTGCAAATGCTATGTAACTGTATATAAAAGCTTCTATGTTAGAGGCATTTAAATTACTCCGCTGTAGAAGCAGAGGAGCACTATGCATTTGAACTGATAAAATTGGAATATTTTTCATGGTCATCTCTTCAAAAACTTATTATGCATTTGTTAAGAAAGCATTGTATAGCTAATAAAGTAACTTGTTAAAGCCATCTCTCTGGCTTCCTTGAAGACAGTGATCATAATTTGACCACAATAGAAGAAAGGATGGAGGAAAGGCTACTCTGATTGACCAGCAATGGCAGCAGTGTAGATAAGCATTGGAACGGCAGTCTCTGACAAAAGCAGATCCATTCAGAAAATGGACTTAATAATAAGCCAAGTAAATGGTAGGGATGATAGAAAGAAAGATTGAAAATGGTCATTCCAATGCATAAAGAACAACTTGGGTAGATGATAATACTGTTTCTTAAGACTGGTAGAGATGAGTAAGGAAAAGATTTAAGGGGGAGGTAAAGACTCGGTTACCAACTGAGGTATTTTTTGGGCTTCTGGATGGAAACAGCCAGTTAAGCTTTTTTTTTTTTTTTTAATCAGGAGTAATAAGCCAACACACAGCTAGATGCAAGGTCTTCAAGACATCAACTGGAGAGAGCTAGGGTAGTGTGAGATCTAGGTTGTAGAATTGATCTATGGCTTGATTTGACATTGAAGGATCTTATAAAGAAAGCATCAGAACACTGGTCAAGTGATAGGACAGTTATCAGATGACACTGTCATCATGAACGTTAAGAGAAGAGTTTTTACAGAATGGACAGTGCTGTCAGATGTTGCTCAGATAAAGGCTGAGATGAGCAGTGTGTGATCATGCACGGCAGTGTGAACACATGGGAAACTTTAACAACTGATGGACTTCTCCAAATAACATATACAGAAAAACTAATATAAAGTTTTGAAAGTAGCTTTCACCTAATCCTAAAAGAAATAGAAATTAGAGAGCACCAGAAAAACTTAGAAGCTCTATGCAGACTCTAATAAAATACATTTTTAAAATGTGCTTGTAGAACAAAGAAATACAAAGGTGTTGTGTGAGTTCTCAATGTATTTTGATGAAGAGTGAGCTTGGGTCAGTGCTAAAGAGCTTTCAATTCATTAAACTTTTTTTTTTTCAGAACAAAGCAGTGAATGAGGGAACGTCTTATGCCATTGAATCAATGAGAGAGAAAGTGAGAAAATTAATCTCTCTGTCCTCCCCTTCCCAGTCTGATGCTGGAGACTGCACCCCACAGCCCCCAGCATGCTTGATCTAATGCTGAGTTCCATCCCTGGCCTCCTTTCCCATCTTCATGTTGCCCACACTGACCTCCCATTCTGTGCACCAAAGTGTGCTGTGTAGGTTTTGCATTCTTATCTCTGAATAAAAGACCACAGTATTCCAAATGGAAGCATTGGACTTAAAAAGAAAAAGAGAAACCTCTAACATTCCTCATGAGCACAAGGAATTTCTTTGAATGGGAAAAAGTCACAGTGGGAGTGGAGGAGGTTTCTGTGCAGACACAGAAAGTCAGTTGAAGCCTGAAGGATATCTGGTACTGGTCAGGGAAAGAACCAAAGAAGAACCAACTAGGCCGAGCCAAAACACCTATGGGATTTCTAGCCTGGAATGAGCATGATGCGTTCCAGAACCTGAGAGAAGAGAGTAGAGAGTAGAAAGCAGGAGGCAGAAAGGAGCATGGGTGAGCGTGGGCATGCGCCTTGGGAAACCATTGCTGGGACTGACAAAGACCAAGAAGGGCAACACAAAAGAATTATTTGCCAGGGGTGTTGTGTCTGTGGCCTCCACTAGGAAGGAAATTACGTTAAATGCAATCAAATGGCCTTGCAGCTATAATTCAAAGCATGATCACACATATCTGAGAACACAACATGTTGAATCATTGGTAGGGAGTATAGATAAAAACTCAAGAAGTGATCATGAAAATTTTAATTGTGAGATATAAAACAGATCAAAGTAAATTAGGTTGACCCTGTCTTATATAATTGTTCAATGTTCAAATATGCAAAATTACTTTCGGCAGGTAAAGCTGTTTCATTGGAGGCAGTGATAGGCACATGCCTGGGTGATTTACAGCAAACAGTTAAGTTTACTCTGTCATTAAGTAAACTTTGCCAGCACAGCACTGTGTGTTGCTAAAAGACATGGCAGTCCATCTCCACACCATGACTTTCTCCTGTTGATGCTCTTGATTGTTCAAATGTTCTGCCCTATAGCACTAGACCTGAGGAGTCTACACATCTTGCTTCATGTTTATTTCCTTCTCTCTTTTGTAGTTAGAGTTTTCCTGCCTGGCCCACAGTCAGGACAAATCTCTCTTACTTGCCAGTCCCACAGTCGCTCAGACCCAACCAAAAAAGCACACAGAAACTTACATTGTTTACAAACTGTATGGCTATGGCAGGCTTCTTGTTATCTACTTTTTCTATCTTAAATTAACCCATTTCTGTTAGTCTATACTTTGCCACATGGCTTGTGGCTTACCAGTACCTTTACATGTTGCTTTTCATGGCGGCTGCTGGTGATGTCTCTCCCCAGCCTTCTACTTCCCAGAATTCTCTTCTCTCTTGTCCCGCCTATACTTCCTGCCTAGCCACTGGCCAAACAGCATTTTATTTGTACAGAGCGATATTCACAGCACTTCCCCCTTTTTTTTGTTTTGTTTTGTTTTGTTTTGTTTACAAACCCCACGTTGGGCGCCACTCTTTCCTTTCCTTTCCCAGTTCCATTTCTGTATCTACGTATTTAAGGTATAGAGAGTGGGTAAGGTAAAAAGAATGTGGGAAGATTGTGAGGAGTGGAGACAGAGGAAGTCTATAAAGGAAAATCATTCTGGTAGGTTAACTACAAGTCCTTGTTTTAGCCTGCCTCTGTAGCACATACATTCATTTCCAGTTACAGTGACTCAAGGCCAACACAATCTTCTGCTGCTTCAACTTGCTTAGAAAAGTGAAGCAATTAAAATTGGATGGATGGACACACCAGAAAAAGAAAAGTGGATTCATATCCTATGTCTCCACTCTAACTTAGGCAAGGTAATCAGGGCCCAGGAAGCTTATTATAAAAATGATTCAGTACTTAGTCATTACTTGGAGTGTATTATTTTTACCAATAAGACATGCTGTAGATAAATATTTATCGCCATGTCCAAATACATAAAATATAGAATGAAATTAAACTTTTTCACTTTACAGAAGGAATGAAAAAACTGAGTCATCTACTCTCCTTGACAGTCTCTTGATCTGCGCTCACCCAGGCTGGCCTTGAACTCTTAATCCTTCTGATTTAGCTCTGAGAACTGGGATTACAGGCCTGAGCCACCATGCCCCTGTAACAGGTCTTTCTTGTTGGGACTTTTGTTGGACCACAAGCCACCAAATAATGATATGGAGACTTACTATTAATTATGAAAGTTTGGCTTCAGCTTATGCTGTTCTCAACTAGCTCTTGTAGCTTAAATTAACTTGCTTCTATTAATCTACATTCTACCACATGCCTCTTTACCTTTCCTCTATTCTGTACATCGGACTTGCTCTGTGTCTCATTGGGGAAATCTGTTACACACCAGATTATAAACCAGAGCTCCTATATTTGCATGGAAGTCCTGCCTACCCTCTCCTGCTTAGTTACTAGCTGTTCAGTTCTTTATTAACCCTGTCAGGTACCTTAGGTAAGGGAGGTAAAACAAAGACACATCTTTACACAGTTTGCTCAAATATCTTGCAACATGTCCCACTAAAATGAGCATCTCTTAGTGCTTAGAAAGAACAGAACCATTTCTAATATCTAGACTAGCTATATCTTGACTTGGGTGCCTCCTTGGATTGGTCTAGACTTGTAATTTTCTGAAGTTTTCCTCTAAAGGCTACAAATGCAGGAATGACACTACCCTTTTGCTAATTTTGTAAAGCTTTGACTACACTACAATTAACTATATGGAAACTTGTCACCAGTCCCAAGTCCTGGGCCTCTCCGCTCCATGATTGATCTTAATCTTCCTAGGCATAATAAGATATAGTATACTCTGGAATGCTGCTGGTCAGTGTTGGGATGTTAGAGCTCCATTGGGGACAGCACAGGAAAAAAAATCCATGTAAATATTCACACACATTCATGAGAGAGAGAGAGAGAGAGTGAGAGGGAACATGATGAAACAAGAAGATATATAGTGAGTCATAGAAACAAGACCACTTTTTAATCTTCAGTTGGAAACTAGTGCTAGCTGATAAAGACCACTCAGTTGATATCACATGAGAAAGCCACATACAGATTCACTTTTTTCCTGGGATTTCCCCAGAATAATATTGGGGGCTTCTCATTTTGAAGTTAGCCTGTACTATCTCCCCAAATCTCCTTTGTTTGATTTCAATAGGAGAGCCAACTGGGCAAAGGGAGGATGTGTAACTTGATAGTAACTCTTGTTGTTATCCTTAGTTTGGAGGTTGTCCCTGTCACGGTCAGTGTTGGGAATTGACAGACTTCATGAGAATCCATTCTGTTAAGATGACAAAGAGTTCAAGAGTACAGGGAAAGGTTTCTTGTCTAGCATGTTGAGCCCTTCAGTGGGTAGAGTCATAGCCGCCTGGAGATTCAGTCCTCTCTCTGCAGACTTGAGAAGCCCTGTGCTGCATGTTTCCTGTGTCATTGAATCTGGTGTGGTTTCCCAAAGGCTACAGGATGAGAACTGAGCTACTGTGAAGGTGACTCTCACACCACTAGACTATTCTCTCTGCATCCCAACAGTGTACCTCAAGCTGTGACTCCTCGAAGCACCCACCCTTGCCAAGTGCTCTTTATCTTCTAAGTAGAGCTGTGTATGAGACCAGGGAAGCAGCTTCCAGAAGGGGCCATAGTAGAGTTGCTTTAGTGAAATGCCGTCTTGAGGTAAGGCCTAAGCAGTCTGTAGAACTGAGGTGGCTCCTTAAAATCAATCTAGAAGACATTTAGGATAAAGACTTCCCACTTTGAGAACAAGAACTAATTTAAAATGAAAATTCTAGGACCACTCAAATGTTGAGTTCAAATATCCCTGAGCTCAGTTCCCTATATTAACACCTACTGTTTTGCCTCCATGACATTGGACATCTCCTTTACCTTAATCATCAAGGCACTTGTTTGTAAAATCTTGGTTAGTTGTCAATATCTCAGATATTGACAGCTAGATACTCAATAGGCTAACTGGCTTACAACAACCAAACAGATCATAGTTCTTTCTATGAATGACTGAGAAGACATCTATGTCATATCCATTTATTTCTTTTAAATGTTAATATTCACACAAATTGGGGCAAATAGATGAAGTTTTGTTGTTTTTTTTTTTCCCTACAGGGAATATGCATTCTTCACTATGCTATTTCCAAAAACACAACATTCTATGATTCAGGAAAGCACAGACTCTTTTATTGAATGTGTGTTGTATCTGTTTTTCTCTTAGCTCTTTAAGGCACTCTGAAGTTGATTCTTACACCTAAAATCTTAACAAGTGAACCACAAAGAAGCATGGAGAGACGAGTCAAGGAAGGGGACAATTTAGAAGGAAATCTGATACATGTATGAAATGCCACAATGACTCGCATTCCTGTGTTTGCTAATTAAGATTAATAGAACAATATAATAGAATAATATGAAATTAATAGAATACATTTAAAAACTCATGAATGTTGGCTATATATCCTTAAAATGTAGCATTTGTGGAACAAATATTTTGTAACCAGTAGAAACATTTCTATTAATTATTTTTTCAGAAATTGTGTTTTTAAAAGACATAGAAAGTAGAGTGTGAGGGTTAAAAATACCTCAGAGCTGCTTTCAAATTGATTTTTTTCCATAGTAAAGTTGTGCTATGCATGGTCACCAGATCCAAAGGATAAACACAACACAAGAAATCGAAGAATTATTGGCATTCTTTGGGTTGCACACGTTCTGACTGTAGTAGCACAGTGTAAATTTTAAGGGAAAGGTCAAGCTAGTTAAAATTAACAATGCTGTTATTACAACAAGAAACTGGCTATCTATTGATTCAGGTGCCTCCTCAGCTGGACTTAAACCTCGGATTCCCTGACATTTCCAACAGACATCCCCAAATAAAGGGAACAACACAAGCAGTTCGGTGATTTCCTAATTCCTACAATTCACTACCCAGAAACTATTAACTGCCATCAGCGTGCCTGGCTGCTCCCCCTCAACTACCACCACCACTTCAAGCATTGGATTTTTACCACCTGGAGCCTGACAATTGCAATTCAATCTCCAATGTGACTTTAGTCCATCTGAATTTGTTGACTTAAACAATGTATTAAGTGCCTTCTGTGTGGTCAACACTGTGTTTGCATCTCAGGCCAAGTCTCTGCTCTCAAAGAGCCTGGTAGAGCACACCTTAAATCCCAGCACTCTGGAGGCAAGGCAGGGGCATCTCTGTGAGTTCCAGGCCAGCCTGGTCTATAGTGCAAGTTCCAGGAGATCCGGGGCTACATAGAGGAACCCTTTTTTCAAAAACATGAATAAATAGATAGATAGAAAGATAGATAGATAGATAGATAGATAGATAGATAGATAGATAGATAGGTAGATAAAATAAAGAACATGGAGCCTGGTAAAGTTCTGTGAGTAGATACCTGCAACCCCATACACTGTGAAATCATTCTTAGAAGGCAGCATAGTAACAAGAAGTAAGCCTGAGAGGTTGAAGTGTAGAGAGATTGTTGGTTAGGAATGCAAATGAAAAGATCTCAATTTAATTGTGCTCACCTGTAATCCCAGCTCTCCAGAGGCAGAGGCAGGTGGATCTCTGTGGTTTAAGGCCAGCCTGGTCTACAGAGAGAGTTTCAAGACAGCCAGAGCTACAAAGAGAAACCCTGTCTCAAAAAAAAAACAAAAACAAAAACAAAAAACAAAACAAAACAAAACACAAACAAACAAACAAAATCTCTCTACTTACAAAAATTGGGGAAGGGATCAGATCAGGAAAACATTAATGAGAGAGGGCCCTAACAAGCTGTGGTGGGAAACAAGGGAAATTTTATACAAATGAAGATGCTGCCTTGATTTTAATAAAGAATTTGGTAGATGAATAATGCATGGTGAACAAAACTCAAATCCAGGAAAGAGAAAGTGAAACGACCTGGGAAAGAAAAGCAGACATGAATCCATTGGAGGTGCCTGTGGCTATTTAATTGGATCTATTCTGGAAAATACCAATCAAGATATAGGTCTCTCAGAAGAATTCATAGTGGTAAAAATTAAAAATAATGGCAGGAGATGGCCACTAACATCCAGGAGACCAAGTATCATTTCTTAGGATGGCCTTGAATTATGGGGAGAATGAGCCACCCTATTGAAGTGGTTGTTATTATTATTATTATTATTATTATTATTATTATTATTATTATTAACAACTATCATTATTTCCTTTCTATAAGCAGTGCTCTGTTTTGGTTTATAATGCCATTTAAGCTCTGGTAGACACAGGAAAATACAATATATATGATTCTATATACTTAACATCATTGCTAAACTAGAAGAACATATTAAATATACCAGCAGCTCTTAGTTTATGAGTATAACATCATCCATCCCTTGCCCTCTGACTCATTTCAATGACACTGTCTCCCAGCTACCTTGTGAAATAGGATGGGTCATAACTCAGTTGGCTGGGACATGCGCTACCTCATGGGATCCTTAGAGATTTCTAAAGTGATTGAATAAGTCCATTAATAAAGGCTTTATTAATAACTGATACCAAGTTACTATTAACTTTAGCCCAAATTAACTTTCTTAATTTTCTTCAGTAGCTTTGCCTTGGCATTGCCATGACTAAATTTAACACATTTTAAACATAAGATCAGTCTGTCAATGCATAACAAAATACATCTTGATGTTTTGAAAGAACTGAAGAACTGTTTTCAGGTAATAATTATTTTATGGGTTTTAGTAATACGTAAAATACTGTTCATTGATTGACTTAGAAAAATATGAAGTGATTCACTTCATTTAGGGAAGTTTCTCCTCTGTCTCTCTCTATCTCTCTGTCTCTGTCTCTGTCTCTCTCTCTCTCTCTTTCTCTTCTCAAACCTCTGTTAAGTATCCATGTCTCTCTAGTTCTTTGTTTTCAAAAGCCTAGAAAACATCCTATATATGATCATCTGGCAGCCGCTCACTGTCCATATGTATTTTTGTTATGAATTTTGAGAATATACTATGTACCTCCTCATTCAGCTTATATATTCTCTGTGTCCCTTCTAATGTCTTTCATCCAGGCACAAAAATATTTCTTTGTTATGAATTTGTTATTTAAAACATAGAACTGTGAACAAGTGTGTTTTTATAAAATCTCCCGGCAATTTACCAACAGGCCAAGTGTTTTGATTATTAATACAGAAAATGAAATCCTAAGAAAACACTGAAATGACTCACATCTGAGTGAGACATGTAATTGATACCTATGAACTTGTATGATTAGAACCATGTTGGTTCCTATTTTTCCCCTGGCGCCTTGTGTTGCTTATGTTATTCACTAAGCTGTCATCCAACTCAAATATTCTAAATTTTACCCATCTGTAAATTCATCAATACTTTATATTCTCTTCAGTAAGATCAATGTGGTTTTTTTTTTTTCTGATTTGTTTTGAATGTGTGTAAAGCAGTATTATAGGCACCAAGCTCTTTTCTGTAAACAATGTCTTTGGATTTGTTTATAGTATGAAAACATGAAGAGAAAGGCACAAACACTATTCTTAGGGAAAGAAACATAAATAAATACATACTTTTACTGTAAATATTTCCATGGAAGGAAATATAAATAAATAAATACTATTACTATTCTTAGGGAAGGAAGAAGCTCTTCTTGGAAAACGTACGAGTATTTTATGAATCACTTTAGGTTACCGTTGTTTGACCTGGCTGTCGGGTGAAAGCATGCACCGCTGTTAAACCATTGTATTATAGACTGACAATCACTTTTGGTTTGGCTTTCTTGACTCTTCCCAAGAAGCATAGTTTCTTGTTTATGCGTAGCAAAAATCCAAAGTCAAAAACAGACTTGCCAAAACAGTTTGGGGTAAAAAGAACTTAAAGCTGCGTGGCTTATGTGGATGGTACCAGAATGACCTGGAGTTTCTCGAACTGCCTTCATTTGAACCTCTATTACATCACAGATCTAGGGATGCTCAAGTTAGACTCCATGTTCTGAACATCTGCTCACCCTTACAGAAACAGCATTGGCTCTCGTACCAGTAGAAGCTATTAAGTCTGTCCCTTGAAAAAGGAATTGGCCTTAGATTTTAAGGCTTTTCCACCATCACAGTCTGTAGCACGAATTGTTAGAGGGTCTTATTGATAAAAACAAACCTGGAGCCAGGTATTGGGATGAACACTGGAAGATCAGAGAAGCAGAACAAGCCACAGCTTCCTCACCTTGCCAATTCCTCAGCTGATTCTGTTTCCTCAGACTGGAAGCCTCTGAACCCTCATCCAAATGGATCTCAGCTGAACTTCTGCTAAAAGCCTAAAAGCTTAAACAGCCCAGAAGCTTCTAGTTTCTGGTCTTCATGCCTTATATACCTTTCTGCTTTCAGCCATCACTTCCCGGGATTAAAGGTGTGAGTCCTCATGCCTGGCTGTTCCCAGTGTGGCTTTGAACTCACAGAGATCCAGACAGATCTCTGCCTTTGGAATGCTAGGATTAAAGGTGTGAGTGCCACCATTTTCTGGCCTCTATGTCTATCTAGTGGCTGTTCTGTTCTCTGACCCCAGATAAGTTTATTAGGGTATGCAATATTTTGGGGAATACAATATCACCACAACAGTCTAAAACATGTGACTAGATATCTGACAATCTAAATGTCCCAGTGTCCCAGGTACTTGTGAGTATTCTGAGCATATGTAAATACTCATCAGTGAGCGAGCAGATGCTGCAGTTATACCCTCTAGGCTGAAGTCATAGTAACTGGCCAAGAAGCCCATACATTCTATCAATAATGGTGAATGTTTTTCAGAGCCAACCTGAGTCAACTACTAAAACAGAAGTAGGCTGATAGGTAACAGTAGGCTCTCCAAACATGCTCATAGTTGCAAATTAAATGGGCAACCTCAGACATGTGATCGTAAAATGGCTCCTGGCTGACTGTGCTTTGGAAGTTTCACAGTAACCTGAGAGTGATTTTTGACCTCAGTTTGTTATCCTTTGTTTCCTTTAGAAACAGAAGCCAGTGCACTATTCAATTCAATTTGTAGGCTGCCAGCCTAGACAAACAGACGCCTCCCACAGAATGAGGAATTAAAATTGAGGCGTTACAAGGAGGTAACAGTTGCCTTTCCTTAATGGCAAAATCATACCTTATTAATTATGGTCAACAAAATGACATCTGGCATTGCTACATGAACGTGTTAGACAATGTTGTGAACTATCAAGTAAGATCAAGTGTCTTAGGTATCTAAATAATAGCCCCAAAGCAAACTTAATTGATTCACCATGGGAAATTCTGTTCTGGGTTCTTCTTAAAATTTATTTGATTCTGTTTTCCTACATGTATCTCATTTATCCTCAGGTAATATTCTTTTTCAAGACCTTGGTGACATTTGTGAAAATCAACAAAGTAATATTTGCTTCACTGTTGGTGAGAAAGGATAACTGAGGGCTGGAGAGATGGCTCAGGGGATAAAAACACTTACTCTCTGAGCATGAGCACTAACCTAGCCAAAAACATAGGACTCCAGATTCAATAGTGTCGTAAAGAAACATGGCAGAGAGTGAAAGGACACAAGAAGCCTTCCTCTGGCCTCTACAAGTAAACAGGTGCCCATACCTGCAAGCACATGTGTACATACACCACAAACACATGTGCATAGCACACATGAACATGTGAAAAAAAATAGGGAGGTTTCTTCGTAGTTTCTTGTGTTATTGCATCATCATGAAAGCCTGCATCTGATCACTATTAAAATTCTCAGATTTTATGGTGTTTTCTTTGTAAAGCTACTAGGACGCTCAGTAAAACACACTGACGTAATTTACAGTCTCATTTTATGGTATACAATTTAAGACTATTTTCCCAAAAAGGCTTTTGTAAAGTTGTGTGCCTAAAAGAAAATTAAAACAGTCTCAACAAATCATTAATCATAACCAGTTTGTCAGGACATCTTCAAGTACCTATCACTATGATAGACAGAAATCTTTTTCCTCTGTGTACTGGTAAAAAATCAAACACTGACTAAAATATAAGAAACCGTTGCTACCAGGAGTTACTTGTCTTCACTCTCAAGAACCAAAGGCTTATCTAAATAAATCATTACTCTTGATTTGAAAGTATGCTGCAACTGATAATCTTTCCCCAGATTTGCTAGTTTCAGACAAAAACATTTAAATTCACACATTCTTCTTTTTTAAAAAATGAGCAATTACACATTTATTTCCAAAATGGCAGTACTTGTCCTTCAAGTTTATCTGTAGTTGATACAGCAGGTTATTGTAGCAACAAGAAACATCACCTGACTGGGAATAATAATAAATGTCTCCTTGTAATTGAAGTTTTGGAAGTTATAGAGATAGAGTGGTGCTCTACAGAGCCGACACTTATTAAAGGTTGTTGGGCATGAAAAACTTACAACTCTAGATTTTCAACCACATGCATTCTTTGTTTTAGTGGTAGTCGGCTCCCCTCTACTGAAGAGATATTGATTGCTTCTAACTTATTGTAAGAGTAACTTACCTTGAGGTTGTTTGTAAAGTGGTATCAAGGATAATGCTTCACTTTTGCCTTCTGTTTTCTCTTCTTATTCTCTAGAGACTGGGATGGTATTAAACACACCGAACTACTAGCATGGCACCTGGCAATCAATGTAAATAATGGGTACAGTTAAACCTCCTCAGTATGGACCTACCATATATCAGTAGAGTCAGGAGATCAATGTCAAAGTATTAAGAAAGAAAACAGAGTAAACTGGCTTACTGGGAAACTGGACACATCTTTAGTTCAGTCTGCTTGATTCTAATACTTTAAAGTACCAGGCAGTCAAAGGAGACTAGAGTCTCCTAAAATGTAATGCTAATGCAAAATCTTTTTACAATGCTTCTTCAAGTTTGGCTGAAAAGAGTTAGACATTTTTTTTCTTCCTTTCAGATTACAAAGTATAGAATATTTTATTTTAAAAAAGCACAAACTTGGACCAGTCAAGGCTATCATCAGAATGCTGATCATTCATTTGGATAGGTTTAGGTTAATGTTCTACACACAAGGCAGGAAGGATAAAATCCATAGAATGAGAAGGATAGTCATTATATAAGTGTGCTAGGGTTTGTTGTGTTACACTGTTCCTGGGGAAACCTGAGTAAGTGTGTTTTCACCCCAGATAGGAAAGAGATAACAGACCAAAGTAACATTATTACCAAAGTCTACCTTGGTGAAACAATTAGTTTAGTGAAGTTATTTATAGGAATATTGGCAAGATATTACTTGCATCATGTGCACAACTCGACAGTAGCTGTGTCACCAAAAGTCCATCCCAGCATGAGGGATGAATGTCTGAATAACTTGTTAGTAGCTCCTTGTATATATTTATTGCTTGTATAACCTTGAGGAGGAAGATGGGGCCTTGCATATATGGTAAGTTTCAGGAACTTCCTGAGATATCTCCTGAATCTTGTTTCAACTCCAAGGAAATTATGCAGGAGTTCCCTACTGATCAGGGTGGGATCTAAGATTAAAAAGGTACAACTGTAGGAATCACGTCAAGTTTATATATAAATCAGGCTATGCAATTATGTTTTATGCATGCATATCGTCTCTAGGACCTAACTTTGTACAGGGAATACTGGATTAGCCATCAGCTATGGCCAATGACCATGAGTTAAAATACCTGTACTTTGTGAATGTCAATAATCAAAACATTCATTGAATGAATTGTCCATGAAGTTTGATTAGTGTTGGAGAAAAGTCCAGGATGAAGAAAACCAGTGAATACTCATTCCATGAGATATTAGTTTTCATTTAGAATTCCTGAGAATCTATATCACTTTATCCTGAAGGGGCTGGCTGATAATACAAATACATTTATCATTCTTTTTGCCTCTTTACCTGCCTTCTATCACTTTTTACCTTTATTTGGCATCAGGATGAAAAGGGAATTATGGTGGGAGCCAGATGGACACTAATACTAGGTTTAATGTCTTTTCATCATCATATTAGAAAGATAATCTCACAATAGAAATTGTTACGTTTATCTTAAAGAATTGGACCAAAACTCATTATAATTTCACTTAGAAAGCTTAACACCATAATGACTGGTCATATAGCCTGGTACATTGCCTACATTTAGGATGGGGGTATGTTTGGGAAGATAAAATTCTTCCTGGATTTCATCCCAGCAAGAATTGTTACAAAATGCTCACTTAAATAAGAAAAAGTAAATTGTGAAATAAGTTAATATTGTTTTCCTTTTAGTTTTTCTTAGTTGTGTTCTGAAGAGTTCTAGACAGAGTTATTCAATGAGAAACACCCAGAGACCTAGGCCCCTGAGACTCACCCTGGCTATTTCCTTGGATCACATATTTGGTCTATTTTCTGGCCTTTCCCATGTCCCCATAAGGTTTGCAAAATGTACATGTCTCCGGTTCATTCTAACCTGTCCTCTTCTATTTGCTAATCTGGCCTTTGAAATATTGATGGAATTGTTGGCCAAAGTGGAGAATGTTGATTTCAGAGACTATATGCTGATGAACAATTAAGGGATTATTTGAAGTTTTGTCTACTGAAGAAACTGTATCTGTAACACCTAAAACAATATTCAGAATGCCTTTTATAGACTTTCACAGAGAGAAGAAAAATTTTAGTTTTCTAACTTAAAAATTCTCATTTAGGCTAAGCAACCTGATGTGATCCAGTCTTTCTACTTTCTTTTCTTCCTTCCTTCCTTCCTTCCTTCCTTCCTTCCTTTCTCACTCTCTTTCTTTCTTCTCTCTCTCTCTTTATATATTTATTTATTTGTGTGTGTACATAGGTTACTATGTCACAGTATACATGTGGAGATCAAAGGATAACTTTGTGCAGTCCATTTTCTTCTTTCACATTTCTATGGTTTCCAGGCATTTAAGTCAGTTCCCAAGATAACAGAGCAAGTACCTTTACCCACTGAACCATCCTGCCAGCCCTGTTGTGTGTTAGCTCTCCTACCATAAAGACATATCTTCCAAGGACTATTGAACATAAGTCCAGAATTGGATGTTTTGAGACAATAGCTTTCCTGTTTAAAGTAGCCATCAAGCAGTTATGAAATACTGTCTAATGCTCAAGAAAGCAGTAATGTGTCTTTGAGAGAAAATGCATATGGTGGACAAACTTCATTCAGGATAGGATATAAAGCAGATAACCAGAGTACAATCTAAGTAAATCAATAATATACATTCAACAAAGTATCTGTAAACAGAAACACAGGGTAAGAGTGATTGAGCAGAGGTTCACAGCAACGTGTGTGTTGATAGAACCTGACCACCTTGAGTACCAAGACTCAACTGCCTCTGCTTCCTCCCCTGAGAGGATTTGCAACCGTTTAGAAATAAAAATTGAGCCAGCTACCTAAAAGAAGAAGGAAATCAAGCATGGACTGAATCCATATCATCCAGAAGCAGAGAGTAAAAAATGGTTTCATTGGGGAAATTTTGATGGTTAGTATGTGTGGGCAAAAGCCTGAACTCTGATGAGCTCTCTGTTAAGGCACACACAGTTGGCCATACTTATCATATTAAACAAAGAATATCATATTAACAAAGAATATAGGTTTTTTTTTGGTTTTTTGTTTGTTTGTTTGTTTTTAGCGAGTTGTTTTTGTTGTATTCCAGGTAATTTTAAGCCTACAAAGAGCAATGCCTCTAATTACAGTTTTGCAAATGAAATGGAAATGGACTTGCTATAACTCTTATTAACAGTAAGAGAGGCTGTGGCACTGACACTGTTTTCTTGTCATGAAAAGCCATTTTTTTTTGCAAGGTTCAAAAGCTCTGGAGCACTGACATAGGCATAAAGTTCTGTCACACATTATATATATATATATATAATCCAAAGGGCCCTGGGAGAAATAACTCTCATCATAGAAGTACTCTGTTCTAAGGAAAACTGGAAGGGTAGACATGTTTGAATGGGGTGGGGTTTTTTCTATCTTTTTAAAATTTGTATGAGTAATTTGCCTGCATTCATGTACATATACAACTCGCATTCCTGGTGCCCATGGAGACCGGAAGAAGGCACTGGACTCCTTGGAATTGGAGTTATTGTAGATGGTTATGAGCAGTCATATGGGTACTGGGAATTAAACCCCTGTTTGTCTTCTTGAATAGCAGCCAGGGCTCTTAACCACTGAGCCCTCTCTTCTTTCCTAACATCTAATACCACTGTAGGCAGAAGACAGCTGCATTAGCCTGTAGAATAGAGTCCTCCCGGCTACTATGAAAAGTAAGATAGGATAAAGTCTCCAACTCACTACAGACAATCCACTGAGGAAATTGGTGTTAATCAAAAATATCTTGTTAATTCTGGGGCTAGCTATACTTGAAAATTTCCCTTTGAAAACCCTTATCCATTTTTATTTATAAAAGTTTATTTTTATTTATTTATATTTATTTACTTACTCTAGCATCAATTCTAAGAAGTCTCTGGCATAATGGGTAGGAAAGTAAAAATAATAAGCTCAAATAATATGAAAAGTTAAGGAAAAATATGATAGAACCAAGGCTTATTAATTCATTTAAGTCTTCCTGCATGTATTTTTGATGAATTGCCAGAATTTCTGAGCTTAATTTGCCCAGATTTCCCAAGTGTAATTATTAAACCAACTATTTTAGGCAAAAATAAAAATAGATGCTTGAATTATTAACCATTTTTAGATTTTTATGTATTAAACATGCTTTCATCTCAATGTAATATGAAATGGAGAAAATTCATGGAAGTTGTTCATAAATAGATAAACCTATCTTTCTCTAATATTTGGATAAGAAGCCTTTAAGACATAAAGTGAAAACAGAATGTTGATCTGTTGGGCTTATTTAATGTGGAGAATGAGGGCTTCATAACAATGAGGGAAAACTTCAAACTATCATGGTCATGAAACTTATTAGCAACCCAACACCCTACTTTTTAAAATGTCCAAAAATTAACAAAAACTTGATTCAATCAAATATAGTCAATACAATTACATTGAAATAATACAATTTAATTTATTGAAACTAACATGAATTCAGTACAGACTGTACCTTACCAGAATATAAGGCATTCTAAAAAATATCCAATGAACTAAATATGTATGAATCACAGAGAAAATATGATATGGTGGCAAGTGGAAGGAGCTATACGCACTGATTTTTACATACAACCTTAGACAAGAATGCTATCCATATTTTTAACATTGTTCTTTTAAAGAAAATACTCAGTGTGATAAGGAATGATCAGAAAAACTGAAGTAATCATGGCTGCTCTGACACATGGAACCACTGCTAGGCATACAGAACCTCAAGGGTGTGGCTTGACAACTTTTTTTCCAGACACAGTTCTTAAAAGGCCTGAATTAAGAATCATGATACTGCTTTATCTGAAGTGTTGGTGTGTAATGTTGAAAAGTTCACAACTTGACCATGGGGTAGTCAAGATTGCTTTAATCTTACTGTGTTCTCCTTTGGTTCACAGAAGCTAGATAGGGCTGTGACAGGCTGGTCCCCTGTCTAAGTATCCACTCATGATGTGTTACTTGTCAGAATTCTGACAGCCATTGGAGAGCCAATGGGTCCCTTCTTGGTAAAGTCACCCTTCAGTATTGGTTTTCAATGGCCATATTTGAGAGGTGATGTTTTCTTTTCATTTCCTATAACTCTCAACTCTGTAGATAAAAACAGACTGTGGGATGTAGAGAATATTCACTGTAGAAGACAGACCCTTGAGGTCTAGAGATTATACACTGTAGAAGACAAACCATTGGAATATGGGATGCAGACAGTAGATTTGAGAGAAATCTTTATAGAACTATTCACAGCAGAAAACTAAGCAACCTCTAACATGTTCCTATTTTTGATAAGCTATGAAAATAATGCTGGTTTGATAAACTATGTGGCATTTTTCCCCTCTGGCAAATATTGACTCATATTTTTAAAATAATAATTTGCTAAGGTAGGCTCAGGGTAGAAGTTGAATCTCAGTCATTAAATCCTCCATAATTTATCAAAGTTACATAATACCACAAAAACTACTAGCCATGTTTGTATCTGAAGGATAATTAACAAACTTGTAGATTATTTCCTTTTGTACCATGTCCAAATGAATGAGCCAGGGTCAGTCTCTCTACCGGGAAAATTGGGAGAACTTTCTCAAAGGTGAACTCCCGATCAAATATGGTCACATTTGCATAAATGCTGTTTATATATGCAGTTTTCCTGGTGCACGGGCAGTGTACAGTGTATACTTGTGAACTTACTTAAAAAGGAAGGAACAAAAGAGGAAGGGAGGGAAGAAAGGAGGGAGGGAGGGAGAGAAGGTTACTTTGCTTACATGTCATGTTACACAGCAAGGGAAGTGATGCTGGAATGTGAAGCCACTCATTCATCATTTTTCTCTCTTTATTGAACTTCATGCCTAGTATTCTGATGTTTAAGGAACATGTGTTCTGAAAGGTTATAACATGCTGAGTTGTATTTGAAAGGAACAGGCTGGAGACTCTGACAGACCTGGATTCAAATTCCAGGCCTGACTTGAGCTGTGTGGTCTTGAAGCAAAATGCTTACCTTTTTGAGTTTCAGTCCTTTAATTTGCAACCCCCCCCCCTTGATTCTTGTGAGAATTAAATGAATTAATATATGTAAAGTGACAAGCATAATAACAATTCAATGAGAGGTTGTTAATATTAATTTTTACTGCACTCTGGCAACTCAACAAGTGATTATCAGTACTAATTCTGTTTACATACGACACTGCAAAAGCAGGGTACAATAAATTCAAGTATTTAAATCATTCCTGTTAGTTTTTTCTTTTTCCATTTAGCTAAAATAGAATGACAACTCTGTAATTTGATTGGTTGTGTTTTTTCTCTACCGCACTCCATCTGTTACAGAGATAGACATACTAAAGTGGAACAGTGGGAAGACCACAAGGCCTCAGACTTACACACGAAAGACTACCAGCAACTAAGGAATGCTGAGTGAGAAATAGTCTTTCCCTGAGAAGAGTATGCCAATTGGTTATCTAATACCAAATGGTCAGCCCTGAAAAACATGCATATAAGTAACATTACACAGACTGAAGAGGTTGTATTGGTACTATATGTTTATGCGTATGTATATATTACATACACATACACATGTGCACATAATAATAATTAATGAAAAAAGAGGCTCTGAACTTGAAAGAAAAGAAGGTGGGGTATATGGGAAGATTTGAAGAGGGAAGAGGGAAATGATGTAATTATATTTTAAGTTCAAGAATAAAAGAATATATATATACATATATATACACACATGTATATAATAATGTAGTTATATATGTACAATTACATCATTTCCACCTCCCTCTCCTACCCTTTCTATGGCCCCTCCTCCCATGCTCATGCCCCCTTCTTCTTTAATTTTTGTTGTTATATATACATATAAACAAATAATATGTGAATACCACCTGTTGAGTCCGGTCAGTGTTTCCTGGATGTATATGTTTCTAGGGATGACAACTTGATGCTGGATAGCCAATTACAGGGCTCCATCACTGGGGAAAACTGACTCCCTCTCTCAGCAGTTATTGACTGCTTGTAGCGTTCCATCTAAGTGTGAGCCTATGAGGTCCCCTCCATTCCATGTTGGGGTTTTGTATCATGATTTAGTTTTATCTTCATACATCAAATTTTAGTTTCTGCTAGAAATTACTTAAGTTCACAATAATATTCATTTTAAAATGTGTATCATTTTCTGTGGTTCAGAAGTCAAAATGCAGAATAATTACCCAGCAAGAAGTGGTCGTTCCTAGATGGCACAGATGCATCTGTTCCTCTTGTTTTGTACAAGAATTAGCAAGCTATCTGGAGCTGTCAAATGAAATATAGGCCATGCAATTCAATCGGGACATACTTATACTACAAATTAATTGGTGTTTTATCTAATATCCAAATGTAACTGGATTTTCTGAACCTTAATTGCTAAATCTGACATCCTTAAATTACTAATAACATTGTTTTATCTTGACTTTTTAATGTGTCCACTGCATTAGGTCACCTGGGATAGTTTACAAGTCTACACACACCCCAGACCCATTTCATCAGACTCTCTGAAGGCTAGAATTTTGCACAATTCTTTTAAAATCATTGAGGGTCTTTAACTGAGAAGCACTTTACACCTGTGCACACACACTCAACACCCACACATAAACATATCCATTTTATGTTTCTGATTCAGTGAGTTTTAACAAACAACACATATCAATTTTTACTAATATATTTTAGCAATCACTCAAAATTAAGCTTTCTTCCCTAGGATGTGAACATTCTGCAAGTATTTCTGAGATGTACACTTGACTAACATGAGAGTTCTTTATTGATCATCCTCATTTAAGTCTAATGTATAAAATGGGAACGATTATTACTGATTATTTGCTGTTATGAAACTTATACCAATTTTTGTACCAAAAAGTACAGAGATTGCAAAGAAATAGTTGGAGTATTTCATACAAAGAACTCACTTCTACCTACTGAATTTCTCACCATCTACTGGGTCTCACTTCACTGGTGGGGTTTTTCCCTATCCATCCCTATTTACAAAGGGATCTAAGACCCAGGCTGAAGAAATTGTTCCAGTAGCTGGTAATTAGGCAAGCTATGATTCAAACCACAATCTGAACCCAAAGTCTTTACAAAATACATCTAAATCTGTTGTAACTTTGAAATTCCTCCTTTCTGAATCGAATTCCCAGACTCCAACTTTTAATGTGGGGAGTGAGCACAGTGGTTTCTCTGTCTCGGCTGAGGCCTGGTGGACAAGATGCCTTCTAGAAAGAATCAGCCATACAAACCAAACAAGTCAAACTCTGGCTCAAGTGTCTTCTATTTTTGTTTAAGCCTTTATGAGGTGGAACTGGATTTTACGTTTGTTGGTTCACCTGCCCTGGATCACCTGAGCATGAAAAGCTAATGACAAAGAGTTGAAAGGACAGAACTGTTACAAGTTGTGGTTTCGGGAAAGGAAATCGGTTCTTTTGCTAATTAAGTTTGCCATGCTCTTCAAACTGTGAGTGTCACACCCTTAACACGATGTGAGAGTGAAATAAGGAACTAAATGCAAACATGAGGCATCGATATCTTGTTCCTGCCTTTTCCCAGTATCTTTGTTCTCTTCCTTGACGGATGTGTTCTTTTTTTTCTTTTGACATGTGTGGTGTAGATACAAACCACAAAACCATGGGAGTTTCCGCACAGAACACAGTGTGAATATCTGTTTCAGGGTCATTTCCTGACAATGATGTCTTCCATTGAACTTGAGTCATAAATTCAGAGAGGAGAGAAGAAACTGACTTAGCTGGGTTCATTTGTCTCCATATTTACAGCAATTCTGAAATCCTCTTGCAAATAATTGATGTTCAGTAAATGTGTATTCAACTTATTGGACTATTTTGATACAGTCTTTGAAAACGGAGCCTTTGGTGTGGTCGGGGTCATTTAGCAAAGTGAGTACCATGTTATTGATGGCACAAGTGTTCGGGGACTGTGAGGCCAAAATTTGATCTTGATTTCTTTTGATTTCAACAGTCTTTGTTCACCTGGAAAGCATCTTGAGGAGGTCAACTGAATTTTTAAAAATCTCAGCATTTACCAAAACACAGATGGGTATATAGTGAAGGCTCCAGGAACATCATCAAACAGAGAAAGTTTTGGATGCCTGGCAATCTGTGGCAATCTGTGGACTGGCTTTTACCAGAACACATGAAACCACAATTTGAATGATTCTAGTAATTAAGGATTGAGGGTGAGCCCAGAAGCCAAAGAATAATGCTGTGACAGCAGCAAAGGCAAAAATTGTAAAATCCGTGAGAGCAGAGAGCTGCAAAGTCGGTTGACTTCTTGGTGCTTTGAATCTCTAACTTCTGTCTTTTTCAGAAAGTGTGAGGATCAAGTGTGCCTTAACCTCCAGTACATCCTCATGCTGTTTTTTGTTGCTCCACCTTCCTTTGGTCAAAAGATTAGATCTCACAGACTCTTGGAGGAATATGTATCATCCTCGTCAGGACTCTTAACTGCCCACCTTTTCTTTAGCTCAGACCTTTGAGTATCACCCACCCCCACCCCAAGGCTTTCATTTCATTTTCCCCCTCTTTCTTCAGCTGGCTTTTATTTCTTGTAGATTTTGCTCTGTGGCTTTCTGCTTGTGACTTCTTTTACATGTGGAACCCAGTGAGGCTTGTGTTTTAATAAATTCTAGCTGAGTGCTTTGATAATCACACTTTGCCCCCCCCCATCACTTCACTGCATCTCGTTTTAGACTTGTCTATTGGTAAAAGTGCAGATTGTAATAGATTCAGTTAGCTGACACCAGTTAAGAGAAGGTTATTCACAATCCCATTTAGACTCTGAAGAGCTCAGCAAAGAGGGTTGAGACCAGCTACCATACAAATAGTTGGAATTTATCACAACGGAGCCCTACAGTCAGCTTAAAACAAAATTATGTGGGAGGAGAGATGGGAGCTTCACTTTGGAAATCCTCTTACAGTTTCTTAAGTGGCCCTCCCTCTGTCCATCACCCTTATTCTAATTATTGCTAGTTTCTCTTGTACTCTATCACTGAGAAATTCACTGATGTGAGCTGCCCCATTCCAGTCCTTTCCTGTTTTGCACTCCCTAGTAAACAGATAGTTTGTGTCTCTTGTTACTAGGAACACTACTGAGTCCTATTGCCTCAAAGGATTTGGGTGATTATGGGAGGCAGAGAGTTGAATGACTTTCTCTAATCAACATATTTCACGAGGACTTCAGGCTGAGTAGCTGGACAGATGCTAAGGGCCAGGCAAGTCTTCCAGTATATTTAAAAAACTGTCCACAGAGGCTAATTTAAGAAAGTGCTAAGAGATGAGAATATGGTTTAAAAATAAGAGATTTCTTTCAGCAAGCCTTCATCACATAGCTACCTTCATTTAAAAATACATGGTGATTGGATCGTAAATCATGTGAATTAAGAACCAAACCTATTATAAGATCTTTATAATGTGGGTCACAGCAATTCAATGTAGTTGAAATCTGGCCACGAATTCAGTCTCTTAGAGAGAAATTAGTTTATCATCTGTTGAAGGGTCAAGTCCAATGCAAAAACCATGATAACAACTCCTCCAATATATGTAACACAGTTTAAGATGGTTTCACTGAGATTTCTTCAAATGCTTGCCATTCTTATACACATGAGGCAACACTCTTGATTGCATTTGAAATGTGGATTACTTGCATTATTGGCCATCAAAATTTGATGCCCGACATAAATGGTTGCTTCATCAACAGCTTTCCATATAGACAGAAGAGTTTTGGAGGTAGTGTTTCTCTTTACTCTGAAGCATGCAAACCTCCCAAGCATCCTGCCATTCCACCATTCCCAACACATATTGTTGCTTGGTAAGGTCCTGAAAACTAAGGAAGCAAAAGTATAATCTGTGTGCTCACTCAGGGTCCTTCATTATGGAGGATTCATCTACAGGGAAGCCTTGTGATGGGTTGTTACATTGGTTTCTTCTGTGAGTTTATACATAAGGTCACTTTGAGGGCAAAAGATACTTTTTCTCATGCAAAAGTTTCAATTTTAGTTACTGAGATGAAGCTCTCTAGGGACCTATAGATTTATTATACAAATCAGAATTAGCATTACATATGTTCACCAGACATTAGTTGAGCACCTGTTTTGGTCTAGGCTCCAAAAGCAAACAGGATAAGTGGGGATTCTCTCCTCCCTGAGTTCAAGCTCTACATGTGAAGGGAAGCGATAATAAATAAGGTGAAAGCTATTGGCTAGGTACTGGGACTATGTTCTAACTGAAGCAGAACAAAGCCTTAGCAAGTGAATGTAGAGCCAGTTTTAGATGTAGATGGATGTCCATTAGATCCCTCTGAGGAAGAACTATTGAAGCTGGGAACTGAATGATAATTAGTAGACAACTGTGAAAATGCAGAGATGTTAAGCATAATATAGGGTAACCGGCAGCATTAAGACCATGAGACAGGCTAGGACTCATCTCCTTTACGGAACCTAGGAAAGTAGGTGCAGAAAATTAGCAGGAAACTTACTGAAGTCAGATCACAGGCCAGACAGATATTTTGGTTCTGGTCGGTTTTCATTTTAATGGGAAGAGGACAAATTAAGGCTCTTGTTGGTTGCAAGGACCATGCATTTTATCCATGAGAACCCCTCTGAGAATGAACGTGGACACTGGTAACAGAAGACCTGCATGTGACATCTGTGCTGAGTGACCTTGTGGCTTGTGAGGTTTAGCAGCTTTTAGCTATTGAGGTGGGTGATGGCAGAGACCAGTGGATTGGAACGTTTAAATCATTTCATTTGGGCCACAGATAAATGGCATATTCTCTGTACAGTAGGTGCTCAATGTATGTTTGTGAGGTGAGTGAATCTAGGAGCATATCATCTTTGCTTTATTTATTTACTTTTAAAGATTTATTTTATTTATGTGTATTGTGTGTCTGTGATGCCCTGCCCCGTGTGTGTGTGTGTGTGTGTGTGTGTGTGTGTGTGTGTGTGTGTTGTGTTGTGTTCTGAGTACATGCAGGTGCCAAGGAGGCCAGAAGAGAACATTAGAGGCCCTGGAGCTGGAGTTACAGGTGGTTATTAGTCTCATAACAGGAGTTCCGAGCACTCAACAAGCACTTTCAACAGCAGAGCCTTCTGCAGACCCCAGGCCCTTGCTTTATGAATGGAGCTGTGCTGGAATGGATTGTGGAATCTTGTCCTGATCACACACCCCACCCATTCCCACCCCCCAGAGTTAAATTTATGTACTTTCTTATTTTTTCCTTTTGGTTTTTTGAGACAATATCTCACAATGCAACCCAGATATGGGTTGACATGGATCTTGCTATTTAGCTCAGGCTGACCTTGAACTGATGGCAATCCTCTTGCCTCAGCTTCCTGATTGCTGAGTTTACAGGCCCAAGCAACCATGCCTGCTTTGTCAATTAAAACCTCATAGCAATTGTTTTTAAATGTTTTAAAACTAACCCTCCTCCCTTTTCTACTTTTTTTCTTTATTTCTTCTTTTTTGGCTTTGATGTGTTACACAGAACAATTCCATGACTGTTCAATATGCTTGTTTTTATCAAAGGCAGAGGGATAAGAAAGGTCCGTAAGGAAGTGTCACTGGGCAGCTCTTTTATCTTTCCTTTGAAGCATCCACTATCACAGCTGATGCTGAACTCTGGAAGCTCCAAGTGGGCTAGCTTCACTTCAGCAGGATGGTGGGATGTTGGCCCAACCTGTCACTGCACCTAACATGGACATCTGTCAAGTTTGTCCTCTTCTGTTCATTTATGATACCACTTTAATTCGAGATGAGGAGACCTAGGAATGACCTGCACAGTGCCCCATCAAACAAAAGACAGCATATCTCAGCTGATAGTGATGGCATATGCCTGTAATCCCGTAATACCAGCACCCAGGGAGCCAAGGCAGGGGGGTTATAATATTAAGGCTAGTCTGTGCTACATAGGTAGATCATGCCTCAAAAAAAAAAAAAATCAAGAAAAAGAAGATATTTCACTCTTCTGGTTTGAATCAAATGTAGAAAAAAAATTCCAGTTTATATTTTATAAAATTTGAGTTGTAAGTTAAGTATATTTCTGAATTATTCCACAAACTTTCCCAACAGAAAATATCAAATAAAATGTCGACTAGGTTTTAGGAATTGCATCAGAAGCCTGGTAGTGTTTCAATGTGCTCTGCTGTGTGCACACATGTGCAAGTTCAGGTGTCTGTGTATTTTGCATGCATGAACATGTGTGCAATCACATGCATGTGTAGGTGGGCTTGCATCTGCATGCCGAAGGACCATGTTCATCTTTTACAGTCAAGGCCTGCTTATCCCAGTCGGTGCTGTTTGCTTGAAAAAAAAAATGTTTTACCTCTGTCTTCATCACTAGTCCTTGTAATTTATTCATTTGTGTTGTTCATGAAAATCTCATATCTTCTGTGAGATACAGTGTATTATTTGCTGACATTTGTGATTTCCCCCAAACACTTTATTTTCAATTGAATTTATAAAACTAGTTTCTGTTTTAGACACTAGAGAAAATCATCTCCTTCAGATCGTGTTTGAAGACTTTAAGGTGTGCACTATTGTGCCCCCACTTTTACTTAATGTTAGCCTTTTATTTTTAATATAAACTAGATAGCTAACTGCTGAGTGACTAATTATCCAAGAAGGGAAGTGACAAGCTTATTTTAAAATATAAATCTCCATTAGTCACACATGATGCTATGTTTACTTTATTGTGTCCACAGAAACACACAGAGAAATGTATAACATTTCTCTTCTCCTAGTTTATGCACTTGAAATCTATACCTCCGAAATTTAATATGCATGTCTTCAGTCTTCAAAGCCAACAGTGTCTCCTTTGGGATAATGTCATCTACTGGGACTACTTCCGGCAGCCAGACCATGCTTCTGTCTGGAAGGAACTTCCCACACACAGTTAAGGTTACTAGAAACTGATAAAGTAGGGTAGGAAAAAGAAGAGGTGAATTTTTCCTCATGAAAATGCAAAGTGCATGGGAAGATCATTCCTGCTGAGAGCCAAGAACTTCTTTGAGATGCAGACTGTGGGTCAAATGGACTGTGTCGCTGTAGGAAGTCCACTCTTGGTGACAACCTATGGCAATTGCTCCCCAACCATTAACATTAACCTTTCAGGGTCTGACTTAAAGTGCTACGTTTATCTATTGTTTTCCTTAAAAGTCTCAGAAATTAACACATCAGCCTTTTATGGAAATGAGAAGGATCAATTGCAGAACACAGACAAAGCTTATTTTTTAAAAAAAAAATCACTTTGTTTGCATTTATTTATTATTGACTTGATCTCTCTCTCTCTCTCTCTCTCTCTCTCTCTCTCTGTGTGGGGGGGTCAGAAGACAACTTGAGGGAATCTGTTCTCTGCTTACCCTCAAGGGACCTAGGGATTGAAATCAAGCACTTTTAATACTTGGCTGTCTTGTAGGTCCATGAGAGCTTCTCTTTTTTTAAATTAAAGATGAAATTGATTTAATGTTGTATTTGTGAGTGTTTTGCCTGGATGTATCTAAGTATGCTATGTGCATGCCTGATGCCTTCAGTGGGAAAGAAAAAGGTTGCAGGTCCCCTGGAATTGCAATTGTGAGCACCCGTGTGGTGTTGGAAACTGAACCAAACCCAGGTCCTCTGGAAGAGCATCAAGTCCTCTTAACCACTGCGCCATCTCTCCAGCCCCGATTTCTTTAAGAACTGTTATGTAACACTCTTCCATTTAGCTAAACTTTAGCTCCTGGTTTTGTTCTTTCTGATTTTGGATTCTTTTTCAAGAAGAAGTGTGACATATCTGAGCAGTGAAGAGAATATATTTCTAATTTAAACACACTTCTTTAGTTTTAGGAAGAATTAAGCAAAAATACAACTCAGTATTCCACTAGGAAACTTTTTATAAGTGTAATTTCAGCAGAGTGTACTACCCAGACCCACACCCTGCTACTCATCACGTGAAAACTAATACCCTGGGATTGAGAACTAATAGAAGGGAATTTGAGTTCATTTCAGGCCTGTACTCTGAGATGAGGAGAAACGACTGGTTTCCAAACAAAGACCACCGAAAGGAACTCAGGGACGGGAAATGCTTCCCTTCCGGGGAGGAAATGATGCTGTGCAGGAAGGGTAGATTGGGAATGAGGTCTCTCTCACCATGCCTCTTTCTTCTCTTTTCCTGGAATACAAAGATAACAGAGGATCTGTTTTCTATTGCTAGCCCCTATCATCTGCAGATGAACAGGGTGCATTATTTCCCTGCAAATTAACATTATTCCACTTTCAGTTAGAAAGCCAGACTACAGTGTCCCTGAGCCACGCTGGCTGAAGACCATCAGATGATTTTGGTTTTGACAGCTGAAGAATAATTCCTGGTGAAGGGGTCTTGGGAGCAGTGTCTATCTAGTTCATGTTGTTGCCGGAGTTGATCCCAAGAGTTAGTTTCTTGGTCCTCTGGTGTGGCTGTTGTGTGGAATTTGTGATGCCAGGGAAAGGAGAGGATAAAGCAGAAGCTAAGAGATTTGCAACTAAACTGGAAGTCATAGACACTCACTGAACATTGGTGTTACAGCTGCACCACAGACACCTTAAAACATTTCACAACATCTGCCAGCCAAAACTGTCGTTGGCCAACGAACTATTTACCAGCTCCAAAGTTAAAGAATGTGGTAGCGGTAGCGCTGAGAACCATGCTGTCTTGTTAGGACATCAGAACCCTGCCAGGTTCTGAATGAGAAACCATGAAACTACTTTATGCTCTGTTCCAACTGAACTTTAAAATGTACCAAGCATCCCAACAGTCCATCAGAGTTGTGTTTCTGGGCACTAATGACAGTTAGGAGCAACTGGGGGCTGAATGGTGGTCAAGATTGTATTACAAATGCATACAGGAAAGTGGTAGGTGAATTTAAGCAATCATTAGTTGACTGGGTTACTGCTAAGAAGTAAGCATGGTCTTAGTAGCATGATTCTTAGTAATTAGTAGACAATTGTCTCCAGTCAGAGCTCCAGCAGTGCCCTGAATGGCTGAAATCATCTTGTGCTTTCCTATGTAGAAGCCAAAGCAACTGTTTAAAACACAGCTCATGTCTTTTCTTGGGGATTTCCATATCACCTTTGTTCTGAGATATTTGCTGGCTTTATTTTAGTTTAAAAATATTATCAAATCTGCACTGATTATTGATTTTATGAGTCTTTTATCTTAATTATATTAGGCTTATTCTCTAAAATTCCTATGGCTCTCAATTTCTTGGGACAATGAGAGTTGAAAACAAAACAAAACAGAACAGAGTGCCTGAATATTCAGGCAGGTATTTACATACCCACAACTGCAGATAAATAGCTTTAGAACAAAGGCCTAAGTAATTCACCGTGTGGGCAGAAATGTCTCTAATCATACTTCTAAACCCAGAGATAGACACTCTAATGCCTGCCTCATACTAAAGCAATCCAGTCAACCCTTAACTCTGGATAGCCAACTTCATCTACCCTGGCCACCAGAACACTTTGTACTTGGAAACCAAGTCTCCCACACTGGGGCTACATCCCACCACAAGACTCATCCCAACTTGCTTTTCCCCCTTTCCCTCCTCAAACTCCAGCTGTCCTCTCAGTTACTGAGAAAGCATTCATTCTGCCCCACCCCCGCCCCCCAAGGAGGGTTTCTCTCCTTTGGATTCCGATCAGTCTCAGAACGATAAATTTTCTGAAGTAGAATAGAATATATTCCAAATAAAATCTCTGACACACGGATTCTCCTCACCCAAGTTAGGATCAAGAGGTGTGTGCAGTAATCGTCACCACTTTCTCTTCACCGTTAGACCATAGGTATTGCAAAAATAAAATCCAGACCCCAAAATTTCCTTTAACCTAAGATCTACAGACCATATAGAGTCACCGTGAGATAAGCATTTTCTATGCTGGTGACTTCAGTCCCTGTGGATGGACTCTCTCCACTCCAGTGCTCACTACTCACAAGATGCTTATGAAATATAAGCTAGAACAATAACCAGCAAATATTATCTTCCTGAATCATTCTGGGAATTTTTATCTTTCTTATTCTTAAAATGCCATGGTTACATGAGCTATCTAAAATTACTTTTGAATGTGAAAATTTTAATAACATAACATTTATCTTATTTTTGTAGCTATCTGTCCATGAATCCAGAGAAGCTATCTCATTAGGCTGTGTCACATTGCAGAGGCAAAGCTTGTGGTAGATATATTGATTATGATGACTTTTTGCAGATAATTAAGCAAAGCAGAAGCCTATATGACTCCCTCAATGCAGCAGCCTAATAGCAAATGAGCCTAATTTTCAACATTATTACATTAATATTTGAGGAGTTAGTAAAGGTTCTTAATAAACAGACATGTAGAAGGAGGGGACTGGGAAGATTTTGGTCATAGTATACAACATTTTAAGAGAGAAGCTTAAGAAAACTATTGCTTAACATGGTTTCTATGTTAAAATAAAATATATTTTATATATTTTTAAATGTTTATTTTACATGTGTGAGTGTTTTGTCTGCATGTATGTCTGTGTACTATGTGCTTTCCTTGTGTGAAAGGAAGTCAGAAAAGGGCATACGATCCCTTGGACTGGAATTACACACACTTGTGAGCTGCCATGTGGATGCTAGGAACTAAACCTGAGTTTGCTGGAAAAGGAGCTAGCGATCTTAACCACTGTGCCATCCATCACTCTAGCCCCACAACGAACTATATCTTTAATATCACTAAAAGTGAATTTAAAATATTCTCATTAGAAACATAAAGATAATTACATGAGTCAACGCATGTTAATTAACTACATTTAGCCATTTCACAAAGTGCACATATTTCAAAATTTGTTACACATAATAATTTCGTGCAATTTTTGTCAATTGAAAAACAAAGCATGTATGACTGACGTTGGGACACCCTGGTGGAGCACTTGCTCAGCATTCATGAAGCCAGAGTTCAGTCCTCAGTACCAAGAAATAACTATTTCAAAACAAAAAGATAACTTTAATTTGAAGCTGTATCTTTTTTTTTCGATTAATGATATTCTTAGAAGCTCCACTTTACAATATAAATTTAATATCTTTTCATTTATGATATGACTCAGCAGCAAAGAAAGTTGGATCATCTAGTTCACAGTGGGTGGTATTTCCTTACCAGAATTCAAATCTATTTGCACTGTGGGGGGTGAGGCTGGGCCTTATGCATTGGGCAGGAGGGTTTTCTCAAACAGGCAAATCAGCAAGCCATTAAGTTGGGAATCCCATTTTCTGGTATGAGACTGACTTGGGGAGGCTCTGGCTCTGTACATACATCCTATTGCTTCTGCAGTGATTAATCAATCCTCTCACACTACCACTAGCATTTTTCAGTCTTGAAAGGAATATATGGGATAGATCCTTTGTAGATTTCCAAGAGATTTACTCCTTTTTATTTTTTTTTTTCTTGTCTCTACCTGAAGTCCACATTTAAAGAACCCAGTAAAGTTTTTTTCTTCCTTTTTTTCCTTAAAATATTTCTTTAGAATAAATGAGTCGTGCAGCCCACTAACCAAGCAAGCCAAAAAAAGCTTTCCCAGGCCAATATTCTAGATGTTTCAAAAGTCCTAGAGGCTTGCTTGGTTAAATTGAGACGTTTATGTGACAGCTGCTGTACATGTATTGTGAATGAGTGGTTATGGTGTCTCAGAAGCTGGCTCTTGCTTTCCATGGAAACAAAGCTTAGACTATCTGAGAACAACTCTGCATCGCAAGGCCCCATGTTGAGGGAATGGAAACAAGAGTTCCCATCAGAAGAAGCCATCGGTCACTGCTTGTGTGCCAAGATTGGAGGCTCACAATCAACTAGAGGAAGTTGGTTTAGACCATAACAGGATCAAGTTAGATAAACAGATTCCTTTTTCTTTCCTGTGGTTTTTTGACACCGGCTGGGTGGCCTGAAGGAGACATGGGTTTTCAACTGCCAGAAGGAATCATGGGGTTTCAATTTTTTCTGTCACTTCTACACATGACTCAAGGTGAACCACACTGATAAGGAAAGATGGCTCCATCTTGGCTGCAGCTTTGTCTTGCCTTAGCAGAGTATTAACCTATGTGCTCCAGAGTCAGCTTACAGAGGTTCTGATCAGCACAGAGAGGTGTGGATGTTGGAATCTGAACTCCACAGAGGATACTGATGGTCAGACTCACTAGGAACACACTGGATGGAGTCTATGTTCAGGTTGCTTTCCAGGGTCACTCCACCATGGTGAGACACCAACCCTTCATCTCTGTCTCTGACTCTCACTCAGTGTCCTGATTCCTGTGTATACTTGCACAGAAGATTGCTTGTGAAGTTCATGCCAAATAAAAAACTGTTTTTATGAATAAGAAACCATTTTATTTGTGATAATCTTATAGAGAGTGCATACACACTACTCAGGCCATTTGCATTGGGTTTGGGGTGTGTATTTTTCTTTGAATATGCATGAAAATTACTAGCAAGTTATTGCATTGTAAGCAAAGATCCATAAATTTAGCTAGGTCAAAAATTACTTGAAAAATAAAATAGCATTTACCCTACTGGGCTTCTAATAAATGGTTTTATTGAGATATATACAACAGAATAAGCCTTTTGAAGCATTCAATTCAATGGTTTCAGTATATTCATGAAGTTATTCCAATGTCACGTTCTAAATCCAGGAAATTTCACTGAAGTTCATACCTAATAGCCATCACTCAGTTTTTCCTTTCCCTAGTTCCTGATAAACTATCTCTATGAATTTTCCTTTTCAGGAGCTTTCATATAAACAGAATTGTAAACTATGTAGTCTTTTGCTTGTAGCTTCTTTCACCAAAGATTTTTAACTTTTCTGTGTGATATGGCATGTATACATACCCCATTCCCTTCTTCTGAATAAATTACCTTTCATCATGGACATACCACATTGCATGTACACACCCAATAGGGGACCAATTTGTTTGCTTCCTGTTCGGAATTACCAAGAATAGTTATTTTATGAACATTTGTGTATGTCCCTACCAAGTTTCCTTTTTATTACTAGATCTGTTCATAGTCCAAAATAAGAAATTACATCAGATAAAAACTACCTAATAATGGCAATTTTCTTTTACTTATAAGTTAAAATGAGTGAAAATGCAATAATAAATATTCTTCTAAAAATGATCCAAGTGTGATTAAAATGAAACATTGAGAAATGAACAAATTGATATTTGCCTTCATCTCTACCTTACTGATGATTTCAGTATTTTTATAATCTCTTAAATTTAAATTATAAAATCAATAAATACATACTTATTATTTACTATAAGTATGGTGGTTTGGATGAAAATGGCCCCCGAAGGCTCATGGAGAGTGGCAATATTGGGAGGTGTGGCCTTGTTGGAGTAGGTGTGGCCTTCTTGGAAGTTTGGCTTTGAGGTTTCAGATGCTCAAGCCAGGCCAAGTGTCTCACTGTCTCTTCCTGCTGCTTGCTGATCCTGATATAGAACTCTCAGCTGCCTCTCTTGCACCATTCCTGCCTGCACACTGCCATGCTTCCTACCATGATGATAGTGGACTAAACCACTGAACTATAAGCCAGCCCCAATAAAATGCTTCCCTTTATAAGAATTGCCGTGGCCATGGTGTCTCTCCATTGCAATAGAAACCCCAAGACAGTAAGTGTATATGATTTCAAAGCATGTCCTTTCTGTTGTTTTGATGAACACCATGAATGAAATCAGCTTGGGTAGGAAAGTTTATTTTATCTTGTATTTCCAAGCCCATCATGTAGGGAAGTCAGGGCAGGAGCTCAAGGCTGGAACCTAGAGGCAGAAACTTATGCAGAGACCATGAAGGAACACTGCTTACTTGTTTGCTGTCCACGTCTTGCTCATCTTGCATCCTCATACCATCTAGGACCATCTGACCAGGGGTAACATCTTCCACAATGGGTTGGGTCATCCAATATTAATCATTAATCGAGAAAGTGCTCCACAGATTTGCCTGCAGTCTAATAGAGGCAATTCTGTTATCAGTTTTCTCTTCTTGAATGACTCTAGCCTAGTTTGTTTTAAATTGGCACTTAACCAACACAATACTATAAAGCTAAACCAAAATAAAAGGGTACATAAGGGAAAAAAATAATTTACAGAGTTAAAAAAAATTGATTTACAAATGAGTTTAGTATGTACAAACAATAACATGACAATATAAATGTGTGCTTGTTAAGCCTCTCTCTTGGAATTTCTAGCCTTTATTGCAAGCATAAGCCAAGTTTTGGAGCTCAATGAATTATTAGTTTACTAAATTATAACCCTTGATCTCAGATAAAATAAAATACATCCATTTAGTTTTTTCAAAGAGAAAAATTCACTCCTGTTAGAGTAAGGTTTATTTAAGTTGACAGAGACATATAGTTTATGAACCTTTGGTATAAGCTCACATTCATTAATCCTAAGTAGTTTTTCATCTGAAATGAAAATGAATTGTGATAAACCTTGCTAGCATTAAAATAATGCTGTAGAATCCACTAAATAAAATGTAGCTTCTAGAAGGGACTTCTCCTTCAAAGCATATTTCTGTTCCATTCATTCATAGGCTAGAAGTTTTTCAGTCATACATAATTTGACACTGACATTCTGGACACAAAGTAGCTCTGGAAATAAATGCTTCAAGATCAGTTAGTTGGAAGCCCTCTTTGACTAACATTCAGGAAGTGAAGCATGGTCTAGGGAAGCTTCACAAGCTAACATAGATCTGGTGGAGCCCCACACAGCCAATCAAATATAGATTACTAAAGAAAGAGTATTTTGAAAAATGATCTATATTGAGTGTAAATGATATCATGCATGCTTTATTTGCTTACTGGTTTTGAATTTCCAAAGCACCTTGAGAGTATTCAATTGTTCTTGATTAATGGAATAAGTTCAAGTCACAAGGTCACAGCTTGACAGAGCATTCTTGAGACTGTTATTTGGTGGCCAATAAACTTACCCATCCATATATTACCCCTGATTCTGGTCACTGTAACTCCCTATTCTTAGCACTGTGCTAACAAGAGGTGCCAGTGCGTAAGTGCTAAATGATTTGTCCTCAGAACTGTGCAGACAAGAGTTCCCTGAGAGTGTGTTTTAGACAAACAAAGAAATGCTTTCCTGGAGGATCCCTTTCTCCAAGCCCCAGCTTATTTTAGGCCAACTCCATAGGTTCTGTGTGAGCACAAATTGTATCTTTAAAACATGTAGTACTTTGAGAATTTATCTTCCAAGTATCTAAAAATAGTTCTTTAAGATACAATATTCAATTGAGGGAAGAATTGTCATCAAGGAAGCTTCCCCCTGGAATGGCTGGGAACACATGCTGAGAGTCATGGCTAGATAATGTGCAAAGAGACCTGAGAACACTCAGTTCTAAATGGGGTGTCTCCATCAATCATCTCCCCTAAGGTCATAGGAAACCCTACAGGAAAAAAAGGGAGATGAAAAGATTTTAAGAGCCAAAGGGAATTTTAGACTCTTTCTAAAGTGAAGATTTTGATTGTGTGTGTGTGTGTGTGTGTGTGTGTGTGTGTGTGTGTGTGTGTGTGTTCCCAGAGGCCAGAAACAGTGACAGCTCTCTTGGGGTTATGGTTAGCTTGTTGATGTGGGTCCTGGAGTCTAAACTCTGATAGAAGCAGTAAGTGCTCTTTGGCCCTAAGATCCAGGTTCATATTTCTTTAACTCTTGCACTTGAGAAGCAAAGGCAGAAGTCTCTAACTGCAAAGTCCCACAATGACCATTAATCTAAATGCCTGTCTCACAGAGAGACAGGAATCCATGTGATGAATTTTAGAAGGAACTCATGTTTATCAATTACTCACAAAACTAGTCATGAAATTTTGCTTTAGATTGGAGGAATGCAAATATATTTATTTTTTCAACAAATATTCTTTGAGCACTTTTGTTGTACCATTGTCCTGGGCTCTGCATCCAGCCATAGGTGATGCCCTCTAGGGAAGAGTACACCAATTGTAGGTGCCAAACAGCCTTGAAAACATATGTTCAAGTAACATTATATGGACTTCCTGGGCTATAGTTAGGAATATATGTATATACAAATGCATATATGAATGCAATACAAATTTATGAAAGGGGTTGAAGCCTCGTGGGATTTCCCAGTCTCATTTGGCATATTCATTGATGTCATCCTTGTTCAGCTCACATTTGGGCAGTCATGTCCGTGAGACTTTGTGGGTGTGGCTTCTGATGTTACCACAAGACACAGTCTCACATCAAATGCCCTGATCCTTGGCTCTTACATTCTTTCTGCCTCCTCCTCTGCAATGTTGCTCCTCTACAATGTTCCCTGAGCCTTAGGTACAGGAGTCTTTTGTTGATTATAGCCAATGGGATTGGGCTCCACAGCTGCATTTCGATTGGTTTGGTTTTCTGTAGTGGTCTGTTTGTTGGGAAAATGTTTCCTTGACAAGGGGGGAAGACTATCTTATCTGCCGGTACTCCATTTCTTATTATAGTAAATGAGGAAAAGTCTTGGCATTTGGCTCAGCTGGAAATCAGTAGTCCGTCCTGCAAGTCTATCGTCCTCTCCAGTGTGTCTTTACATCTGAACACTGAGGTCCAGGTAATTATTTCCTTTTACTGCTGGCTTTCAGACATGGTAGAAGTGGTGGGAGTGATGCGTTTTAGATCTTTCCCCTCCTCTTCCTTCCTCTTGCTGTCCCTTGAAGGGCTCTGAACACAGCACCCCATATCCTGGCTCTCTCTGTTCCCCTGGCTCTGTGGCACAGCTGTGACACTGTGATAAAAACCAAGAATCAGACGTGATCTGGAAAACAGTACAGTCTTCTGGCTTTTTGCCCTTTTTAGACCAGTAGAAACAAGAAATGGCAAGATTACCCATGTTCGTACAGAAAAACAATGTTGTTAAAACATGTCAGCTTTTGATCCTTTCCAGATAAATTTCTATCCCAATTCTTGGAAAAGGATATCTTACCAAGGCTTTATTTTTCTTTGTGCTGCTGTGTTTACCTGACAGGAAAAAAAAATCTATATCAATCATTTTAGGACTCAGAAAGTAATGTGGTAATAAAAAGAGAAGCAAACCAAATAAATTTTAAAGGTATAGATATAAATGTATATATAAATAGACGCGCAAGAGAACAGAATTTTAATATTTATCAAGAGAAACTTAAAAATGAAACTTGTAATTCTTATGTTAATAGGTCAAAGAGCACATTGGAAATACTAAATAAATGTTTTCCATAGTGCCAGGCTTTGTAGTCATTGTATATGGTATTTGTGTCCAGTGCCACAGTGAGTACAACACTCTTCATTTATAGAGCAGAGGCAATGTGGGCCACAGTAAAACTCTTCCCTGGTAGCCAGTACTGCTCACTCTGGATTAGATCTTGATTTGGAGGCAGTCCTAGTATTGCCCCAGGCAGGATGTATACAATGAACAAAGTATATATTGGCTACCAGTCAGGAACACATGTTACGTCATGTAGTTGGCAAGTGTTTAAGAGCTTCGGAGTATAAATGGGAAGTAAGCTCCCATGCAGTGGTTCCCTGGTTCTCACCTAGTCTGGATCCTTGCTGTGCTGTAAGATTGCATGCTAGTTAATCTTTCTCTAAGATCCACTGAATACCATAGTCCGTAAAGGCTACTGCTTTGGATGACAAGCACAATGTTGATTCCATTCATTCGCCAATCATGGTCTCGTCTGGAAATCTATGTTGTAATTTTCTTGTTTGGTTTTTGTGAGATTTTACCTTAAACTCATTTTGTTTTTTAGAGACATGGTCTTTTATATTCCAGGCTGGCCCCAAACTCACTCCATGGCCTAAGATGGTTTTGAACTTGTGATCCTTCCCAGTGCTGGGATTACAAGCGTGTATGATTGCAGCCAGTTTTATGCAGGGCTTGAGAGTGAACCCATTCATCTCAGGCAAGCACTGGACCAGTTGAGCTACATCCCTAGATCCCCCTGCCTTCATTCTCACATTTTAAGTGCACCCAAGCTCTACAAGAAGCTCCATTGTGAGGTATATCCTTTTAGGTTTCATTGTTATGCTCAATACTCATGTACTGATGGATTTTGTTTGAGATTTAGTCTCTCTTATGACTGTCAACAATAAAGTGAAATAATTTAGGAAACATGAATGAAATTCAGATCATGCTGATACACTCCATCCTTTTCATTTTTCCAGGAAGCCATGATACCTCCCAACTTTACTTTCTGTTTAGGTATTCAGTAACTCCATTTCTGTCCCTCTATGGCTCAGACCTGAGAAAGATGGTGGCAGTTGTCACCTTTATCTTAGAATAAATTTAAGTTTTCCTTTTCCCAGAAAAAAATGAACAGGATGTTAGTAAAATGATACTTAGAAAATAGAGAGATGGTAATGCAGGCCTCTAGTAGGGAGAAGACAGAAAGATGGTAATGCAGGCCTCCAGTAGGGAGAAGACAGAGAGATGGTAACACAGGCCTCCAGTAGGAAGCATCATTCTATTTGGGCACCAGTGTGTCTCCAAGACTGAAAGCAGCAGCAGATTCAACTACAAAGCTCTGATTCAAAGCCATCAAGTCTAGGATAAGTACAGGCAGTCTCCTGCAGCAGATATCTCCCACAGGAGTCTGGTGTCCTTGGTTGTCTGTGGTGCCCTTTCACTAAGGAAGGCTAGCTGCCAATGGGTGCACATGCTTCCTAAGCCATGGTCACACTTTGTCTAGATAGTTTAGAAAGAAAACAAAAGCCTTTATAGACAGAAGACTCAGCAAGTTCTATTCAATGATGAAGTAAATTATGTGAGAGGCATATGTAAGGACAACATGAATTATCCTATCTCAAAAAAAAATTCTTTAATGAAAGAAACACACATTCATAATCAATTCAGTCCTATTTAGCAGAAGCAATGCAGTTCAGATTTAAGGAATTAGTTATATTTAAAAGATGCAAATCTCCAAAGAAATTTAATGATTATCAATTATTTGATAAATAACTCATTATCTTCATTAACTGTTTTACCCAAAGACATAAAATCTTTCATCTTGGACTACTACTTAAAAATAGCAAAGTAAAAGCATTTTGGATTAAGTTTATGTGCATGTACATCATGTGTATCTGCTTCTATTCAGTTGCTTAGTGGTGATTTGAATGGAATCCAGTTTCTCACACATGCATGTGTGACATGTACTAAGCTATGTCATTATCCCTTTTCATATTTTGTAACACGATCAGGTGAAGTTGCCCAGGAGGAAATTGAAGTTGTGATCCTCCTGCCTCAGCCTCCCAAACAATTGAATTTACAGACCTATACCACCAGGCCTTTTTATATTTTTGGAAAATTACTAGAATGTTTTTTAGCTCATCTAATAGGCTGTTTTTGAAATGTAATTTTAATCATTGCAGAATAGACTGTTTTGAAGAACAAAATGGCTCCTGGGTTTGCATAAATAGGAATATCTTCTCTTTTTTCACGTAACAGAGCAATGTTTTCCATGCTAGCAAAGTCTTCAAAGGCCTCCCTCTTTGTAGTAGGATACAACAAACACATTTCTCTGTGTTAGGAGATGTCTTTCTGTATACTGTGAGTACATGTTGTTCACATTGGTTAATAAATAAGCTGTCTGGGCCTATGGTACGGCAGCTTAGAGGCAGGTGGGAAATCCAAGGAAAGTAACAGGAAGGAGAAAAGGGGAGTTTAGAGAGAAGCCAGCACCACCAGGAGAAGCAAGATGTGAAAGCACCAGTAGGCCATGGCCATGTGGCAATTTATAGATAAAAAGAAATGGTTTAAGTTATAAGAGCTAGCTAGCAAGACACCTGCCATAGGCCATACAATTTATAAATAATATCAGCCTCTGTGTGTTTACTTGGGTCCCAGTTGCTGCAGGACTGTATTTGAGAGAAATTTGTCTGGACCATGGGGAAGGAGGGCAGGACCCAAGAAACCTTCAAACTAAACCTGTGACCTATGAATCAGAAAGTTGTAGCAAATCTCAAGTCATGGTAGGAACTTCACAACTGTAGAGCAGGATGTCATTCAGATGAGTTGCCTTGGAATAACCTCTGGAGATGCATTTGCAATAGCTTAGGGCTGGTCTGCAGTCATGGTCATCATAGCTTCAGGGGAGGAGGGGCCTATGCACTGGAAGAAAAGATGGGTGATGTTTTCACCCAGACAGGAGGCATATTACTGGAATAGTCAAAACTACACCTTGCAATAGCTCTGCCTCTCTCTCAAGGTTTGGAAATCGGTGCTGTGCAACTCAACACAGACTGATTCAGAACAGAGGCTTCCTTGTTTGGGGAGGGAAGATTTCTACCAGTTGTTGCTGCAGGTGTTTTCAGGGGCATCAGGCTAGTTGTTAAATTTTTAAGACTAAGAAGGAATATTATGTATGGATATAATAGACAGCTTCTCCTTTATTATCTGATGCAAACCTTTCCAACTTCTTCATTTCGCATGCAGTTGCAAACACTTTCTGCCTTTGCTGCTTCATTTTCCAGTGGGGTTTCCCTTCTTGTGTCTCCCTCCTCTCCCTAGCACCAACCACACCACTAATACTCGCGAGACTTGTTTTGGAAACAAACGTCCTTGACTTTTTAAGGTCTATTATTGTGGTGCCAATGTCTATTAGACAAATGCTTGATATTATATGCCCTGATGTAAAGTGATAAAACAGCAGGAGTACCCTCACACTTGAAGCTGCTTTGACCAAGTTGTTTCAGGATTTCAGCACAATAGAGGCATTTGGTGTTAATGTCACTAATTAAATGTATGCTTCATTCTGATCGCAGACAGAGGAAATCAACTTCAGCTGTATCATGTTTGCTCTTCCCCTGTGCAGGCTCATCAAGATCATCACTATGACTGATGGAGATTATGATTATTTGATTAAACTCCTGGCCCTTGGAGACTCGGGAGTAGGCAAGACAACATTTCTTTACAGATACACAGACAACAAATTCAATCCCAAATTCATCACTACAGTTGGAATAGATTTTCGGGAAAAACGTGTGGTAAGTTTTTAACTATGTTCTTAACCCTTTTACTTATTCTCTTATATCAAATACAAATCTTGTAGCAGTGTTTATTGTACTTCAAAGTGACTGGGTTTTTTTTGTCACATGAAACTCACAACTTCAGAATGTTATTTATTACATTTTCAACTACCAGTAACATTTTGATAGAAAGACATTGAGTGACACTATCTGTCTTCGAAAGCACACTAAAATAAATGAGTTCTGGAATTTGTGGATAATGTGTTTTCTGTGAATTCTTAAGGAATCTTGCAAATTTTGACTTATTAAGGTACTAGAAGTATTAATTCATTGGTCTGAGGTAAATTTCTTAGAAAATCGAAGGATTCACTTCCTTACTCCTAACAAAGAGGTTAAAAGTATGATTGGCAAATAGCTAGAACACGAGATTTATAACTTCTTGCTGCATTTTTATTTCTGTGTAGCCTCAGCCATCAATCACTGGCTTGTTCTGAACAGAATGTGAGACCCATCCATGCTATTTTCCATGATAAGAGAGCTTAAGTGAGAATCACAACACCATTCCCTTCTCCCATGCTAGACACTAATGACAGGAAGGAGGATATTGTGACATGTGAGGCATGTAGCATAGGCACATAAGCTTAGCCAGATTTCCTGCCACCCATAGTATTCTTGACTGCCAAGATCACTGTGCCTTCCAGTTGATGTCACAAATCCCAGAGGGAAATGCTTGGTGGAAAGACACTGAATGAAAGTTGAATCGCTTCTTACGCCTTAACTGAGAGCCAATAGATTGTGGACAGCTCTGCTTCCAGGTACTCCAGAATTCTTCTGACTTCTCCCCTTAGCAATGACTACCAATCTAGGCAGAAATATCGCAAAAATGTGCCTATAAAATATTTTCACTAAGCCATGAATATTATCTGCAAAGGCCCTCTAAAGAAGAGGCTAAAAGACAGAGTCTGAAGTGTCCTAACTCAACCCACTGAGAAATTCTGTGTTCATTTTCTAACCTAAGTCATTTTGAACGTTAATTCTGTGCTAAACGATAGCCAGGTACTTATAAAGCAAGTTTTGTTTAAAGTGGTTTTCCCATTTGTAATTTCATTTAAGTTTATTACAGCTATAAAATATGAAAGGATTATTGTCTCGATTTGTCAAAGCAAAAAAAAAAAAAAATAGACTCAGTAGTTTAAATGAAAAGTTGGTTTTTGAACCTGGGCTTTCATCCTAATCTGATGTCTGCTGCTTCCATGAGGAAATGACAGAAGGTGTCTAATTTAAGTTTGCAGTATGCTTAAACTGTGTTGAAAATCATACTGTACTTGACATTTCAAAGTGAGATATATGTGATACTTGGGGGAAAATAAAGCAAATATTTATTCTGCACTATGAACTTTGATTATAGTAATCAACGAAAACACAATGTTGACAAAATCCAAGGCATTATTAACTTGGGAGGATTGTGTTTTTCAGGTTTACAACACACAAGGAGCCGATGGGTCTTCAGGGAAAGCGTTTAAGGTACACCTGCAGCTTTGGGACACTGCTGGACAAGAGCGGTAACAGGAAATTACTTTATTTCTAGCTACCTATAACTTAGAAAATGTTGAAGAACTAATGTTGCAAATGAACCTCAAAAAAAAAAATGGTATCCAACTTTTCTACCAATTTCAAAATAGATAGCTATGCCCAATGTGGTAGTACATTCCTATAACCCTAGTACCTAGGAGTCTGAGGCAGGAGGATTGCTTCAAGTCTGGGCTACAAAATAAGAGCAACTTTGTCTCAGACTAAACAAACAAACAAAATAAAACAACTAATGGGCATTTGTGTCAGGAAATAAAAGCCTGTGATTTCTAGTTTGTTATTCACACTAGAACTGTATAGCTAGTGCAGATCCGAACAATTGGAGGAGAGTAAATCTACCTTCATACTTCCTAGGAAGGAGAAATATCTCAGATTTACTCTAGTGAAGATTGAGAATTGGCATTGTTACAAGAGCTGATCACAGACAGAGTTGAAGAGAAGGTGTTTCACCTTCCCTATCTTTCTGGTCTCCCACCCATATTCTTTGTTATACGCTTGGTGACTGCCTTTTCTCACTCATATTTGGCTCGCACCATTACTTGATAGCTAGAATATATTTTAATTAAGCTCTGTGTATGATGCACCTGCGCTTTCAGATATATTATATATGATGTATGCATCTACATGTATGCATACATGGCCATGTGTGTGACTGCAGGCGTGCATGGGCCATGACATGCATGGGCAGGTCAGAGAACAGCCTTGGGTATAGGAGTGTGTAGGTCTTCTTCATCTTCTACCATGTTGAGATAGGGGCTCCCGCCTTGGTGTTCCCTGATGCCCATACCAGGCCAGCTGGCCCATGAGCATCCTGGGATCCTCCTGTCTCTACTTCTCACCTCACTATAGGAGCACCTAGATTACAGATACACACTACTATGTCTGGCTTTGCATGGGTTCTGAGGATCCATAATGACCAGCCTGTGCGAGGAACACATTGCCCACTGAGCTGTTGCTTCAGGCCTAGAAACTTTAACCTCTTTCCCACCTTCCTAACCCTCTACTTTCTCCAGCCTTGGCTCAAATTCCACCTTCCCAGTGAAGCCAGTAACAAATCCCCACTTTGTTTTGAACTCCAGTGACACCTGTATTCTGCTACTAAAATGCTACTCAATAAATGCTATGTCACCATTTAATAAGATAACTTTTCTATTATTTTTAAATCTCTAACTGCCCTTTATTGACTCACTTGTGGCCATCTTATCCCAACAAAGCTGTGAGCTGCATAAGGGTGGAATTCTTCCTAGTCTTTCCATACCGTTTGTGCTGTCATATGCAAGATAGCAAACAGTACATCGCAGCATTGATTGCGTAGAGCTTGCAGTGATTTTCCATTATTCAATGAAAACATGTTTCTTTGGGACCCAATTTCCAAGTGTTAAAGACCCACATCTAATAAAACTGTCTACTATCAGATTGAATAAAAGTGGCGACAGAGTGACAGCAAAGATATGTAGGAGACATCTTGCCCCCGATTCTGCATCATATGTCTTAGAATGCTGATGCTTGTAAACACCCATATTTTTGAAATGCATCCAAAATGTTCTCGCTTTCAGTGAGTGTAAACGCCAGGAGAGGTGGCGGGCCCTCTCTGTTAGCTTTTTTGACTGTGAATTCCATTTACACACACCCTTCAACACTGCTGGTTCTTCTGAAGTCATTCCTCATAAGAGTCTCTTTTCATGTGTCAGTTTTGTTGTCACAAAGATGTATGTTTTATAGACCAATGTAATTCATTTTTGAAGAAGCAATACGGAAAAAAAAATGTGGTTTCCATATGTCCTTGCACACGATATGTCAGCCTTGCATGATGGCCGACTTCTCTCATCTGTCCCCTTAATACAGCTGCATTGTAGGAGAATGGGATGAGCTGTCTTAGTAGCTCTTGGCTTATTCATCCCTTGAGAATTTTGCATGCTGTGTATATAAGGTGTAGCTAAGCAGCAAGTTAAACAATACCACAAACCTCAGCCCTATGCCTTGGGGCTTCTGGCAATATGATCCAGGTAAGGATAATGGTCATTGACAAAAAGTCAACTATGGGAAAGCAGGAAAATACATAATCCTATGTGAACATAAAGAGTCTCACCCTTGTGCCCCATCTAGGGATACACAATAAGGAGCCTAATTCTGGGGTCTGTTGCTTTTTATGGTCTTAGCTTTTCCCACTTGAGCCACTGACTAGGGTGAGATGGGAAAGGAGTATGTGTATCAGTTGCATTTTTTTTTCACAGAATAACAGAAGGAAGGGTGACAAAGGACGATTGATCCAGGATGTTAGCCTGCTCCACAGCGAGTGTCCTGTCTGTCTGTGCTGCTGTTTAGTGAGGAAAAATTTGCTTTAGTCAGATGACACAATATGCTTTTTAACTACTTCATCATTTGCTGTGGGCAATGAGGAAAATAACACACAGGCATGTCCTTCACACACACACACACACACACACACACACACACACACACACACACACCACTTTTCTCAGCCACATCAATACAATGATTAAGAAACAGCTTTGTGGGCACAGCTTTTCTGCAGAGGGAACTATTACAGAATGCCTGTGATCTCTAAGAACTGCCAGGCAGAAGCAGAAACAGACCCACATGGAAACAAAATGAGTAATGCTTTTGGTTTTTATAATCTACACCTTTGCATTTCAGAAATGCTGTGCAAAAGCAATGATTGATTTATCTCTTCCCTCATGCTTCAAAGAACAGTTCTCTTTTGATGTTGTTTAAAATCTGTAAGAATAGCAAAACTTTTACTGTACTCTTTCTTTTTCTTATTTTCTTTAATAATCAAATGCACTTTGTAAGTAAATAGCATGTTCTGGGCAATGAAAACAGACTGTGTTCTCAATTGGAAACACAGCTCCTTTTCCCTTGGAGCTTACAGATGAGTGTAGACATTGGACAAACAATCAATCTCAGCATGGCCCCAGGACAACTGTCAGGAGACAGAAGGTGGTAAGTGAGCCCTCCAGGAGGAGGCTATTCCCAGAAGGCTCCAGGAGGAAGCGGTGTTTCCACTGTTGCGTTATGTTTGCACTCATACACAATGCATGAGGGAGTATAATCCAGGCTAAAGGACAGGCAGAGGAAGAGGAAAGACTAATGTGAGGCAACCCACGGAACAACCAGCGTGTGAGGGAGCCCAGGGGGAACAGTGAACTTTCTCAGAACCAAGAGAAGATTAGCATGCCTGTGGGGTGTAGGCAAGAGATGAAGCCTAATGATAGACAGATGAGGATCCTGCAAAGACTTGATGGCTTTAGTAGGGTGCTTTGGTGCTATCCTAAGAGCCATGTGTAATCATTAAAATGTTGTTAGTGAAAGAATCACAAAATCAACAGGAAGAAATGAGAACTCCCCAAAACTGGATATGGGAAGCTTACTAAGATGGTAATTGGGGGTGAGCGGTCATGAGTGTGAAGCTAGTGGAGCAGGAGATAGTGTAATGAGGTGAGCCAGGGAAGAAGCAGGTGTTGATGATGCACAGGCAGAGGAGTTTTGGAAAAGGGGAAAAGGGCTGTGCCATTAACAGGGTGAGACCGCCCTTTCCAGAAAAAGAAGACAGGAAGAAGAGCAGTTGAGTTTGGGATGTTTGATTCTAGAAATGCCTGCGTTTTGTCTGTGTGGAAAATTCTCTAAAGCATGAATTCAACAGACAGCAAAAAGCTATCTAGCTATCTTGGGTTGTTCAACATATAGGCTACAACTAAGCCAAGGGAGTAAGTGACATCTTCCAGTGTGTGTGCATAGGATGAGAAGGGTCCAGAATAGAACTCTGAGAAAACCACCATGAAATAGCTACCAAGTGGATTAAAATGAGAGACCAAAAAATTAGGAAACCATTGAGGAGAGCAAATACCACACTTCTCTATTTCAAAGCTGTGTGCCTTTCTGACATTGCATTGTCAACTCAGCCCTTCCCTGATCCCTGTGTGCATTCTCCAGTTCTGCCCCATGCTGATGTCATTGTGGGTCTCAGCCTATCTTTGTATTAGCTAAAGAAGTCAGGGCAGGAACAAGGGAGGGCATCAGTGAGTGTGCACCTTAGCATTTTTATAATAGTATACTTCCAGCATCCTCCACTGTGAATGAATAGTTTCAGTTTCTTTCCCTATGACCTAAGTTTCTCCTTTGTCCTTCCTTCCTCTTCCTCTTCCTCATGATTCACACACCCACCTGAGGGAGAGTCTTACCCCAAAGGATGCTTTAAAAAGAGTTTATCAACTCTTCTAGTTCTGAACTGCAGCATGCTTTGCATGCTCATAGAGGTTCTCATTTTCAGCCTGATTATGTGTCTACTTTTCCTCTGGCCACAGACAAGAAAAATTGAAAATTCTAAGATAAAGTCCACTATCAGTGGGATAAGATTTTAATTGTGGCCCAGAAGAAGCCATAGGCCAAAAAAGAAAAAGATTCCAAGAGGCTGTGGTGGCAAGTTGGTGATTAAATGGAACTCTGTATCGGCGCCATGGCACCACAGAGCCTGAAAGTGGTCTTTAAAAACTAATTTGCAAACAGATCTTCTCTCCCTGCCCCACAGCCATCTTCTGGCCTAGTTTCACATGTCCATAGAGAAAGATAAGGGTGTGAGTGCTATGGAGACAGCATGTATGTGTGGGAAACGTTTGCCCTGTGATTGTGAATTTGTGGACTGAGCAACAGTCACTGTGCTTTGTCGGCAGATTCCGGAGCCTCACCACCGCCTTTTTCAGAGACGCCATGGGCTTCTTGTTAATGTTTGACCTCACCAGTCAACAGAGCTTCTTGAATGTCAGGAACTGGATGAGTAAGTGAGCTGAGTAATACGTGTGGACAGCTTCTTTGGGACTTGGCAGCTCTATTTGCTTGTTTGCCCTGTGGAAACGCAGCCACAGATTAACTCTGAAAAGACATGAGCACAGTGTACCCTGTGTCATCTTCAGAGCGGTGACTTTTGTATCAATAAGCAACATGGGTTAGAATTCTGTTTTCCTTTGACTCTTCCTAGAGAAGCCTATGAGACTATCCCAGGACTAAGGGTTTTAGCATTCTGGTTAAGCAGCCATTGATTTCATTTGTCTGGTAAGTCGTGAGGATTTTTGACAAGGTGAAAGATAACATGTATAGAATTAGATTTGAATAGACAAGACAGAGAACATCCACGGTGTTTCCTGTGGGAGGGGGACACTGGCATCTAGACGTGCTCAAGGGTGAAAGGGTTAACTAAACTAGGAACTACTCCAGAGAACAGCCAGCCATGTTGATAAGGCATGGCTCTGGAATCACCCAGCTCACACAAGGTTTTGCTTGAATACAATGTTGTTAAAGGAGGATGAATAGGATGCTCCATCAGTGAGAGGCTTGCTGTGTCAGCATGAGGACTTGAGAACCCACACAAAAGTGGCAATAGTGGTAGGCTGCAGTTCTGCTTTCAGCACTAGGGAAGTGGAGACAGGAGATTCCCCGGAGCTTCGTGGCCAGCCACCGGATCCACAAGGTTTGAGAGGCATCTTAAGAACAAGTAGACAACCTGAAGCATAGAGTGGTATTGAATTTTGATCTCTAAATGCAGGCATATCTGTGTACATATCCATCTATGTACACATCTGTGCACATACACAAGAATAAATAAATAAGTTGTTCAAACATGAAGACAATCTAATTATAGGAATCTCCAGCCCACCTCCCTAGCTCCTTTCTCGCCACCCCCACCCCCACCCCCAGAGTCTATGACTTCATACTTAGCACGGAAAAAAGCCCAAGTCCTTTAGCTATGTCCAGGAAAACTGTGAAGCCAGGGTAGTCCCTCTTCATGAGTCTCTTGTCACTGACCCTCAGCCACACTTAGAACAGTGAAGCTATTCTTCCTAACAACCTTTGCCCTTCCCATCCCCTCTGGATTTCTCTTCTTCAGTTGACAGCCCTGTGCTCCTTCCTTACTTCCCAAGATATTGCCTAGACTTTATTTCTCTTTAGAGAGAGGTTTCCTGATCTGCCACTCCACCTCATGTAGTGCTTGTCATCCTTCTGTGTCCTCTCAACAATGCATGGTTCATTTGGATGCTGCAACCACGCTCCCAGCACTGTTACAGAATTTTTGCTTTTAGGTGTGTCTCATACTATTTCTAGCATAGAATACATGAGCTGAGAAAGAGTAGGCTTCACACATTTATTCCAATGCAATATTCTGCACTTTTCCTGGCACTTTGTGTATGTTCAGACTCTTGCTATGTCTACCTAGGTCTCTATTGCTACATTCCTACATATAAAACATATTATACAAAATTAATAATGCACTAAATATAGCTAGGTAAAATTAATGATGCACTAAATATAGCAATAGGTAAATTTTTATATGTATTTTGATTGTGAATTCAGTAACCAGTTGTAGCCAATAGGGAAAATATCAACAAAGCCTGACTTTCTTAATTGCCTCTCCAAATTAATGTTTACCCTAGGATCTGTCTTTATTTCCTTTGAATGTTGTATGTCCTTATCCAAATTCTGGTACTATGATTAGATTCTGTTGAGACAAGGAAATAATAAGATTATTAGATTCTTTCAGAGAATGGTTTGTTTGTTGTTTTTCAAGGCAGATGGTCCTCTCCCTCAAGTCTCCAGGAAGATATTATTGGGATTTAGGATAATTAATTGCCATGTCTAATAATCTCTGGGTTTCTAACACTCAGACCATTGATATTACAGGGTAAATCTTTGTGCGCTTCCTCCAGTCTTGGCTACATGACACATTGCAGGTCTTAGACACAGGTGGAGTGGTCTCTCTTTCCTTTCCTTCCCTTTCTTCTTCCTTCTTTCATTCTGTTCTTTGCTACTTAGTTTATTCTCTCTCTCTGCCTCTCTGTCTCTGTCTCTGTCTCTCTGTCTTTGTCTCTGTCTGTCTGTCTCTCTCTCTCTTTCTCTCTCTCTCTGTCTCTCTCTCTCTCTCTCTCACACACACACACACACACACACACATGCACAAATGCACACACCCACATATGCACCACACACACATTTGCCTAAAGAAAGAGTAAAAACAAGATTTTATCTTAAGCTTGTTTTTGCATGAATTTCCAGTTTCTCAAGCCCCATCCATTCCGTAGATCATCTCTTTGATGTCAGGAGAGGGGAACAGAACCGCCATCTAATGGAGGGAATGAACATACATAAAAATCATGTTCTATCATCTCCAAGTGAAAGGCTTAGATCAAGCCTGATATTCTTATCTGAGGAACCAATGGCAAGAAGACACATAGGTCAGAGGGCAAGCTCCTGGGTATAGGTGAGCATGTTTAAATATTGGTTCAGGTATTTCCTGTGTACCTATTGTTCAGTGTCACTATCTATAATTTGTGAGGCATCATCTCCATTTTATAGATGAAACTATGAGGGGAGATGACCAGTGTTAGTAGGCAACAAAGCTGCAGATGAACAGCTGGGTTGGGAATCTAGAGTATGAGCAGCCCTTTAACATCATTTGCTTGTGACTAACTCACTGCTTCCCTCTGCTTCCTTACTAAGGCCAACTGCAAGCAAATGCTTACTGTGAAAACCCAGACATAGTACTAATCGGCAACAAGGCGGACCTGCCAGACCAAAGGGAAGTCAATGAACGGCAAGCTCGGGAGCTGGCTGAAAAGTATGGGTGAGTCACTCTCACTGGGAACCATCTGACCTCTTCCAGAGATGAAACAGAGCCATGAGGGAGACAGTTGAAGGAAACCCCTTGGATCAGAAACAGCAGTGAATTAAAAAGTCTTTCCAGCTGGGGAGATGGCTTACTAGTAGAGTGGAGACCTCAGTTTGGATCTCTAGCACCCACGTAATAGCTGTCTATGGTAGAATGGGTCTGTAACCCAGTGCTAGGAGAAGAGATGAGATTCATAGCCACTCAGTGTAGCAGTGTAGGTAAATCAATGAGCTCCAGATTTAGTGACTGACACTCACAAGCAAGCAAGCCTGCACGTACATACATGTAACACACACACACACACACACACACACACACACACACACACACACACACCTCCCTTCCAAAAGCAGATTAATAATAGCATCTAACATTGATTGAGTCTTTATCATGCTTTGGCCATTGTTGCTAGCCTTCAGCTCATTGAGCTTCTCGTAGCCTTATGTAGGACACACTGGAGTCACCACCTTTTGGATAAGAAGGACTGAGTCACAGAATAATTAAGTGCTTGGTGGAAAACTAAATAGCTATTAAAGAACCAAGCTTAAATTTAGTCCAAGGAATCTATATCAAGCCTTATATTCATAAACTCTGTGCTTTACTACTTCTCACTTAACAGTTACTTAGGTGAGCAAAGAACAGTATCTGATTTGGCCTGGATAATGCAGCCGTCCATCTTCCTGGGTAGACTTTACTGGCAGCTGAAAACAAACTCAAAGAAAATCAACCCATGTCATTGCAGATTGACTTCCATGGCAGAATCTGTCAGTGACTTTTCAACTTAAAGCAGTTTTGTCATCTGCCAGAAAGAGCTCATTTGGATCTTTCAAGTTTAGATCTTCTTGATGCTGATAATTCCAAATAAATATAGCTTACACTCCCATGAGTATTATATCCAATGTATGCAGCATTTTGAAAGCAAATTTCTAGGTGATTGGCCAGAGGGAAGCACAATGTTAGTGATGCTGCTGACCATAAAATCTTAGTGGTGCTGCTGACCACTGGTCTAGGTATTTCTCCTATGGGTTTTGTTTACTTCATTGTGTTAAAGTGGTGATGATGCCTTGGCTTCAGCTTTCTGGCTATCCCCTCTAATGGTTTCCTATACACTGGGGTCATGACAGCATGAAGAACAACTCATTAAATTTAGTGAAAAAACAAAACCAAGAAACAGAAAACAAGGTTTCCAACTTGCCAGCAAAAACTGACACTAAGATCTTTTTGCCAGCCATGTATAACATGGCATTCACTTGTTGTGTTTTGTATCTCTTCTGATCTCTTTCTTTAAAAACCATTTCTCATTAGTATTTTGTGTGAGACTGCTTCCTCTTGAGAAGCCCCCGGCAACAGCTGTGTGGTTCTCTGTTCCCTAGGTCCCTCTCTTTCTGTTAAACCATGTGCTCAACTTAAATTTATACCAATATCTTTGTTCTCAAAGAACATAAGTTTAAAAATTAAAATGTAATTGCATCATTTCCCTGTATATAAATACAAGCCACTGAGTTCATTTAATATTGCTTGGTTGAATATTGGGGGCAGTGGCATTAACCATTTGAGCCTGGATAACCATTTAGGGTGCTCATCTCTAAGGAAGACTAACTCTTTCTCTCTTGGCAGTCTTTAACCAACTAGGGGTGGGGCCCCATGCAATTTCCCTATCCACACTGGCATTTCAAATGGTGTTGTCATTGCCCACCTTCTATTTAGGTAGCCATATTATTGAAGTATTGTGGGTGTAACTTCCCTGTCATTTCTAGGAGAGACAGGATCTTATAGCAGACTCCCTGGTCCTTAATTAACCTCAGCTCTTGCACTGGAAAGACAACTTAGTCATTAAGAGCACTTGGCATTATTTTAGAGAACCAGTTTGGTTCCCAGCATCCATGTCATGTGACATATAACCACTCTTGTAACTCCAGCCCCAGGGGACTTGACACCTTCTTCTGGCTTCCTTAGGCATATGTGTGCACACACCAACATGCACACACACACACACACACACACACACACACATACACACACACTCACATACATACATACACATATGCATGTATATACACACATAAATAAAAATAAAATCTTTTAAAAAATAAACCCTAAATCTGCTTTAAAATGATTTTGCAGGAGAATATTACTATCTACATTATTCAAGAATATAGTAAGTTCAATGTCACAATTTGGTGATTATATTTATTGATAGTAACATTGTATTCTGTTTGGATAGTAAATAAGACATGATAATCTCATGAAGTAATACATTTGTTAATTAGCTAGAGTTAATCTTTCTATGATGCATACACACTTCAAAAGAATGTGTTATATATGAATCATAGATATAATTTTACAGATCAATTTGAAAAATCTGTTTTTCATTTCTTTATGTTAGCATCCCATACTTTGAAACAAGTGCTGCAACAGGACAGAATGTAGAGAAGTCTGTGGAAACCCTTCTGGACTTAATAATGAAGAGAATGGAACAATGTGTAGAGAAGACACAGGTTCCGGACACTGTCAATGGTGGAAATTCTGGAAAGCTGGATGGGGAAAAGCCAGCAGAAAAGAAATGTGCCTGCTAGAGACACTCCTCCTAGGAACCAGTGATGAAGAGCCCACCCAAATACTACATCCTGAAATAATGCAAACCACAAAGTTGTTGTTGAGTAGATCATGAGCAATGGCATGTCTTTCTCTTCCTACCCCAATCTATTTTAATAAACCAGAATAGTCAATAGTGTTAAAAGAACTGTACTGTTAACCTGAGTCCCTTCCAAACAAAAATCAAAGTTCTCCTAAGGTGGTCTCACCATCGTGGATGCTTGGTTGTATTTTTATAAAGAAGTTGTGTATATGAGAAGAAGTATCTGTGACTTTTAAACAAAAGCACATATTACTATCAGCCTGGAGAAAGGAATAGGCTAACTAAAAAGAATATGAAAAGATGATTTCTGTTCACATCTATTTATGTGAAGTATGATTCATAGTCTATATTTACACTGGGGAAAACATATTCCTAAAATAGACACATAACAAATAATTCTGTGTGGCTTATTAAGGATGACTACATTTACCCAATAAGCTACACTGATAAGGTTGTGAGTGGGTGAATGTCAGATTTCTTGAAGGAAATTGTGTAATAATGCCATTTATATATATATATATATATATATTTTTTATAAATGGCAGAGAGACAAGAATAGGACCATGGATGAAAAAATATAAGGGACACTCCTTGGAGGCAAATGAAACATGGGAATATGGCAGTTGAACAGGTAAAATGAAATGGATCTTTGAGATAAGTCTGAGAGAGTCACTTAGCCAAATTTCACTGAAGCAGATTAGAACATTATCAGCTGAGATTGAGAAGGCCTTTAGAAGCTCCAATTCAAACAATTCAAGTTTTTAGCATTGCTTCTGATAGTGCCTAAGTTCACATTTTATTTTTATTTTTTTGTCAAATTCTTATAAAGAGTCACAAGAAAAAATAAATGATATTCCTTGAATATACCCTATAAATGTAGTCAAGAAACTTAACATTAGTCTTAAAGTTTCCAAATACAAAATTTGTTGATGGTAGAAAACAAGGAATGATTGTTAGTTGTGGGTTTTGCTTCATTTTAGAAAAGCACTAGAAATTCTAAGTCACATTTTCTCTCTATACCACACTTATCTCTGTGTTGAAGCAGTTATACCAATGAAGGTATGTTCATGGATCAATAACTTCAAAATAATTATGGACCAGTAACTATGGTCACCCTGAATTTTCATACCATCAATAACCAAAAATTGGTGATGTCTCATTCTTTATTATAATATCTTTATTTTGTCAAGAGGGAAAATAACTATAGTTGAGATATACTTGAGAAAATAACAAGGACAGATCTGTATTTTATCTCACCAAAACTGTAGCCAGTGGTTTTATTTTTCCTTGAAGCTGCCTTTTCTTTCTGGAATTAACCACAGAATTCACACTGACTTATTCAGTTGTGAAAACTCATATTGTATTAGTTTTTATTATCTTAATTTGGCATACATATAACCCAATCCTATCAAAGTGTCATTTAAACGTATCAGTCCATTTTACCAATAATAAATTGCTTTGAGTTTTCTGTTTTCTTTGAGCCTACAGTTGGTGATAGCATACTTTCTCATCCTTTAAAACATTTTCAATCTCAAACTTTTGCATACCTTGCCTCCTTTAAAAATTACAAACATTGCAAAGTAAAATCCCAGTGCCATTTTAAACCTTTTCCTGCTATCTTCCATTTGGTGTCCAGTCAATTTCAGAAACATACACAGATCTGAGGACATGTCTACATAAAATGATTTTAAGGTAAGTTGAATCCAGAACTGTACCACTAATGAACAAATCAACACCATGTAGAAGCTTGTAAGGCATCCGCCCTTAGTACAATTCTCAGTGCTAATAGCCCATGACCTCCAACTTCTATGATTGATTCTAGGTTAATATTCCCACTGTCTGGGATGCTCTTCTTGATCTCAAAGTCTGTGCCATGGGTGGAGAAAGCTCATGTCTTCTGGACAGAAAGTAGAAAGAAATGACGACAGCTATCACAGAATCTGGTGAATATATTGAGGTCAATAAATATATTTATGATTTTGATTCAAATTGTACCAGTATTTCCATAACAGGGAATGGTTGAGTCATATGATAGTGAAGGAATTATATCTTTCCAATATACAGTTTCTCATTGTGTTCTAGTTATAATTAATTTGCTTATGCCAACATTTTTCACTGTCAGATGAGAATTTTTCAGGATCTGCTTTAAGAGAATCATTGATAATTGTAGCATGAAGTGGAGGGCAATGATACCTATAAATACGGAAATGTGCCTATAAGAGTAACAAGTATTAAATACTGGGTAATAAACTTGGGAGGGTTGACATTTCAAGCTGCAAAAAAATGAAAATATTCTACTTATAAACACTTAATCAAGAAATATTTCTGTCTGTAAATCTTGATGTCTGACTTTGAAATCTATTTGACTATTGTTAGAAATGCATTCTCGTATGATTTCCAGATCCTAGTTCCATAATTTCATTATATAACTTCAAATTGAACTGGTGCCATGAATATTCTGCTTTAAAGAGCTCTGTACTTTTTATCCCACTACAACATGTATGTTCAGTTGTTCCCTTTTAACAATTACCTCCCAAATGCTTGTGTTTTTTGAGAGGTATGTAATGTACATGATACTTCTTTCTGACACAGAGCCCGAGTCTAGAGTGTTTACACTGGTTGATGTTTACATTGCCCAAACTCAGTGCCTCAAACACCTCTGTGACCAGTTTTGTCTCCGACCACATAACTCATTTTCTCTAATCTTAGGTCTCCAGAAGGTCTCACAGAGACAATACTATAGTGCAAAGCCAGCTGATAGCAGCAAAGGATTCAAGAACATCATTGGGATCTGGAGATTATTGCTACCTTCTCCTAGCCTGACACAGATTAGACATTTCTTGGGAGTTAACTATAAGTTGGTATAATTCTATTTTTAATCTAATATAAGAATTATCTTTTGAAACATATGCAAAATAGTGAAGAGAACATACTGTTGATCTTAGTCTGACTATTGTAACAAGTTGTGACTAAGTGGAGAAAATGCTGTCTATTGGGAGATGAACTTAGATCTCTCTGTAATAGTTTCAAAATTCATAATTTACTAATTTAGTCAATTCGCTATCATTTTACTGTAAAAAAAATACCAAAACCAGCATTTTCAAAAGCATTTTATCTGTTAATTTTTAACCAGATTAGACATTCTATACTTCAGTGGGTGGCTTTGTTCTAATGTATAGTTATTGTTTGCCAACCTGTACTGAAAAGGTGACTGGTTAAGAGTTTTAATCTGTTTTGTTGTCCTTTGTATCAAGAAGAAGAAAGGAAGGAAAGAAAGAAGGAAGGAAGGAAGGAAGGAAGGAAGGAAGGAAGGAAGGAAGGAAGAACTTGACTATAAGCTCTGTAGCATGAATTAAAGATCTGTAATAACAATCTCACTCCGAAGACATTTAAAGCTCTGGACTGAGTCTATTGGGACTCAACAGATTTGATGAGGCTGGGGCACCTCCTCATTAATATCCAAGGATACCAGTTAGAGGAAGCCCTATGTGATGGTGCAGTGTGTTCCTAGACAAGGTGAACAAACCAGAGCGCCTATGAAGGAGACCATTCACTCTTCTGTATCTCTTTTCTCTTAATGAAGAAAACAAATTGCCTTCCTTGCTGTATATCACACTTAAAAATGTGATGGTGAATTGTCATCCATGGAGGATTTTAGAGTTATGTTCAACACTCAAACTATAAAGAAGTAACATTCCGAGTCTATGGCTTGCTAGGATATGTAGTAACTCCTTGAAGGTCTGGGGATGTACAGGCTCAGATGTAGGATACCTGAGCAGTATGTCTGGGGACTTGGGTTTGACAGAAGGGCAGGGAGAAGAAGGGGGAGCGAAGTTTAACCAAAGTGAAAGAAAACCTGGTTTTCATTTTCTGCTACCAAGCTTTACAATACTGACCTATAAGTGTGAATATTTTAAAGAAAGCTTTATAAATTTTCAAGATGCCAAGAAACTCATTATGGTTGCCCAAGAATTCACTCCATTATATTTTCTTCCCAATATTTAACCACAATGAGGTCAGCTTATTTCTGAGGTGACTGCAGAGATCTGAGACCTGACAATAGGTACTGGGTAGTGACTGAGAGTTATCTCAATGCATGGAGCTGCCTGTCTCATAGTATAAAAATGATAAACACTGTTGGGTATAGAGAAGATTTTATTTAAAAAAATTATTGTTATTGAATTTTTGAGTGGTGTCCAACCACAATGATGTCATTGATTAAGAAATTGGAAGATATAGGAGTGACAAGCTAGCTAGGTCATGTCTTTCAATATAGGAGATCATGGAGAAGGCCATAGGTTGACTTAGGCAGACAAGGAAAAGTTTTACCATTTTTAAACTAGATCTGTGGAAATGTTTCCTTGTTATTTTTATCTGCTTTGTGGAGTTTATGCCCTTAGAACCAAGCTAAGAAAAATGTATGTGCTTACATGTATGACTACCAAATATTTAGGTTACTTAAAAATATTTCATTTACTACATATGAGTCTGAAATTCTTAATAATGAATGTTTTTCATTTCAAGCAATAACATTTAAAGATGCTTTATTGCCACTTTCTTTGAACCAACAGTTTATGGCTGAGGTGTTATGTAATTTCATGTGTGAAAAGATCGTTAACCAAACATAAGTAAGAAAGAACCAAGGTTAAACATTAGTACTGAAATGGTAGAACTCTTTGAAAGGATATCACCTTTTTAGGGATCGCCTCTGGCTTACCTTTGCTTTGCTGCCTCCTTTCCTTTCTAAGAGGTCATCTGCATTGTGGCTAGTACCTCTTAGCGAACTTAGTCGTTAGCAAATCCTACAGGAGCCAGCTCATCATGCCTTCATTGAATAGCTCCCCCATTTAACCAGTAACTGTTGTCCTCATGTCAAACACTATATAGAGTAAGGGACTCAGTCATATATCCTTATTGTTTTGTTCTATGTGATTCTTGTCCCCAGATGCTCTTTGATGGAGAATCTGTTGTAGAAAGAAAAACAGCCAGAAATGACAACTTCAGGACCATGTGGCTTCTCTCACACAGAACTTTACAAACATTGAGTAATTCATAACGTTCAAGTTAGGTTCCAAAGAATGGTACAAAAGAAACTGTTCTCTTTCATAAACAGACACCATTATCATAAACTAAGAAAAAATAAATTCACTCTTAACTTGGGCCACTTGTCATGATAAGATGTACAGCAGGACCATCACAGTAACTATAATAGACTGCTAAATGGATTGGCAGTCACCTTGAGGTCACTGCATTTGATTGAAAATGTGTTATGTATTTTACTGTTGGGAAAAAAAAAACATGAGCTCTGTTTTAATTAATGTGTCATCTTGTGCTTCTTTCAAGGAGACAAATTGGATTCAATGTAGTATATTACAAGTTGGTTAAAATCCCATGTACAAATTTTATGTTTAAAAGATTCTTGTATTTGAAGTTAAGAAAATAAATTATCCTGCTTTACTTTATGTGTGAAAGTAGATTTTCTGATGACACTGAAGTGCTTCATGGTAGCTCAACAATTTCTGTTCCAGGAATATTATCCATCTCTTTAACCTGAGCATGTTTATTTTGTCTGCTTTCTTTATGGATCTCAGTTCTGTCTAGTGCTTTCAATGTAACTTAAGACTTTGAGTGTGGCTTTTTCAATGTGCTTCCAAGCGGCAGTGGTTTCTGACAAACACTATTAGGTCATTATTTGTTATATCAAAGTTCCACTGGCTTCAGAAATCATAGCACCCTGTGATTTTGTAGTGTCTGGGTTTGACTAGTATTGTTGAGACCTGTAACTAGTGATTGTTCCTGCATACTTTTCAAATAAAAACATGTTTTTATCAAGTACTCTGTATATTAAAATCAACTTTGTGTGTACACTGATGTTGAATGCACAAAGAGTGAAGAACTAGATACAGACAGATCAGCATGAAATGTTTGCAACATTAAAAATGGAATCCATTTGGAGTGGGGTAAACATTCCTTGAATTCATCCCAGTGACTTGTATTCATCTCTCTGAATGTCCTAATTTGTTATTTAAAAGCTGAGATTTTTCAATTGAAATTCTCTAATAGTTTTGAATGATGCATTCATTGAAATGAGTTGACATATTGAGGTGTTCTGTAGTCCATAAGCACTTCCCAGTTCCTTATCCATAAAAAAAATGCTGCACGGTAACGGACTCCAGTCTGGTGACAGACTTGGTAAAAGCCTGGCAGTTCAAGGCCCATTCTGAACCACAGCTCCCCTTTCAATGTTCATTTGCCAAAGTTGCTTTGTTCCCAGAGTCAGTCTCTTTCCGTATGCTGCTTAGACAGGCTTTGCCAGGATAATGATGAAGTTTTAATTTAAAGATCAACAAGGCTCCCTGTGTAAGCTAGGAAATCCTTGGCCTCTCCATTTCGACTTTACTGCCCAGCACTGCAGTAGTGCACAGGCAGAATCTTTTGCTCCTGGCCTCATCCTAGATCAGTCAATACAAATCTCTAAGGTCTTGCTTTCCAAATGTTTTATAGAACTTTTTAAGGCATAGTATGTGCCATACTGAGAGGAAAAAACAGAGAATCCTGACATTTGTTTTCTGTAATTATGGGACTACTGTGTTTAAACTGCATTTGGGATATGTTGTATTATTCACAGTTCTCTATTCTAAGGAAAAATTTACTTTCATGTGTTGCTGCTTCTGCAGAAAGAATTAACCAAAAGAAGAACATGGGCATTGCTATTCTGTTGGAAATGCACAAAAGCAGCACACACCGAGGTTTAGAGGCCAAAACACTGATTATGATTTCACTAAGCCAGTCTGCTTCCTGCAGTGGTTTTGTTATGCTAATCTCATTTTTGCAATCATCTTTGCTTTGGACCATTTTCGTAAGTCTCTAAAAGACGAGGGACTCTTTTATACTAAGTGTCTGAAGACAAACAACCGAACAAAACAACAACAAAAAAAGCAGCAACAGCTGTAAAATTGCAAAAGACCTCCTCAGTGTGTTCAATTCACTAGAGAAACTCATGCGCTCACCCTGGGAAGTGACCCAGACAGAAAGATAAAGAGCCCTCTCATTTAACACACTGGACACAGATGCAGACCACCCTACTCCCACCCAGAAATCTAGGCCATTTTTTTTCTCTTCTTCTCAGTGAAGTGTTTCATGAGGCCACTGGAGCAGTATACAACAAGAGCATTTTAAAGGAGCCATTTAGGCATAGTTTACCCCACCCCCATGGCCCCTCCCAGAGAAAACCGAAGAAAGAGGAGAACCATACAGGCTCCTAAGCTTATCCTTAATGAGCTTAAGCCTTGGTTTCCCCAACACACAAATGAGATGGTTTCCATGAAAAAAAATATGAAAGACTATAAATGTGGAAGGGGATTTGTGTACAAAGATGATAGAACTAATTGTTTGGTCCCTAGGCCATGGACATACCCAGACTTTTGCTCCTCGGAGACTAGTGGGCCTGCCAGAGCATCAGCATGAACCTCTTTGTGGTCCAGTAAGAGTGCCTGCTTCCCACACTTTCTGCTCTTCCTCTTTCTGCTTAAATATACTTCCAAAGAGAAGCATTCTTAGTTGATATGACTGCCCTGTTTAAATCACCGATGAATAGTTACTGCTATATCGCCCTATCTAAAAGGGGTAAAGCCTTCCTGGCAACTGCTTATCCCTGTGGGCAGCTTCATATTTTCTTCGCATATTTCCATCAGACATCTCTGACTTTATTATCTTCCCTGTCAGTAGAATGTATGCTCTTCACAGTTCTGGGGATGGACCCCAGGCCTCAAGCATGTCAGGCAAGTGCTTTACCACTGAGCCACACCTCAACCCTGTTAGATACTTTAGGAAAATAGAGACATTTACATTTTTTTCTTCCCTGACTCTTTCCTTCTTCCCTGGGCCCATTACCACATCCTCTTGTATCTCTGGCATCTGGAACCGGGTCTGACAACCAAGAGACATTCAACAATATTCCTTGTAAAACTAAACAAGTCTTACTTGAGAACACAACTGGGTGAAATGTAGAATTACCTACAGCTAATTCCCCCTCCTCCTCCCCCACCTCCTCCTCCTCCTCTCCCACTTCTTTCTTCCTCTTCCCTCCCTCCCTCCCTCCCTCCCTCCTTCCTTCCTTCATTCCTCCTTTTCTTTTTGTCTATTTATCCTTTTCCCCTTTTCCATGTTTAATGTCTTGTTGGAGTAACTATGTATACAATGTATTATAAATATTCAAGTTGTATATTTGCCTAACTTATCATGGGTGGTACCTGTGAAAATTTACCATCATGAAGATACTGACCTCTTGATGTTTCTCTGTCCATTTTCAATTCTTGCTCCCTTACAGGCACCAATTTGTTACTAAAAAATCATATGGTATATTTTTATTTTACTCTGGCTTCCTTTTACTTAGAATAATACTTTGAGATTTTATTAGGGGTATGTAATTGTTGGTGGCTTGGATCTTTCAGGAGTGACAGCCCAGTGTGTAAGTATGCCACACTTTATTTACTCATCTGCCAGTGGACATTTGTTTTGATTTTAGCTTTTGGCTCTTATAAAGATGTGATTAAAAAAGAGCTTCAGTGTCCCTTCAGCAAAAACTAAGCCACTGAATGGCTAGATCATGTGACCAATGTGTGCTTAAGAAAATGTCAGTTTTCTAGTGTGGTTTTACCACATTTCTGGTCTAGTCAGGAGTGCGTGGATCAGTTCATTTGTTCCAAATATTCAGTACTGGCAGTCTCTCTGATTTCCACTATTCTAATGGATGTTGGGTGGTTAGCTCCTAGTGTTTTTAATTTGTAGTTTTCTAACAGATAATGTATTTAAGCATCTTTTGTGTTAATTTGTCTTTAATACATCTCATTTCATAAAGTAACTGTTGAATAATTTTTGCCCTTTTCTATCATATTGTTGTCCTATATTTTAATAAGTATATAGTCCAGACTTTAAAAAAATCTATGCATGCTGTAGAGGGCTTCTCGAATTTCACAGCTGTGGTGGTTTAAATGAGAAATGACCCAGCCTGCCACCAGACTCTCAGGCATTTGAACACTTGCTGTCTGGTTGGTGGCACTGTTTGGGAAGGTTGTGTTAATGCAGCCTTCCTGGAGGAAGCAGATCATTAGGGGGATGCTCTTTGAGATTAAGAAGGCTCTATGCCTTCCAGGTCACTCTCTCCTCTCTGTGCTTGCTTTTCAAGATGTATTATCAGTTCCCAGCTCCTGCTATTATGATGTCCCATCATTATGGACTCTGTCTGGAACAGTAAGCCCGAATAAACCTTTTCTTCTGTAAGTTGCATTGGTCATGGTGTTTTATCAGAGCAACAGAAAAGTAACTAATGCAATGTCTCTTTTTCTCTGCCTCCCCCTTTTGTTTGTTTAATCGTGCCTTCCAATGAACACTGATCTGAATCTTAAGGAATCTGATGAGAATTTCATTATTTTATGGCTCCTATTATTTGTGTGATGCTGTAAAATATTCCTCACTTTACTGTTGCCAAGATCATTCCTCCTAAAACTTTATTTCTGCTTTACATTTAGTATTTAGATAGATTGTCGATTTAAATATGGTCATTGTATGTGAGGTGACTATCAATGTCCCCCCCCATCAGGAATTTCCAATGTCTTCAGTAACACTAAGAAGACTTCCTTTCTCCCATGTGATAGACTTTCATACTTTTGTCAAAAATAAATTACATATGAACTTACTTTGGATTTCTCTTTTCCGTCCATTGATATATTTCTTTCCTTTAGCTGTTAGTAGAATGAGTTTTGCTTGTTAACCTTATATTCATTGACTTTTAACTTCTATTAGTAATCTTTTACTTTTCCAGCTTGAAGTATAATCAACGAATCAAAAATGTATATATTTAAGGTACATAACATAGCATTTTGATATTCACAAACCATTATAATTATCACTATCAAGTAAATAAAAATATACATCACTTCATGTATATTTTGAAGATTTAGGAACTTCTCTCAGTTGATTTACTGTTTCTCAGATAGCTGGAATCTGATAGTTTTGAGTCTTTAGAGTTCTCTGTACCTACTATAAGAGAGACAAAAGGAAAGTCTAACCTTTTCCTTTCTCACACTTAGGCCTCTTCTGTTTCTTTTTCCAGCCATTGCTACAGTGTTTATAAGTAGTGACAGCAGCCATCTTTGCCTCTTTGCCCTATTTCCGGAGGTTAGTTTTTCCTTATTAAATATATGAGCTAACAAGGTTGACATGAATGCTCTTTATCACAATCACAAAGTCCCTTTGATTCTGTTTTTCTAAGCATTTTTGTCAAAAATGAGGGAGTTTCTTCAAGTACTTTTATTTATTTTTAAAAATAATCACATTTCCTACCTTATTGTTGTATGTGGTAGAATATACTAGTTGATTTTCTAATGATAAACTAATTCCACATGTTTAAAATGCATTCCAGTTTTCCAGGATGCTGCCACTACTTTTAAAACATACCTTAGTTTTCCAGCTTAGGCCCTTATAACAGAAGGCAGACTAACAAGAAAACACACACACATTTATTTAAATTTTATATCATATAGATGCCTTCAGAAGCAAATGCAGACATGAAGAAAAGGGTAAAGTTATGAGTTTGATGGTAGATTTGATGATGAGGTAGATAGGGAATAACCTGCTTGCTCTGATCTTTCCTATGTCCCTGAGTCTTCAAAAGGCAATTCCTTTCTTCTTGCTATAAGAACGGTGCCCCCCAAATGAGGGTGACATAGACAAAGATGAGAAAAACCCTTCCTATGTTTTGTTACTTGCTTCAGAATATAAAGGGGGGCATAACTTAAATAAAGAAACATTAACTGTTTCTCTATTTTCTCCCAGCACTCTCTCCCCCCCCCCCCCCCCCACCTAATCCCTCCTGGTCCCATCTCCACCTGACCCCCCCCCCCCCCAGTTCACCTGTGAAATATATTCTATTTCCACTCCACAGGGAGATCCAAATATGACTGAAAAAAAAAAGAGGGGGGAGTCAATAAAATAATTCCTAATGATCCTAATGATACTCTGCTATATTCATAAACCAGAGCCTAGCATCATCATCAGAGATGCTTCATCCAGCAGTTGATGGTAGCAGTTGCAGATACCATAGCCAAATATTAGGCAAAGCTCTGGAAATCCTGCAGAAAAGGCAGAGTAAGGATTGTAGGAGCCAGGGAAGTCAAGGACACCAGGAGAATACAATCCACAGAACCAACTTAGCAGAACTCATAGGGGCTCACAGGGACTGAGCCAACAATCAGGGAGACGGTATGGGCCAGAGTTAGGCCCTCTGCATATATGTTATGGTTTGTATAGCTTGGTGTTCTTGTGTAACACCTAACAGTGAGAGTAGAGGCTGTCTCTCACTCTTTGCCTGCTCTTGGAATCCTTTTCTACTACTGGGTTGCTTTGTCCAGCCTTAACATGAGGGCATATCCCTAGTCTTGTTAAAAATTTGATAGGCCATATTTGGTTGATACCCCTTGGAGGCTCTTTTCTGAAGGGAAATGAGGAGGAGTGGATCTAGAGGAAAGAGGAGGTGGCAGAGAAGGACTAGGAGGAGTGGAGGGAGGGGAAATGTCAATATATTGTATGAGAGAAGAATAAAAATAGTTACACAACATTTCCAGGACTGTAGTATCTAGATGGATTTATAAATACATCACTTTACCTCCCCTGCACATGCCTTTAAATACTGAAAGGATAACACTTACATTTTTTATGGCACATGGACAGGGAAGCATCTTTCCTGAGAGGATAATCAAAGGACTAAAGGCAAGTTTCCTTTTGAGTGACTATACTGGTTAGTTAGTATTATGTCGACTCGACACAAGCTAGAGCCATCAGAGAAGAAGGAGCCTCAACTGAAAACATGCCTCCATAAGATCTGGCAGTAAAGCATTTTCTTGATTAGTGATCAATGCAGGAGGACCCAGCACAAGTGGCTGGTCCTGATTCTCTAAGAAAGCAGGCTGAGGAAGCCATGAGGAGCAAGCCAGTAAGCAGCACCCCTCCATGGTCTCTGCATCAGCACCTGCCTCTAGGTTCCTGCACTGTTGGAGTTCCTGTCCTGACTTTCTTCAGTGATGAACAGCAATAGAAAGTATAATCTGAATAAATGCTCTCCTCCCCAAGTTGCTTTGGTCTGGTCATGGTGTTTTATCACAGCAACAGTAACCCTAGTTAAGGCAACGGCCCAGTGTCTCTCTGTTTCTTCAACTGAAGCATGGTCTGCTTTCCTGAAAGTCAGTGTTTCTACAATTAGAGTTTGTTTTAACTCATAGCACTCAGAAACCTCACCTTAAATGAAGGCAGGCATCAGAATTTGAGCACACTGTCAGAACAACACCAGGTGTAAAGTGGCAATTAATGAGGCAATTCCACATACTTTATCTGATAGTCAAAAGGGGTTTATTTCGAGTTAATTTACAACAAGCAAAGTGAGTTGGTTATGGGATCTAGGGGAGATGAGACCCGGTCCAATGCGGTTCTCTGGAGAACTCTGGTTTGGTGAGCAGTACCAGCATCCAGCATCCAGGATCATGAGGTAGCCAAGAGAGTGAGCACATACACATTCCAGGCCTTAAGGGGTCCCCCCTCAGCCACGGCCTGGGGTGGGGGGCAATACCTAGCAGTTACCTGCAGCCTACTAGGGGTGGTGCCTCAGGGGTAAAGCACAGGCAACCACCCCTACACCAGGCAAACATTCCAGATCATGAATTGTGATTCTTCCTGGCTGTAGACAGCAGCTATTGTTCCACTGAACTGTACTATTTACATTTTTATGGAGATATGTGGTAACAGCACTGTGTTCTATCCTTCTTCCTAATTATTTTAGATAACATTTATATCAAGAAGAAAATAAGTAACAAAGCAATATGCACCACTTGCATCATCTATGTGTTTATGTGTGAAGTTTTCCTCTAGCAACTGAACTTCTAAAGAACACTGATATATGTCATGGTAAGATATTATATAAAGGCCAAATTAAAATACATCATTCATTCATACACATTGACATCCTTCTTTTCACATATACATATAAAAACCACTATCAAAGCTCTAATCTGAAAACCTTACAAAAGGTCTGTTAGTAAAATATCTGAGAATATGGATCAGATTTTATTTTATTTTTTAAATTTAAAGTAGAATTCATCTTTCACCACAGGAAAGTACCTGGTTTTTTAACTTAAGCTGTGAAAGAGAAAAAGAAATGTTTCTTCTCTCCAGTAGACATTTGTTGAGTTGCCTGTAATATCACCTTCCTCTAAACTGTATTGATGTACAGTAAGTTACATTTAGATAAACACTGGCATGATATCATTTTAACTTGGGAGGTGAAACTGCATTTCGAGGAATAAATAAGATCCTCATAGTCCTTCTCCATCCAAGTTTCATCCAGCCTGTTCACTTCCGTAGCCTGATCAGCATCAGATAGGGAGAAACACCTTCAGACTTCAATTCACTGCAGAAAAGACAATATACATTATCAGAGTGGTCTAGTCCAGTAATGCAATGACCATCATCATCCCCACCTCAACTGCTACCATACTGTGAAATCTGATCTCAGAGACAGCCATTAATATATCTACTCTGATGGAGTCCCCATGGGAGACAGTGAAATCACATTGGGAAGGCAGTTATCATCAGCCATTTCAGCTAGGCTGAGTGGGGCAAGAATGAGGAGGTATGGGGGAAAGCAGAGAATTAGAGTCTTTCCACTCAGTTCTATTGAGCTGTACTCTACACAACAAAGTAAACTGAAGACAAGACAACTCGGACATCTGCTCCTGAAGTGTGTTGCACTGCTGTGGGTCTCTCGGGGCCTGAACTTTCTCCCTTACTGGGTGAGTCTAGTATTTAAAACTACACATTTGTGCTTATGCAGATACACACATATGCACCCATCTATATATGCATGCACGTGTTTTGTTTTGCAATATGGACCCTTATCTCAAGTAGATCTTTTATTCAGCACAAGAAACAGCTCTATGCTTTAATGATTCAGGGGTAAAAAATCTTGTGTGTATGTATATCTATATCTTGTGAGATATAGGATAGAACTAGATCTTGGGGAAACATGATTGATTTGTCCAGACAAGTTTTAAATGTTACCTCCCTCAAATTATAATTCCATTGTATATTGGAAAATCTAGGCTTAATTTACCAAACCACATTGCAATTACACTTTAAAAGCAGCTAGCCAACTCTATTTTGAAAATGAAGATCAGACTTTATTCCCTTAACGCTTTAATTTCTATTTTTTAAAACATGCAGAATGTCCAGTTTCAACATTTCAGTTAGGAAATTTTTCTTAGTTGACTTTTTTCTAAGTCATAGAAAGAAAACAAACTCTTTAAAAGTATAATCTTGAAGCTGGGCAATGGGTACAATCCCAGCACTTGGGAGGCAGAGGCAGGTGGATCTCTGTGAGTCTGAGGCCAGCCTGGTCTACAAAGTGAGTTCCAGGATAGCCAGGGCTGTTATACAGAGAAACCCTATTTTGAAAAATTAAGCCAAAACAACAACAACAAAGTATAATCTTGAGCTGTTTATTAGTTGTAGCTAAAAGCCACCATCAAAGACCATTCTCTCCGGCACACCTTTGTACCAGCCAGATTTGTAGCATCCAATGCAAAAATCATTGTAAAGAGAAACAGTCAGTGCTTCCTCCAAGCTGGTTCTGTTCCTGACAGGGTTCAAGCCACTTAACTGTGACATGAAGCTCACCAAGTTCTAGAAGGCAACGGTTATGCAAGGCAGGGAATAGAGCACTGGCCATCCTCCCTTCTCCAGGAAAGCCCAGGTCCCCTCGGAGTGTCTCTAGGGATTCATTTCTCTGTAGAAGTGGCACTGCTAGTGACCAACAAGTTTGAGAATTTAGCACCTGGAGATCTGAGAGGACTTGATTCAAAGTGGTTTCGTCTCTGCTCTCTAATTATGTACATCATTAGCAAACTGAATCATTGTCGCTAGGAGTTTTAAAAAGAGAGATGAATCTGTCTGAATTCCTAGACTGATGTTAATCATAGTGAGCCTGATTTTCCACCTCAGGCCCTGTGCCCAAGAGTCTAAGAAAATGAGAATCTTCCCTGCAGGGACCAGACAGTGGAATTCAAAAGCAGCTAGAACAGGAAGTTTTTAATCACTTTTTAAACGATTCGTGTAATTACAGGGTATGCTTTCTCTTAAGTGATCATTTCCTAAAGCTTATGGAAATGAGGTTCGAGCCCAGATTCAAATTCTGAATCAGCCAACAACAATAAATATTATACACAAAGAAATGAGTCTGGTTTTAAGTATCATTTTGATTGCTTTCTTGGGTCATCACCCCTGCTTGAAATCTTCCATTTGGAGCTGATAGTTGCTGAAGTTACATGTTCTTAGCAGTACAGAAAAAAAAGGAATTGGAGGACTCTGGTTTCCTGGGAATATTTACAATCTCTTTGATTGAGGGGTGACAAGAAAATTCTAGTAAGTACTAACAACTCGTGATTAAAACATCCATTAATGGCACACAGAACAGAGCAGCTGAGGAAGAAGAAGAATGCATGAAAATTATGTGTAATATTTGAAAAAAAAAAAGTGCTGAAGTTAAGGTTGGCTTTGGTTTATGGCAGAGAAGATGGGGGAAAGATATACAATGTATGCACTTACTTAGTAAATGCTAATATATCCAACTTCCAGTAGGCAGTAGTGGATAAAATGAACAATTCTGATCAGTATTTGGGCAGTAGATAGTGTGGTGATTAATCTTCATCATGAACCTTATGGATTTATAGTAACTTAGGAGATACACTTCTGAGGATGTCTTTCAAGACACGATTTGGGGCTGAAGGGAAAAAAATCTTACCTTGTAGAAACAGCCTTAGATAGTGATGTCTTAGGAGTTTCAGTCCAATGTGCCACCTTGGTTTTCAGTTCCTTATTCTAAAATTGGAAAGCAAAAGGCAGAGAGATCAGACAGCAGACCTGCATATTGCCTACATCTTCAATGCTTCATCTCTACTCCCCACCTGCCTCACACCAACTGAGTAAGTTTGCTCTGCTTGTCTTATTAGAATCAAGAAAAACAATATTAAATGCACTCTGAAAAGTACATAATGTACCAAGTGGCTAAAATATTCTCTGCGATTCATCCTTCCAAACTATTTGAGTTTACAGAGATTTCTTTACATGGCAAATGAAAATAATCTTAGAGATAACCATGATGCTGATTACATCATTATCTTTTTGATGCAACCACTTGATTATAAACTCTGTAAAAATAGATTCAGTCTCTCCTTAATAGTTCATGGTGTCTTCATATTCAAGTTTCTCCTTGAAAGTTTATATTCTTTATAGCTATACTCCTGATAAAGATATCAGTCTTACCTCTATTATATAAGTACTATAAGATAAAAACCATACAATCATGTCTTCAATCTATTTGATAGGTATTATTATATAATTACATAATTCTGGGAGACAATACAACACTTGACAGCAGGTAAGAGAAGATGTTACCAGGTATAATTTCCAGGAGTGTCAGTCACCATCTGTGTGCTGTCATTTGGCTTACTTAGCTTCTGTATGTCTAATTTTGTCATCTATATAGCAGATACCCCACAGGAGCACTTTCTTTCCAGGTTTGAAATGACATAAAGATATAGAAATTACTCATTCAGACAGTCTCCATCACAGGTGTTAAGTCTTATAGACAACTAGTTATTATAATAGTCTACTTAGCATTTTCATCATGAAAAGATAATGTTCTGCTATGTTACCCAGCTTTCAGGGTGCATTTGTCTATCTATTTTCTACATTCTAAGAGAATGACTGCAGGAAACTTACTCCTAGTGAGACTGACAGGTGATAGTAAAATTGTTTCACAAATCTGGAACATGGAACTTTAAAAACACCGCCCATGTTGAGTTGCCAGTTGGCTACAATAACAGGTCAGATGTCATTAAACTCAAGATTTTTCTAATCATACACATCTACAGAATTGAGCCCTACCCAGGGAGATAATTCCTTTCTAAGATGCCATATGCTACCAAAACTAAAAAATAAAATCCATTGCCAGGTATTGGTTACATCTTCTTCAGCCATTGGTAACTAGTATACTGCAGACCTCCCCCCCCCCGAAAAAAAAATTGCAGCCATTGCCATTGCTCCTGGTAACTCTCCAGAACTTGGTGGTAAGATCCTATTCCTGAAGACACTGTATACCCGAGTTGTAAAACATGGAGAAACCTAGCAATGCTGAACTGGAAGTTTCATTCCTACTGACTAGTTTCATGTGCTGGAAAGCGTTCTGTACTCTACTGAGGAAGAAAACACATTAAGAGTTTTCCCTAGTTGTGAACCTAAGAAGCTACAATAACAACTGTCTTGATAAGATATGCTCATTGGTGTAACAGTGGCATAAATGTTACTGAAGCAACCAACCAGCTTCTGAATGGATTTCAAGTCCACTCCACAAGACAAAAGAACCCATAGATCAGTAGGTCATAGGCTCCAAAGGAAAATGTCCTACTATTACTCTGCTAAATGAACATAGTATTAAACTTCTCCCTATTTGTCATTATATCAACAGATTAGTACATCTTTCCATCATTATTAAAGAAGCTTGTTTTTGCAATAGATAGTGGTTAACAGAGACTCATACCTAGTCAAAGTGCAGACAATAAGAGACTGTGGAGTGCTCAGCCCTAAAGGGGACATCTACCTCACACCTCTTTCCCCCACAGCTCAGAGATCATCACAAAAAGGGATAAATAAAGAGTGTAAGAGCCAGAGGCAGTGGAGGACTGATACATAACAGGGTTTTCTAGACATGACAAGGACATTGTACATATAAACTCACAGTGGCTATGACTGTATGCATAATACCTGTATAAGATCAAGCCAATCAAAATACCAATATGGATTCCAGAGGGGCTCATGAAGTCCCACCTCCAGCTGAGGAGCTATTGACTACTGGTGACTGATGGGAGAGGGATGCTGATGATTTTTTTTAGGGATGTGACCCTGTTATATCTTGTTCATGCTCCCATGACTGGTCCTATAGTTATGCTCATACTGACAGCACTAAGTGGCCTCAGTGAGTTTAAAAAAGAGCACAGGAAGTTGGTAGAGAAAAGTGGAAGGAGGTATTGGAAGAGTTAGAAAGGAAGGAGGGAGAGTAGATTTAAACAGAACATTTGATGTGCCTGTATGAAAGGTTCAAAGGATTTTAAAGTGTCTGGGACTTACACAGAGCTAGGTGAAATGATGATAGCAGAGGCTGTTCTTTTCAAGTCATATGATTAAGTTTAAAGAATTTCTGAGGTGGTATATATTGATTCAGAAATGCCACTGGTTTGGAGAAATCTGACTCCAAAATGTAAGGTTTTGAGAAGCAGACATTAGATGTTGATAGAAATCTTTCAAAAAAGAAATCCAGCCATAAGAAATTTAACGAGTGCCCAGCATATAAGACTTTTATCAAGTATGTTATATGCACTACTTTTCTTCATTTGACTGGCCCTAGACAACATGAGAATTAGGTATTAAAAGATTCTGCATAATAGAGAACAGATTATATAAAATTAATACACATATTATTTGCTAACAGAGTAAGACCAAATAAACTCAAATTGACAAAGTAGCTGCTTTGGGTAAACAATAGGTAGTGCATGCAGCCTTCATATCCAACTCTGGTATGTGGGCAGGCTGTTTGACTCCACAGCCCATTTTCTTTTCTCTGAAAGACATTATTTTTCTGCGTGACCACAAGATTTAGCTCAGCCTCCTTATTTTGAAAGTGAATAACAAGTGATTTCAAGAGATACAGATACTTAGGAGTGCCTGAAAGTAGTCCAAGTAAGAAAAAAATGTAACTAAAATAAAAACAAAAAAATCAATGGTCGACTGAAATAACTACTGAGTCTCATACTCCACCCACCCCAGTAATCCACTACCTGTCGAATGTACAACACTAAGCCAATGTGTAGAAAATAAATACGCATTTATTGTCAGTGCATGTTGAAATGGGTGAAATAAAACAGGGAAAATTGCATGGCTGTGGTTCCTACCATGTAAGAAGAATAATGTACTAGGAATAAGCTTGAAATTGGCTCACTGTAGCTCGTTGCTCATTATATTTAGATACCTTATCAAATGTCACTCACTCTGAGATGCCCTCTCTGACCTGTTCCTCTCTTACTCCTTATGCTGCCCTATCATCCCTTGAAGTACTTAGTGCCTCTGAAGTTTATTTGTTTATTCCTTAAATCCTCAATTGAAATGTAAACTATATGAAGTTGAGGAAAGACCGACCCAATTGTTGCACCAAAATACACAAAAATGTTTTGTTGAATAAATGAAGTAAGCTAATGTAGCTGAGCTAGTAGAGTGTTTGTCTGGCATGCACAAAGTCTTGAGTTCCACCTCAAGCAGATTATAAATCTTAGACAGGCCTATAATCTGAACACTCTGGAGGAGGTGGCAGCAGGAGTATCAGAAATTCAAGGTCATTCTTGGCTGTGTAGTAAATTGAAGGGCAGTTAATTAATAAGGCTTGGGGTTTTAAAGCTCCAAGGAAATGATTACAGTACTGACAAGGAAAACATTTATCTACTGAAGAAAATAAATTGGAGAACATAAAGACACTCACTAGATGATTCCAAGCCTTGTCTACAAATGAAAACAAAAAGTACTGCCTGGGGATCGGCTATACTCAGAAAATCTAGGAACTCACTAAAAGGGTATTGTCACATCATTGTGAACAGTCTGTAGCCAACTCACATGTTTCCATGAGGGCAACACAGGCCTGATTATGTCCCCATTCACTGGGGTGTCAACAATCCCTGGCTGAAACTGGAATATAAAGGCAGAGTGACATGAAAAGAGGCACACTTTCCTGGGTCTACTACCAGACCTCAGAGACAACTAAATCATTGCACAGCTTCTAGGGAAAAATAAAATGAACTCATTGAATAACAGAAATTTTCCTTGGAGGGACTCTACTTTTTGAGGGCTTTCCTATACTTCCTGTAAGGCAGATGGAATCTACAAAGAAAAGCCAGGAAAGGGTTTACAGTAGAGAAAATGAGTGGAGTGGAACATCTTATCACAGGAAATTAAAGTATGTTGTCTCTTTTTTTTATTTTGTTTTGACTTTTTAAATCTTTACAATAACATTTAATTTAAAAATCGTTGTCCATGATCAATTGTTAAGTTAAAACTAACAAAAGTAGAATTTAATACAACTGTAAAATTACTTAAAGTTTTTTAAAAGTCAGTTCTTTCTGTAACTGCCACGTGGGAAGCTCTTGATTTTACAGTCACAGAGAATCTTCTACTGGGAAGGAAAACCAACTCACACCATTTTTCCAACCAACTCTAGAAAAGCCTCTCATTTTACACAGAGTTTTCAAAACACTGAAAAAGCATGATGATTTCAGCAGACTTCGAGAGGCAATTAAGCCCAGAGGGAAAGCTGAGAAGCCAGCATAATATGGATGAAGAAAAGCAGAAAGAAAAGGACTTCTCAGGCCAGAAAACTGTGTGGGAACAAGTAGTCAAGGATCCTCATCATCTTGCTAGAGAAAATTTGCACAAGGGCAGCCTTGACCAAACCTCCAGTCCAAGATCATCACCTGTTTTACCAATACAGTGAGCATCCAAAGAAAATGTGGATGAACCTTTAACATTTCTTTAGTATGTAAAGCCAATAATAAAAAGTTAATATGTTTGTTCAGTAATATTTTAGCCACAGTTTAATAGCTATTGAAAGTAGGCTATAATTTCTCATGCATAGTAGATACATATACACTACAGACACATGCATACACACCAGGGTACACGTGCTTGTATACAGACACTCGGACATAGTCAAATGCAATCACACAGAGATACCATCAAAGGCACACAGGCACACAAGCATACACAAGCATATACACACGTGGTAGTACATCACTTACCTGCAGACACACACATACCCAGGCATGTACCAACACTGAAACATACAATACAGGTTCTCTTCTTACCTGAGATTCAAGGATGTAGACCTTTTCTTTCAAATTTTCGATTTTTTTATCTTGTTCCTTTAAAGTATTTTTTAATCCTTCCATCTAAGAATGGGGAAGAACAATTGGGAAATCCTGTCAGACCATGGGGAATAGCTACATAAACCAAGAATTACACAGCTTTTTGTGGCCAGATGATGTTCATCAAATAAAAAGATGCAATCCCACAGCATGAGCAGAGTCAGAAGGCCACTTAAGATCACAAGCCAAATTGCCACCCAGGGAGTTAAGGACCAAATGGTGCCACCCTCCATTTTCATCTCTAGGAGAGCCCTACCTATAGAAAAGCCAACAGGTGCCTAGCAGGGGGAAGGCTGTGTGCCTCATCCTGCAGAAGAACTGTCTGAGGAACAAAGTGCAGGCGATTTCCTGCATTCAAACACCCCCTAGAGTCACTGCTTATGAGGATATGAAGGTCTAACAGTCAAGTTTAGCTGTATCTAGAATCCTAGCTACCCAGGAAGCTGAGGCAGGAAGATTTTGAAACAAGGCCAGACTACCTTGGTCAATTAAGCAAAACCCTATCACAAATACAATGTAAAATAGGGGTGTTGCTACAGCTCAGTGTTAGAGTATTTAACTAGCACATGCAAGGTGGAATGGTCCATGTACAATACTGAAAAAAAAAATATCACACACAACCCAAACCTCAATACTTAAGAAAGGTTTGAATCTCTCTCCTAATGCACCAAGTCTTCCATATAACAGTGAATATCATCTGACTCAGAACATTTGTGCTTGGACAAAAATCACTAAAATATCTAAAAAGCAGTTAAGCATAGTTTCTCAAACTCTCTTAGTCTAGAACCTGACAGGTGTTGATATTATAGGCAAGAGAAGCATCGGAGCCAGGTTGCCTGAGAAACTGAAGGGCTATGTCAATGGGAAGGCGAGTCTCAGGACTCAGCCTGCCACACTGGCCAGGTTTGGTCTTTGCCCTGGAAACCTGGCATCTACCTGAGAGATGCACTTGTTACTCTGACCTCCTGGATGATGTTGCGCAGGCTCTGGTGCTGGGAGTGAATCACAAACTGTAGATGACAGATCTGCTCCTGGAGGATGGAAATCTCAGTCTGAAGACCCTGGCAACTGAGACAAGTACAGAAAGGAGGAGGGAGTGAAGGAATTTTTGCTGTACCAGCCCTCCTCTCCTGCCATTGAGCCTTGTATGGTGAAGGTCCCAGGAATCCATGTACCACACAATAAATACGAAAAAGAACAGTCCTGTGATCCACTTGCGTATGAACTTGAAAAGGTCAAAAGCCGCTTCTGGGTAGGGAAACAGCCCCATGGCTAAAGTACTTGCCCTATAAGCATAATGACCTGAGTTTGGATTCTCGGGACCCATGTAGAGCTGGGTGTGGTGGCAAGCATGTATAATCCCAGTATTTCCACAGCAATGTGGGAGGCTGAGACTGACAAATTGCTATCAGCTCAAGAGGCCAGACTGCTTGTCATATAGAGAAGGAAACAAGAGGCCCTGTCTCTGTAATACGTTCCTTTAAAGGACCCAGTCCCCAGCAGAAACACAAGCCTTGGCAGTGGGAAAGAACAGCAATTAAATGTACAGTCAGTCTATTTTTCTTTCCATGTGCATGGGCAGAAGTATTGGGAAAGAAATAAGTGGATATCGGCTCTTCCTGGAAACATTTGCGCTCCTGGGATTAGAACAGACCAGGCTGTGAAGTCTCAGCTGTCTCATCATTTCCAAAGTTCAAGGAACGGCTGTGGACCTGCTCGTGCACATCAACATCAGATTTGAGTTCTCTCTGGGTTTCAGCACCAGCAGCTTCCTTACAAGGACAAAGGAAGCTTGTGAGGAGAGACACCGCAAGAAGGGTTCACATGCCAAAGGAATAGGTAGGGAACTCAGACCCCCCACCAAGGACTGTGGTCTCTGGAGGTCTTCAAACACTGAGAACGAGTGGAGCCAAAACCCCAAAAAGCCAGCATTCCTTGGGTTTCAGGGAGACTGGGGCCAGGCAAGCAGGCCAGCTGAGATGTCTTAAAGGGATGTACAGAACCCTGTGAGGGAGAGTTATTGAGATTCAGGGGATGAGAGGATGGGGAGTCTCAACAAAGGACAGCTTCAGAAAGCTCACTTCTGGGTATGAGGATTGACAGAAGGCTAATACAGAAGTTAGTATTAAAATTAAAAAATCCCTTCAGTGAAGAAAGAAGAAGGAAAGAAAAAGAGTAATAATGACGTATTCAGTGGTCAGACTTGTGTTTCCTTTGGGCAATAAGGTGCCAGAACTCTGGGTGCTCTGTTGAGACAAAGGGCTTTACTACACACATATGTGGGATAGGGGTTTGTAAACTTGACCCAATATAGGGTCAAATGTGCAGAAGTAACAGAACTGACAAAGTGTCTCCCGTAGGGAAGCCTGTGGGGTATTTTCTTGATCAATGGTTGATGTGGGAGGGCCCCAGCAGGCTAGGACAGTGCCATCCCTTGGCAACTTGTTCTGATTTACAGGAGAAAGCAGGCTGAGCAAGCCATGAAGAACAAGCCAGTAAGCAGCATTCCTCCATGGCTACTCCTATATTATTATACAAGGGAGTGAGGAAACTAGTCTCAGAGGCCATCAGGAGTTTCCAGAAATGAAAGGACAGATATCAAAGACCTCCATAGCAACATGCAAGGCTTTGCTACATATGGGAATACTAAAACCAAACCAGCGAGACATCTCCTGAGGAGCTAGGCACTTAGGAGTGCAGAGTTTGTCCTTGAGAAGCCACTAGGATTACATTAATGCAAAGTTATTCTGGTTATTCTGTAAGCTGCAAAATACTTTTCACAAGATGATAGCAACAGCAATATGAAGTTAATCTTATGTTTAAGAAAGTAACTCTGTTCTTTTCTGTATTTTCCTTATGTATATCTAACCTCAGACTAAGAGAAATATCTCATATTTGTGGTGCATTTGCCAAGCTTTTATGGCTTCAGTTTAAGAGTCCAGTTCATACTGATTGTTCTCTTGCTGACACCCAGTAAAGTAAACAATGCCTCCTTACACAGCTCAGCAAAGGTAAGAAGGAAGATAAAGTGTCGGATGTCTATAACCTGAAAGTAGAAGAAGATTAGATGTTCTGTTACCTTTCCGGAAACACAGAGCACTCACTTTCCCAAGAAATTTCCAAAATGTCCTCAAAAAGATTTTGAGAATTTCATATGGATTGTTCATATATGGCAGAGGAAAAGAAAAGGTCAGTTTGCTTCGAAATCAGAAAAGACACCTATTATTGTTGTGTTTTTTAAAGGAAAACATCAAACTCAGACTACCTGGACTCATAAAGGAAGGAACATTGTGTAAGTCCATAGTTTCATTACATGAGAAAGATCTTTACATTTAAATGCAAAAGGAGAAAAGAAAGAAAGAGAAAAGGGAGAAAAAGAGAGAGGCCAAAAATAAACCTAACTAGCAACTATCTGTAAGTGACGCCAGGGCCTAAGCTGTTCTCTGTGTCTATGTCCTTCTTTATCAAGATGGACAGTGATGCGCAGCTATTTTACATATGCTCTCGTGGGTTCTATGTTTATTCACAGGTAAAAAGATAGAAAAAAAAATACCAGATTAGCATGACAGATTATTCAAATATTTGCATGCAAGTTAAAGTTCAGCCTGTTTCTGGCCATTGTCATAAGTGGTCAAAAAATGTATCATTACCAGCCAAATAGAAGGCACAAAGTACAATGAAAGACAAAAAGAGACAGATACAATAAGGAAGAAATGAGAAATAGGAGAAAGTCAAAAGATCAAGGAATAAGGATGTCTGTGACCATAAGGATGATAATATAAAGAAAGAACAATGAAAATCTGTCCTTTAGAGGCTCATAATAGCGCCTGATCATCTAGTAACTGAAGTCCTGGATGGTTGAACTAAGATGCTGAAATAGGGTGTGTGTTATCTTGACATCAGAATAGACCATGACTATAAGGGGAAAAACAATCTAAAGAAATGTGAGATGAGTCAGGACCTCACAGTCCAGAGGATTTCCTAAGAGCAACTGAACTGGACAGCTGCTACGATGACCATAAACTGTCCTGCCTCCTCAGTAAGGACTGAGACATAACAGGCCACCCCAACCAACTAAAGTGGCTTTCCCTAGCGTTTCTTTCATTTTCTATGGAGTTTGAAGACTGCCAGGCTACCATAGTTTCCCTTCATGACTAGCCAGTTTGATGTAGACTGTGCAAGAGACCCATTCACAAAGATGAATAGAGGATAAAGATACCTCCAGCATCTTTGAGTCAATGGAGACATGGGAGACTCACTCTTCAGACGAAAGAACTCTCCAAATGGGTCTCCAGGACAATCCTGTACTTCTGGCCCCTGAACCCTCATAGGTAAGAAATGAGGCGCTTGTCTATTAACCCTAGAAATTTGACCTCCCTTCTCCCTGCATCTACCCTACTTTCTTTGCTTCCTCTAGATGTATAAATCCTACCCACCTACACCCCAGCACACCCATAAACAGGATCGCTATCAGAAACTGCTTTTAAGGAGGTAGATTTTCAAACCTTTTTGAATGTGCATCATTGGACTTGAGTTGCAGCAGCTTGTTTTCCAAACACAATTTTCTCTCTAGGAGTGTTTTCTTTTCCTAGGAGAAAACAAGATACAGCTTTTGTTTGTGTGTATGTGTGCTTGCCAACTGTTCACAATAGATGTGGCTTGTGATACTAGAAATAGAGTCTGCGCCCCAGAGCTCATCTTGTCTGAGCAATTACAATGTGCCACCCCGAAGCCTGGCCAGGCAGTGTTCTTTGTGTTTTAAAAGTAAATCAGGGCTGTGTGGGGAGTATTGTTTAAGGTGGACATGGTGGTGCATGTGGTTAATCCTTGCACTTTGGAGGTAGAGACAGGAGGATCAGGAGTCCAGGATTGGCCACCATATCAAAGCAGGTTCAAGGCCAGTCTGGACTGCAGGAGATCCTGTCTCCAAATAAGCAAATGTCTTCATAACTCACTCGTTTAGCCTGGATGACAAAGCTTGCTCCTTCTCCAGCCCACTGCCAAAATGGAGCCCTTGCAGTACAACCTGGCCCATCTACCTTCCCCATGCCACCTGGAGTACGATGCTTGCACAGCCTTGCCTGATGTGAATTCCCTTACTGCTGCACCTGCCTCTTCGCTACATTAGGAGAGTTGTTGGTACCCAAGGACACCACAGCACATACTGTGATGTTTCCACCTGCTCTCCCAGCATCTGTCGCCATGTAGTAAACAGGTAAATGGACCCTTAATGAGAGATCGAGGCCACAAATGTTAAAACTACTTCCTAATGAGGAACCAGGAGAAACTCTAAGACTGAGAAAGAGTATCTTTTAAAATGAGGTGATTTAATTATTAAACTACACTGTTCACCCCAAGGGAAAAGTGACAAGGTCACGAAAGGCCAAGCTTGGGTAAGCAGAGTTTGCATTGCTGGTTAGCGCCAACTTGGGGGAACCAGGAAAAGCTGCAATGAGGCAAAGATGGTATTGACAGCATGGGCAGCACTGAGGAGAAATGTTTCAAAATACACACAAGGCTGTTTAAAATTACTGCCTACCACAGCATATAAATGGACAGCGTACAAGGCTGTGCTATGCAACCAAAACCAGAAAGCTTGTGCTATACACCAATCTGGTTTTGAAGTTTTGACCATTGTTTTAACCTCTCTGGACCTCATCACTGTAGATAAACATTAACCAAAACTTGAAAATAGAAGTGATCTCCAACGTGAAGCTTTAGTGGCACCCTGGGACACTGTTCAATAATGGGATCCAACCATTACTTTGTTATTCCAGACAATTTGCTTGTTTTACTTTATTGCATTTTGATTAGAACCCCAGCTCTCTGAAGTTGCATGTGAATTTTTAGATTTTTATTTTACTTTGTTTTATTGTTTGAGACAAGGTCTCTTGTAGTACAGACTGGCCCTAAACTTACTATGTAGCCAAAACTGGCTTTAAACTCATGATCCCCTTGCCTCAGTCTCCCTAGTATTGAATAACAGGTATGATCTTTCATATCAAATTTAATTTATGGATTTCTATAACATGTAAAAGATAATCCTGAAGGTTATTCATTGGATATACCTAGAGTGGTCACACAATCCTGTATTCTGTCCATCCACACACCCCTACACCCAATGCCTATAAATACCATATATAAACTAACTTTACCATAATACTGGTTCCAAAGTTAGTAATAAATTGAATTTTAAGATGTATTCACTATCTATTTGTACGAGCCATATTTTCAACTTTATACTAAAATGAAGGTAAGATGGGATAAGTAGAGTGTGGGATGAGAATCTTACCGGCTTCCCTGGCAGAAAGTTGGGCTTCAATACATAGTAATTTACAAGTACCAATTACTTCATATCCTGTGTGAGTCGCTACTTTTAATTATGCTAACTTATTTAAATTATTTTCCCAGAGCAATATTGCCTCACAGAAATGATTCCATGTTAACCTTTTCCACCTTAGCCTTAAGTGTCTTCCAATACTTCCTGAGAGATAGCCGTTACACTTGAGCCTGATGTGGGTGTCTGTACGCTCAAGGAAACACTGTCACAGCCCATGCATTATGACTTTGTGGGGTGCAGAGTACATTTGCACCAAACCCAGTCCTCCCTGTGGACTTTCTCTTGATTAGTGAATGCTCACAGCCAGGGTCAGAGATGGGGCAACTAACAAGAACGTGTTCTACCCTAGCCAGGGTTCTCGAATATGCCCTGGGCTCTTCACAAACTCCTCTTAGGTAACTCATGAAATCATACCTGCACTGCTTTACGGTGCCTTCCTCATGCACATAACACCCCACTATGGCTCTCTGCTCTATCCCTGAGAGGTCAAGATTTCCCTTTACGGTTGATCAAAATGGACTGACATGATTTATGACATGGTATATATTAACATAGGAATGTCTTAACAATCAGAATATCATCTTTTTAAAAAAATGATCACGTTTTTCACTTACTTATTGTATGTGTATGCATGTACCACAGCATGCATATGGATGTCAGAGGACAGTGTGGGAATGAGTTCTCTCCTTCCACTGTATAGGTCTCTGGGCTCTCATTCAGGTTGGCAAGCCTGGTGACAGGCACCTTTACCTGCTAAGCCATTGTGCTGGTCCCAGAACATATTCTTTGTCCCATATTAGAAAACAGGTGGGTATAATAGGAAGGATTGTAAGTAGAAACAGGAGATGAGAAAATGGTTTCTTGCTCCGTCCTCATTTATAAAACAATGATGAGGAAGTAGGTGGTCTCCAAAGTGCCTTTGAGCCCTTAGATTCTAGTGGGGCAAAATCAGTGACACTAGCAAACAAACGTGAACCAACAGAATCGCACTACTGGCAACAGGAACATATGCCACGCTAAAATGCTCTTCCAGGGCGTTTCTGCTAGCTTGGTGCTGTGTGTTCGGAATTCATTCTCGCTGCATTCCTGATTAAAGTGGGACAGATGGCGGAGGTTTTAAGTAATGTCTTCATTACCAGACCTCACAGCACTAATGGCTATTTACTGGAGCAAGGCCTTGCTCAAGTGAGTAGCAAATGAATCCTTCTCAGGGAGCAGCCACTGCTAGGGCAATACTTATCAGCCTTCCTAAGGATGTGTGCTTTCCGTCTTCACTTCCGTTTTGAACTTGCGTCTGTCCCCATTAATACAGAAGGCTCAGCATACTCTCCTTTATTCCAATATGCATTCTCCACCCAAGAAACTTCCATACAGCCTGCTTGCTTGCTACCTCCTGAGCCCAAGAAGGTGTCATCAAGCTTTGCTGTTTATTTTATTTATTTCCATACTTGTTTCAAAAATATGAAAGAACGTTAGACTAAATGTGTTTTAAAACAACAGTCTTGCACATTGCTCCTAAATCCCCATTCACCTCCACTAACCAAAGAGACTCCTCTATCAGGTCCCACTTTAGCTATTCCTGAATAGATTCCATAGAATAAATTTTAGAAGATTGTCTCCTGGCCTTGCTGAGCACAGCATCCTACCTATTTACTGTGTCACAAAGTTCTGAGAGAGAATCACAGTTAGGGGCCAATGTCAGTACTTTTGGACACACCGCCCTCCCTACCTTATGTGGGCTTTCAGCTTCTCCAAAGGACCCTTAGGAGAATTAAAAACAGGAGCTCTGCAAAGTTCCTGACACCCAGCACAATCCAGTCATATACACTCTTGTCATCGTAAACAGTGATTATTTCCCATTCGTTCATGCATATTAACATACCTCCTGTGCCTGGCTGCATGTGGCAAATGTCAGGTGCTCAAATATCTTGAAATAACAGTAAAAGAAACACACCTAGGAGTCCGACAAGAGCTCATGTCTGGTACTGAACTCTTGGAGTTACTAGGAAAGAGAACTTTCTTCCGATGTTCTTTTGTTAAGTTTCACGCACCCACAGGTGGCCAAGATCCTCCCTCTGGGTTTTGGAGAGGGTCATCACAATCTCACTCTCCCATTTCCAGGTGGCTGATCAGTTGTTTGGTTCCATAATTCTGTTTGCTTCACAGACCTTTCTTCCTTCCCTCAATGCAAATATGTCCAGTGCTATCTTAGTCCCTCAAGCTATCTACTGCAATGTAAAATATTCTAACACTATCAGCCACCCAACAAACACTACAGCTTTCCCAAAAATCATAAACTGGCAATTCTGGGGTAAGCAAACTGCTAAGGGTGACTCGGTGATTCTGGGAATGACAACAATGGCCCATGGCACACTAGAGCTGTAGGTGAATGCTAATGTTAAGTCCTTTTACATTGGTACTCAGGTCCTGTTTCTGATTTCCTCACATGACGTTCATTAGGACTGTATATTTAATAGTCACCGTGTTATAGAATTTTACATTATTGGGAAATACTTTAAAACTAATTAAATTTCTTTTGGTCAGAAACCTGCATAGTACTGAAAGGTTTCACCCAGTAAGTACAAGTTCCCTAGTGGCAAAGACCTCAGAAAACTCAAACAAGTGGAGGCTGCGTAGATTAGGGGCCAACCCAGGAATACAGTGAGAGGGAGGATGGGGGAGATATGACTTACTAGAAGCCTAAGACTATATTCTCATCCATTCTCAATTTAGTTTCTGAGATGCCCATTTATTTTGCTAGTAAAAGATTATATTCCTTATTTTTTTTAATTCAAAGGCACATAGTTAAATTTATGTTATTTATATTGGTATTTGGAGTGTTAGCCACTGGGATTCCATGAGATTTTTCACAGTTTTGCTTTCGGCTGCTCTTCCCTAAATAGACCTTTTGAGAGTTCTGATATCAGTTCTAATAACAGTTTTATCACACATTTTATAGCCACTCTTTCTTATAAACCATAAGTAACAATGGGCTGTGAGGGAAAAAAAAGGATACTATACTAGCTCTAATGTATCTGGACTTAGTAAACTTGAATTTATTTATTATTAGGCTCTAATAAAGGCTAGATTACAGGGATCCTAACAGGACTGCTTTGTGACCTAACCCATTATTTCATTCACAGACCACTGAATACACACATTGACAACAAGGAGAAATTAGGCAAGCCAACAACTACAGAACAGGTCACATAAAATGTCTAAGAGGAAGAGCAGAGTTGTAAAAAGCGGAATTGTGCCGTCCTACACACACACATACACATACACACACACACACACACACACACACTCTCACACAAAAACCCACAGGCCAAGAAAGACTTCCAACTAATGTCATTCTACTTCCCCTTACGTGACACTGTCAGGATGAAATGTCTTTGCTTTGCCCCACCACGTGACACTGTCAGGATGAAATGTCTTTGCTTTGCCAGGGACCTACGTTTTCCATCCTCTGGACACGGTTCTCCAGTCCTATGATTTGAACGTGTTTCTCTTCAAGTTTTTCTGAAAGTTGACTCAGATTTTCAGCACGATGCTTTAATGTCTGCTCTTTTTCAAGGTTGTTGATCTGTGGTCAGAAACAAACAGTTTGCTAGACTTTTGCTTTTATTATTTATCTAGAACAAAACAGAACATCTTGTATATCTCGTTAAAAGTGTTTTCTTTCTTACCAAAAAAAAAAAAATGTTCCCAAAGCAGGGTAATTACTCCCACTGTATCCCAAGGTTACTTGTTAGATATGTAGCTGGGGCTAAAGGTCAGTCACAGCAAAGAAGTTTCCTCTCTAGGGAGGGGACTTCAGCTAACTTCTGCCTGTAGTGCACATGCGTATTTGCATGCATATATAAAACAGAGCTCAAAATGGCCCAGTAAAAAATGAGTATGCATCTGCCCTTGAAATTACCAGGTGTGCCTTCTTGACAGGCCATTCAGGTTGGGGCTGAGCCCCTACTGTAAGGGCACATATACCTGTTCCTGTAGGTAGCACTATTCACACAGTGCATCACCAGGCCATATATGGCTGGGTGGGGCTGACTTCTCCAGCTCCTGGGCCGCGGCTGGGACCAGTACCTGAAGTAAATGTTTACTGTCCTCATGCTTTTTCTTCATGTCTTCAGAATGTATTTGGTAGTTGTCAAATAATCTCTGGGCCACGTTTCTCAAAGTGTCTGCTCCTGCCTCTCGGGAAGCTTCCAGCTAGGAAAAACAAAAGTCACCTTGCATAGTTTGACATTACTAAATAAAAATAGTTGAAAGCAGAACCGTTTCATGGTCCATTAAACACAGTCTCTAATAACCATTTGCAGCCATACAGATAATTGATGGGAGAGAAGCTGCTGGTGTTGAGTCAGAAGAGAGTGCTGAGTGAAGAAGTCTCTAGTAGGGTACTGAGCATGGGCATTTGTCATGGCGAAGCTAACCCTGAGTGCTAAGCATATCGGTACTTTGCACAGATAGATGGCATCTTGTCGGGACACATAGCGGCAACCCTCTTATCACCAATGTTCATTCCGTACTGACAAATGAAGCTCCATGAAATAGAAGTGGGACGAAATTGGAGTAGTAAGAAAAATGAAGTATGCATGCTGATCTTTATAACCTAAGGCAATGATCAAGGTGCTTGGCTACTGAGCTTTACATACCAAGGTAATCACTGTGAGGCTACATACAAAATAAACCCCAAAGGGGAAATACAAAGCACTCAACAATAGATTTATTGAACAATTATTGAGGCATTCGATAATAAAAGTTAGAATCAGCATTTGGATTTGGGGTACGTGTCCATGTTCCCATGTGCACATATGTGTGGGTGCAGATGCACAGTTTATACATGCATAGTGAGGTCAGAAGTCAACCTTGAAGATCCTTTCTCAGTTAGGTATCAATCTTGTCTCTTTTTTTTTTTCCCTTAAAATGGAGTTTCTCAGTATGTCCTGAAGCTAACAGATTAGGCTAGGATGTCTAGTGAGCAGCCCTAGGGATCCCCCTGGCTCCACCTCCTGAGAAGTGGGATCGCAAACACACACCTCCGTGCATAGTTCTCAGGGTTGGTGCTGGGATCTTGTTTGTAGCACAAACATTTAACTGAATAAGGTATCTCCCTAGCTCTAATATTTCTTTTTGTTTGTTTGTTTTGTTTTTTGTTTTTTGTTTTTGTTTATTTGTTTTTTTGAGAAGGGTTCCTCTGTGTAGCTTTGAGCCTTTTCCTGGAACTCACTCTATAGCCCAGGCTGGCCTCAAACTAATATTTCTTAGAGATGCAAAAATCTTTTAAAAATGTGGTAAAAAGCCATTAGCCTGAGATCTCTTCCCTTAATAAATGTGTAAGTACACAGTATATCACTGTTAGCTGTAGATTTGACATCACAGAGGAAACTTCCAGAACTTGCTACTTTTGCATAGCTGAAAATTACACCCACAGACCTTCATTAGTTTCTTTAATACTAAAAGTAGTCTAAATACTAAAACAGTAAGACTGATTTGTACAACATTTTCATATTTTGGCCATGCGTTTGTGTATTGTGGGCTTCTGGGTGTGAGTGGATGTCTCACAGCAAGTATAGACCTATGAAAGCTAACTGTTTATGAGCTCCTAGCAGTTGTACCTTGATTTTCAACATTTCATTCTCTCTGTTCATTTCTAGGAGCTGCTGGTCTTTTCTTCTCATGTTTTCCATGAGCAAATCCAAACAGGTGGGGTCTGTCATGGAATCTGAGCCATTCTGCATGTTTCCAGATGGCTGAAATGAACAAACATAAAGATCAGAAGGAGCTGAGAGTTCCACATCTGGATCCTCCAGCAGCAGAAGAAGACTGTGTGCCACACTGGGTATGGCTTGAGCATATGAGACCTCAAGGCCTGTCCCCTCAGTGGCACACTTCTTCCAACAATTCCTCTATGAACACTGGCAATGATGATGATCATTCACTACATAAGTGACAGAAGATTCAAATAAGCAAAAATATCTCTTTGAACCTCAAATTTTGATGATTAATTCTAGACAAATGAACCAGCTTACATATCTGCTCCAATTTAAAGAGTCTTGCAAAACAAATATCCTTTATGCCTCTTCTGTTTCCTGCAGCTTTAAATACATTATTGAGGGTATTGTACATACCAAATAATAACCATGAGACTGGATTAATTAAAATCATGCCTACAAATATATGTTGTTTAAACAGAGTCGGAGCTGCTAACATTCAATGTTAACAGTGTTTCATTACCATCAATTCATATTAAATGTCTAATCAGAGATATCAGACTAGAGCTCCACTGTGATGTAATCCCATGCAAAGTCATGCTCCCTGAAAATGCACCTGGAACATAAATCTACACAGAATCCTGGGCATATGGAGATGGTGAGGAAATGAGAAAACATCTCAGCCCAACAGTTTCCCAGATGTGGAAACTAAGAAGTAGGGTCCACTTTCACGCAAGTCAAGTCCAAGAGCTCGTGACATAGTTTCTTGATCATCATCTGCCCTGTCGGCTCTTTCACCTTATGTCATGGCAGAGAGAGAAACTATCACGCAACTCCATGTACCCTGTGGTTCTGATAACAACGTCTACTTGTTAAGCACCTATTATGCACCATGTCGGCTTTCCAATGTTATGAACATTTCTCTGCCTGGATTCTACAGGTAGAAAAAAGCATTTTGTTCTTTATAGAAGTGAGGAAACTGAAAATTAGAGTGTCACAAATTAAAGTGTTCTAGTTTGATTGTTTTGCTCCTGGGGGGAAAAAAGTCACTCTGATCAAAAGCAACTTGGGAGATGAAAGAATGTATCTTGTGCAAACTTCCAGGTCCATCATTGAGGGAAGCCAACGAAGGGTCTGGTGTGGGACTTTGAAACCTTGGAGGAACACTGCATGCGGGGTCATTCACACATCCAAGCATAGTTAATGTTCTTATACAATCCAGTGTTTCCTGCCCAGGATAAGGTTCCACCCACCCTGGCCTAGGACTTGCTACATCAGTTAACAACCAAGGCAATTCCATTCAGGCAGATCTGATCTGGGCAATCCTTCAGTTGAGTTTCCTTTCTCAGATGACTCTAGGCTGTGTCAAGTTGATAGCCAAACCTAACTAGGACACTAAAGTTACACCTACATAAATAACCTTGAGACCAGATTCAGAGTCTAAGATTGCTCAATGACCAAACTTTTAATTTCTCCACTACAAAAATGATCCATAGTCCAGAAATAAGAACAATGAGCCAGGTGGTAGTACTGCACATCTTTAATCCCAGCACTTGGGAGGCAGAGGCAGAAGGATCTCCGTGAGTTTGAGGCCAGCCTGGTCTACAGAGCGAGTTCCAGGACAGCCAGGGCTACACAGTGGAATTCTGTCTCTGTCTCAAAAAACCCATAACAAACAAACAAACAAACCAAAACCAAAACAAACAAAAAAACTAAGCACATAACATATATATAGTACATCCTCAGCCTTGTGCATGTGTGTGTGTGTGTGTGTGTGTGTGTGTGTGTGTGTGTGTGTGTGTGTGGTCCAGACCACAAAATAAAGGTATGCACACCTTCTCTGACCATATATGGGTATATATGCTAAAGAATAATTGACGGATAGACTCTTGCAGAAGGTAGATTATTGGCTGTGGTTGAGACTTGCAAATGATTAGATCAGTGCTCTCATAGACATTAGCTGATGATAAAAAGCTACAGATTCTGAGTCAGGAAGTCTGGGTGGAGGCCTAGACAGTACAAATCTAATCAGCTTGTGGAGAGGCTGCTGCTAGGCCAGTAGCCCACACGTTACATGGTAGCAAGACCCTATATCATAGCAGCACCATGTTCTATCCATTCATTCAGAGCTATGCCTAGCAAGGTCAGCTAAAAATTCTACTTCAGTGTTTCCAGTGGCCATTGGCCAGTTCTCAGTTTACATGGCCCATGGACAACACTGGACAGTTGCTACTTCTACCTGCCCTCAGGGATTCCATCCTCTACGGCTTTTCCTCCTCATTCTCCACTATCCATTTCAACCTCTGTGATGGCTCTTCTTCCAAAGACCCAAGTTTGGGACGTTCGTCACTAAGCCCTTAGGTCATCTGTTATCCATATGTATACTTACTTTCTTTCCAATCCTCTCCACTTTCAAAATTATTGCAATTTATTACTTATTCTGGAGACAAAGTCTTGCTGTATCAATCAGGCAGGTTTATACTCTCGGAATGCCAAACTCAGCTCTAGGTTCAGAACTTTACTAACCATAAAACCACAATTCTGTATATTGTACCCTATCTAATATAATCTAATTCATCTAATCCAGATCTGTACTCTCAAATCTACCCATCAATGGAGTTCTAGAAGTCAACTCAACATGGCCAAAAATGATTTTTTAATTTTATCTTTCCTACCACACCTCAATATTGTGTCTTTTTGCCCAGATTTGGAGCAATTAATTAAGAAAATCTTAAGTACTAGCCATATTATATTGGAACGTGAGGATGATGTAAGGGGATTGTGTTTATGTAGTACATTCTACCTTCTCATGTGATAAATAACCATGGTTTATAGTCAGTAATGTTAATGAGATAGACACTCTTGGCTCTGGTGATATTTAATTTGGTACAGTATGAGCTAAAAGAGGTTTGTCTAAGCTTAAGTACACAAAGATGCTACTGATATTAGAAAGAGGTGCTTAAGCTTATTGATCAGCGAAGTTCATTGCTTATTGATCACTCAATTCAAACCATCAGTTGCTGTGTCCCACAGAATATACTTGTAAGCTTATACCTTCATCCCTGAAAAGTGTTGCTACCTTGTATTCTCCTTGGTCTAGTGTCTTCCCATATACTTGTGTTCTGTTTGCAATACTTCAGCAAGTTCTGGCCATTCTGATCTGATTCTTTGAATTTCATCCCTAGTTAACACATTATACATATAAGCATTAACATCTTTAGATGTCAGACATGCATGAAATATTTTATCACAGCTTCAAAGAGTAATATCAGGCAGAACAGTTGATTGAATAGAAATCGATGTAGGTTTATGTTAACTTTCTGAAAGAATGCAAGTAATGAATCTCAATGTATTTATTACCTCTGCATCTAGCTTGTAATTTGTATTGCCACGTCCTTCTTCATCTTTAAACATGTGATTTCGGATCTTTTCCAGGGTAGTTCGGATCTGGAGGAAAAAAACAATAGTTAATTTTTCTGTAAGGCATTTAATTCCAAATGCATTTTTCTTTCTCTATACCAGCTATAGGGCACCTTATTTACATATATATCCTGATGTCAGCCTCCAACCTAGATTATATTTAGGTTAATATTGTTTAGATTAATGAAAAGAAAGTGTTTGGGTCTTATATCTCTTTTTTAGATAAATCTGAAATATGACAAACTAAGTTAATACTATGTATTATAAAATAATTTAGTAATTAGAACTTAAAAACTGTACATTTTGTTCACTTTTACCTATAATTTAGTACTAATTCAGTGTTTAGTAATTACTATAAGAGAATTACTACTTAGTAATCACTACAAAATGATTACTACATAGTAATTACCTCAAAATAATTGCTGTTAAATAATTACTACAGAAACATCCCTAAGACGTGATCATACAAATTTATGTGTGGAAATTTGAGCTACAGTCTTGCTGACCTGTGGAATTACTAGATATTCCAAGACAATTTAATTAGCTGATCTGAACAAGTTACAAACTATCAATGTCAGAATTTTTCTATCTATTCTAACAGGTAGTTTATGAGAATATCCTTTCTTAGTTCTTTTCATGGTGGATTTCTCATAAGTTACATTTTTAATGAAGTCACTTGCAGAGGAGTCACTGGCACTAGCGAGCTGGAGTTGTGCATAGGGACAAGGTGAGGAAAGAGCGAGAATCAGCAGGAAACATAAACATCTACTTGGGAGCACAGCATCCACATGCAGGAAAACCCCAGGGAAGGTTATGAAACAGCAGGAAATCCAGCAGCGAATGGTGGGGTGTGAATTAAATGCTGATAGGTGTTCTGAACCATCCTGGCCGTTATTCAGTTCTACTGAGCGGAGAAAGTCATTGTTACTTCCCATGCAGGCACAGGTTTATATTCTAAAGAAAAAATGACTAGCTATGTTCAAATCTAAGCTGTCAACTATCCTAAGCCAAGTGAGGTTTGCTCCTTCCATGCGTTGCATGGATGAGGAAACAAAGCCCATTCTAGCGCTTGTCATAAAATAATCACATTGTGATATCTCCTGCTCTCATCATACCTTTCTCACGTACTCGGTTTCTTCAATAATGTGAGCTGATGAAGAGCCATACGAGACAGCGCCTTCTGTCTTACCTCTCGGGGGAACTTCTGTGGTCACCGTGACAGTTGTCATTGTGAATTCTGGCTTTAGGAAAACAGCAACCCAACGTAAGTTTCTCCATAATCAAAGTTTTAGTATCAAATGTTTAGTATCTTCTTAGACCGCACAATCTCAAGACAGAGCCTTGTTTTATTCACTTTACATTATAGCATACTGTAGGGCTTAATAAATGACTGAGGAAATAGAAATACAGTTGTAATCAAATGTGTGTGTCTGTGTTTATGTGTGTGTGTCTGTGTGTCTGTGTGTATGTGTCCTATAGAACCTCTAGAAAGGTTATTTATCAAAAGACTCTTTAATGGAAAAAAAAAATGGAAGAAATACAAATGCACACAAATAGGATTGGTACCTAGATTGCTGCTATGGAATATTCTTTATGTATATGACTCAATTTAAAAACATGTTACAGAATAAATACACGATATCATTTTCTTATTTCTTTTAAAGGTGGATGATATGAAAGAAGAGAAATTTTGACTCACAGCTTTACAAAGCAAGTTTCAGACCAGCCTGGGCTCCTGAGTGAGACTCTGACTTTACACACACACACACACACACACACACACACACACACACACACACACACACAAATACACAAGAGGGAAGGAGGAGCAGACACAGGGATTGGGATTCCAACAGAGTCACAGTCACATTCCTGGTGGACAGGCTGTATTCTCCGGACACCTTCTCCTCCTGCAGAGAATCTAGGGCTTCTTGGATGATTCATGTCAATAACACAAATTCCATAAAGCTAAGCATGACAGGTGATCAAATACTATTTGAATAAAGTATGGCAGCCATGGTAAATGACTGTGAGGAGCTGAACAATATTAAACACCCTAAATCCTTGACCTCATAACAGGTGAGAGCTCACTATTGTCACAGTCATCATTGTCTCCCCCAGCAAGCTGCTGAGCCAACCAACGGTTGGGAGTGAGACAAAGGCAGAAGAAAGAAAAGGACATAGAGGGCACATGCCACATCATTAATACATTAACAATTTTTCAGTAACTAAATAGTGAATAATGGAAAGGTGTGATGGTATGTCAGCTAATAAACTCAAAAGAAGAAATAGACTTAGAAACCATAGCATTTGTAACTGCTTACCAAGGGATGGATCTAAGGAGAATCCTCAAGCTCAGCTAAGAACACTGGGTAAAAAAGGTTAATGAGGAACATGGGCTTCAATGCTCAGGCATCCTTGTAACTAAGTCTGCTACAGATTAAGTCTTGGGGCTGGGAGGTGGCTCAGTGTCACAAACACTTGCTGCACTTGAAGAGGATCTACATTTGGTTTCCAGGCACTGACATTAGCCACTCACAACCACCTACAACTTCAGTTCCAGGGAGTCTAAAGATACCCTCTTCTGGCCTTCCCAGGCATTTGTATTCATGTGCTATATATACACACAGGCTCATGCATACACATAAAATACAATTTTTTAAAAAGTAAAGAATTTTAAAGAGTCTTAAGAGACGTACAACAAAATACACTAGATGAATCGTGTTTGAATTTTGTCTTAAACACACTAGGCATATGTAGTTTTTGTTTCTGTTTTGTTTTTAGATTGATTGGCAAAAGCTGATAGTGAAGAATTCTTATCACATACTGAGAAGTAGTCCATTTGGTAAAGTGCTTGCCTTACAAACATGAGGAGCTGAAATCAACCCCACTGAATCCAAGGAAAAAGCCGGGCATGATGGCACTCGTTTGTAACTCCAACATTCCAGAACTAAGAAATAAGCATATCCCTGAAACTCACTGATCTGCCAACCTATCCTATTTGACCAGTGTTGGGCCAAAGAAAAAGTCTACCTCAAAAAAAAAAAAATTTAAAATGTGGGCAGTATGTGAGGAACATCAGGGAGGTTATCTTCTGACCTCTACATGCATGCATACACATGCACCTGCACAAACATGAACAGGCAAACACATGTATACACACACACACACACACACACACACACACACACACACACACAGGAAGAACCCTTTATGTTTCTAAGCTTAAAGGAATTAAGACACCCTTTTAGGAAATAGTCTGTGAATGACGCTTACTGGAATTTTTGTGGGTATAACAATAGGACCTGCACTGGAGGAATAAACAGTAAAGATGGAGGTCAGACAAAGACTACATTCATGTCTTAGTCAAAAGTTTGGCAAACGATAGGTGGCTTGAATCTATGATGTTCTCCACAGATCGGCATGTTCGAACACTGATGGCACTGATTTGGAAGGTTACAGAGTCTCTAGATGACTTTCGGCTGGAGGAGATGGATCTCCGAAAGGCTGTAGCCTTTCAGTACTATAGCCAGGCCTTGCTTTTGATCCAGTGCTCGGTCTCCTGGTCTGGTCTCCAAGCAAGGAACTCTACCACAGGGTCCTACCCCAGAGCCACCCTTCCAAAACTGTGGGCCGAGATAAATCTACCATCCTTTAAGTTGGACCTCAGACACTTTGTCACAGTGATGAAAATATTGACCATTAGAAAACAAGCTACAATACATTCTGTGTACAGAATCTGAGTGTAGAATTATTGGACCTTCTCTACTGATTGGGAAATTAATGCTCCCATAGTGATGTCATCTTACCCAAGATCACAGTAAAACTAACAGAGACAAAACTCAAACCCTGGTCTTTTTCACCCCAAGTGCAAGGGTATTTCCAACCCCATTCAGACTATGTTCCCTAGAAAGAAACAGCAAAATGCTTAAAATCTAGCAAATGACCCATGCTGCTAAAAGACAGAGAGAATTTTTATATTGGCCTGCAGCACTTTGCAAGAAGATTGCCTCTAGGGACGCCACAAAGCCCTGAGTTTATCCTTTAATCTTCAATGAAATTGACAGGGCATGCCAAGAATTTTCCATTTTATTGCAAATCCTCTCAGAAGGCAGCAGCGGTTCTCTTTGTTTCTGCAGAACTCAATTTGGCAGCAGCAACTCCCCAAGTCCGCTCTGTGGAACAACATGGAAGTACTTCCCTCTCTTGGGCCTCTGAAGTCTCTTCCAGGATTAAGGACTTGGTCCACAACAACATTCGAATGCTCAAAGAAAAATAAAACCCTGTAGAGACAATAAGCAATGTGTCCGGAAACTTGAAGAAGGTGGTCGGCAATCTGTACTTTTGCCTTCTGTCTGGGCTTTCCTTTGCTTGCACAGCCTACCAGTATTATTCTTGTATTTGTTTAATGCTTCCAAATAATCTGAAAGTATATCATCTCATGAAGTGTGAAATGTATATGAAGTTGAAATTTGTAAGCACTAAATTCAGACAAACAAATAGAGCTTGAACCTGAAACATACTCCAGTTCATGTTTTGTGCACCTGTTCCTCTGGCAGGCAGGTGGTACTGTTTCAGGGTGACTGTGAAGCTTTGGGCAGTGAGGTGTAGCTGACAGAAGTGGGTGGCTAGAGGTGAGCCTTTGGAGGTTGTTAATCATCCCTTTCCCCACTCCCTCTCTGTTAGCTGGTCTGCCGTATCCATCCTGTGCTTCTGCTGCTCTGTCTTCCCACCAGGATGCACTGAAATCTCTTGGCAATGAGTCAAAGCAGACCTTCCCACCCTAGGTTGTCTGTGGTCACAGCAGTACTAAAGTAACTAACAGTGTCTGTATCCCTATATACGAAGTTGTGCCGTAACACAGTGGTGGTTGTTTGCTGGCATACAGTCCCTGATACTTAGGCCCTACAACAGCACAGGTGAGCCTTTACCGCAGAAGCAGCACACAGCAAGCAAAACTAAAGCATTTACTGTCTGTCCATTTCCAGGGAGGAAAAAAGTCTGCTGATGCTGGCATCAGGGCATGGCAGGGAGTAGGGACTGTGGCAGTGGGCGATTGGAGGCAAGCAAATCCACCACCCAGCTTGTTTTCTCTACTGCAACTCACTTCTCCACAACCTTACTGGACTGAGGTACTTTCATTTTCCTTTTTCACATGGTATGTGTTGTGTGCATGCATTTCATCACTAAACTCGAATCTTCAGGGGAAAAAAAAGTTCCCGGCTTTCTTTGTCTTTCCTAATTTCACAATCACATTGGGCCCATGTCACAGATCCTAAAATACATTTTCTTCTCTGCCTTTCATTCCTAATAACAATGACATTTCCTCCTTAATCCCTGATAAGTCACCCTCAATTACATTCTTTCAAAAACACCATCCTCCCCACTTACTAGTTGTAAAAGTTACATACAATTTTAGCTTGAATATATATATATATATATATATATATATATATATATATATATACATATATATGCAAAATGAATTATTCTTATTGGCTGGTTTACGGAGGCATTCAATGGACCAATGGACTGCAAACATTAATGCTACTGCACTCCTGTTCTATATTCCTAATAACCTCCTAAAAGGAGCCATCCATAACAGGGGAGAGAAGTCAGCCCCCTGTGGTTTGAAAGCTTTACATCCAATGATATCTATATGAAATTAAATCCCATTTCTCTTTGGTTCAGAAAACTTTTGTGCCTACAGTCCCTGAGTGGAATAAAGAAACCCAAGATAGGTGTGTATGTGGTGTGTGAGAGTCGGGGGTGGAGGACAGCAAAGTCCAACCATCCATATGGCATTATCATCCTGGGGAAAATCCATGTTAGCATTTGATTTCAGCCAGAAGTAGATTAGACAGATAAAATGTTCAAAATAAAACACAATCAGTTAATTAAATCGAGGAAAGGCTTTATTTGTTTTATGCTAGGATGGATTGAAGACAGCTTCCATGTGGCCCGGTGCCAAGGGGAGGTATTTCCTATATCAGGCCTTGTAAACAAGGCAGCAGGGGGTGCTGGGCAGACTGTGCTCAGGCCCCTTGTCTTCAGCCAAAGCAGCATTGCGTGGTCTTACCACACAGCGTCATCCCTAGAGCTCTCAGTGAATAAAAAGGGTTTTGTAGCTAAAAGTTTGGAGGGAGCTCTCTTAGCTTCAATGGCTCCTGGAAATATCACCACCCAGGAGACAGCCAGCATGGGTGTTCCCCCATCATTCAGTGCCTCAGTTTCTTTTATGGCAAAATTCAGGAAATATTAACTATTAATAATAAAAGTCAACAGGGGGCGGTTTGTGAGTTAGTATTTGTCAAGCACTTAGCACACATAATACATAATGAATGATTTGCACATGTTTGTCAAATGAGTAAATAAAATATGAGACAATTATCCATAATTAAAGCTGAAGAGCAGGCTGAGTAGATTTTCCCCCCATTGGGAAAAATCAGGTAGTATTTGAAATAGTCTGCACTCTGAGTTGGGCTACAAAGGGAAGTTTGCTTGAGGGGCATTTTGAAATTAGCAAATTATATCAGTCATTCCTTATTGCTAAAGCATCAGTAGTTCTTCAACATATTGAAATGATGATATTAGCAATAGTTTACGGTCTACACAGCAATGCAGACATATTGTGGTGCATTGTTTTCTGTGCGATAAACCAACACAGCACAGGACCAGGATAATGTAATTAAACCCACTTCACAGTTTAAAGACCTGGAAAGAGCTGAGGGAGTATGAAGTAAGCTCATAATAAGGCTTTGCTACCGATCTACCTGTGACCCACCTCCAAGTTTACAGGCTGAAGTCCTAGCCCCCAGTATTTCAAGATAAGACTTTCTTTGAAGTAGGGTAATTGCATGTATAGTAATGTGCCACAGTAGCAGTGTGACCTCCATTCCAACTGCCGACATCTTTATGCAAAAGGGGGTGTTTGGAGATGGACTCATTAGAACAAGGCCATGTGAAGATGAAGGCACACACGGAGTGATGTTTCTACCAGCCAGGAAACATCAAGGATTTGCCTCAAACCTCCAGCAGCCTGGAGGGAAGCCTGCAACAGACTCTTTTCCATATTCCCAAACAGATCTAATTTTCAAATTCCTGGATCTTAGACTTCCAAACTTCAGAACTCCCAAATGGCAGACCTCTGTTTAAGCCACTCAGTTGGTGGTTGTAGGTTACAGCTGCTGCTGTAGGGATCCAAGATAGGGCTGCTTGTCATCAAGAAACATTAATAAAGGCATTGCCTTTCTTTACCTGGTGGTTCATCCTTTCTTGTAGTAGAGATTTCCTGAACGTTGCTGCGGTAGGAGCTGTGTCTACAGGTTCAGTCTCTGAAGACCGCTACACAGAACGTTGTGTTCAGCAAGCAAGGCAGAGAGGAATAAATAAATATGGGGGCGGGCAGTGTAAAGAATAAAGCAGACTGGGGGAGCAGAATGAAAGGAAGTGCTGCTAGGAATGAACACGAAGGAAGCCAACCCAAGGAAGTCCCACTGGAGAAAACTCTGGAACAGAGGAAAACCCGTGGCTACCTGGAGAAGCGGATTCCAGGTAGAAGCAGGAGGAGGGGCAAAGCAGATTTGCCTGGTTTTGTTCTGAGGGGCACCATGGCAGACAGCACAGAGCAGCAAGACTGATGGAATCACCGTTTACATTCTGCCCTAGTCTTGAAAGAAAAATCCCCTCTCAAATCCACCAAGGAAGAAGCAGGAAGTGGTGGTGGCCGCTGGACCCCAGGAGCCCCACCTGCTCTTCCTTAGTCCTTATCTTGCAGAATTAGCCTCACAGGGACCCTCCCACTTTCCAAACCTGGTTTTTCAACTTCCCCACCAATTCTGGGGGCAAGTACACATCCTTACAGCAGATTCTTACTGGCAACATCATTCAGGCAATTACAGTGTTCTGTAAGCAGGAGCCCTGACTGGTTTTGCCACATTTTCTGCGTTTTCAGGTTTCAGAATTTTGGCCCTGAGCTAACAACATTGTTTGTTTTTTATCACTAGGATATAATGTATGCTTTGATACCAGCTCAACTGTAAAAGGAAGTTAGGAGAAACGTCCCACAGGATGAGCGGGTTGTGAGGGGAAGGGGCCATGCATCTTCAAGACTTGAAGAGAATTTTATGCCTGGAATATTAAGTAGCACACCTGTTCTGTGATATTTCACAGCACAATGGTGACATTCAGTGTCTGGTTGTAAGCCTAGGTGACAGGTTTTACCTGAAAATGAAGTACAGCCCACCAAAGGCATGCATGTAACACAGAACCCAAGCCTTTCACTATGATATTCTTAGGAAGGGTTAATTCTGTTCAGCCATGTGTCTATTCTTCAGTACACATGCACAAGTATGTATTATGCATTAGTCCTAGAGAAAATTCCTAGATATAAAATATAAGGTATTTCTTTGGAAGAAAACGATCACTGCAAATACGCTATATTATAGAATGTGTCTGTGTCCTAGGAATTGCTTGCCGATGTATTTGCAGACCCCTCCCAGCTTCAGCCTTTCTGCCCACAATGTTCCACTTGTGTTATCTAGAATCCATTATCCTCCCTCCCTTAATTTGCCCCTTTCCCACACAAGAGTTCCCTTTTCTAGTTTCCTGGCCTCCATTTGGGCTCCAGGTTAAACACCCGCAACAAACCATCTGAACTTAGAATCCACATGTGAGAGAAAACATAAAACATTCGTCTTTCCAAACCTGAGTAACCTCATTCAAAATAATTTTTTCAGGTCCATCCATCCATTTGCAAATTTCACTTTTCTTTGTAGGCGACTAATACTGTGTTTATGTATAAACGTATAAACCGCTCTTTGATCCATCCACCTGTTGAGGAACATCTACTTGGCTCCATTTCCTAGCTATTGTGAAAACAACAGCAATGGACACGGAGTGAAGCGTATCTGTAGCAGTTTACAAAGTCTCTGGGTACATGCCTAAGGGTGGTATCACTAGGCCACATGGCTGTTCCCATTCTTGGTTTCTGAGACACCTCCAGACTGATTTCCAAAGTGACTGCACTAGTTGATGGTCCCACCAACACCACATGAATTCCCCTTTCCCCTGCCTCCACACCGGCACTTGTTGACATGTGTACTCCTGATGACGACCATTCCAATTTGAGGGAAGAAGAATACTATAGCAGTTTTACTTTTCATTTCCCTGATGGCTGAGGATACTGAGAACTCTTAGCGTGTCCTTACCATTTGCATTTACATCTCTTCTCTTGAGAAATTTTTGTTCAGTTCCACAGCCCATTTCTTCTCTCTCTCTCTCTCTCTCTCTCTCTCTCTCTCTCTCTCTCTCTCTCTCTCCTTTACTTTCTGACAGCAGTTTCCCCTCCCTCCTCTCCTCCCTGTCTCTCCTAAACCTCCCCTCTCCCCTCCCCCCATCGTGTCCTCCATTTCTATTCAGAAACAGGCAGGCTTCCCATGGATATCAACAAAACATGGCACCTCCTCTTGTATTAAGACACAGCCCCTTTTTAATTGAATTATTTTTGTTCAGTACAGGGAAAAGCAGAGAAGGGGAGGGCTAACCTGAAGGAAGGTGGTGTGAAAAGCCACACAGAAGTTACTAATCTCACAACCCAACCTGAAAATACCAGTTGACGGGATAGTAGAAGACTCGTGAAATGAAAGAAGAGGGGGAATACAAAGAGCTAGAGGATTATGTTGTAGAATATTATTGTAAGGTGTGTTATTTTTGACTATGTTGAATTTGTTTAACTCTGTGAAGCTGTGTTACTGTGCCTGTGTAAAACACCTTATTGTCTAAGAAAGAACTGGCCAATAGCAAGGCAGGAAGAAGGATAGGCAGGGCTGGCAGGCACAGAGAATATATAGAGGGAGAAATCTGGGGGAAGAGAGCTAGCTAGGAGCCAGAAGAGGAGGAGGACTCCAGGAGTCAACCACTCAGCTACACAGCCAGCCATGGAATAAGAATAAGATTTACAACCCGGGAAGTGGTGGCACATGTCTTTAGTCCCAGCACTTGGGAGGCAGAGCCAGGCAGATCTCTGTGAGTTCAAGGCCAGCCTGGACTACCAAGTGAGTTCCAGGAAAAAGGTGCAAAGCTACACAGAGAAACCCTGTCTCGAAAAACCAATAAAGAAAAAGAAAAAAAAAATTACAAAAGAAAGAGAACTGGAAAAGCCCAGAGGCAAAAGATAGATGGGATAAGTTAAGATAAGCTGGCAGGAAACTAAGCCAAGCTAAGGCCGGGCATTCATAAGTAAGATAAGGCTCTATGTGTGATTTATTTGGGAGCTGAGTGGTGGGGCACCCCAAAAAAGAGCAAAAATCCCACAACAACAGGATTAAGCAAGAATGGAAGCTGGAGAATGGAGGGAAGGAGGGAGTCGAAAGTGAGTTAACCAAAAGTAAGGACGTGTGAAAACCCTGTACTCAGGAAACTAACTTCAAAACACAACTTTAAAAAAAGTTAAACAAAAAGATTTTGAATGGAATTAGCATTCACATTGGTCAGGGAGACCCCAGGGACCTCCAAAACAATTGGCTGTTGTCAATTGTCATTACCCTTTGTAACCCATCTTAACTGCATGGTATGGCCCTATTGCTGAACACACCACACACTCGACTTCTGAACACAGAGAAATTAACCTTAAACAAACCAGAACACCTCCTCCCTCTTGCTTTTATAGGGCCAGAAGGTGCTATGTAGGCTACAGGAAGAAAGAAGATAGCAATAGTCTTACTCGGGGCTGGATCCTGCATGGTGCAATACCAATCCATCAGGCAATGAGCTCACTGGTGTAATAGTGGTATGACTGTTATGGGATAACTGCTTTTGGAGGCCTGCTCCATTGGATAGAATCTCATGTCTTGCTCTGTAGTCCTGGTCAGATGCCCATGGATACAGATCTACGGCTTCTGGTCTGGGAGTACAGGAAAGGCTAACTATGCAAAGGTTATGGAAAACTGGGGTCAAGTCACAACAAAACTGTTTCACAGTGTGCTGTGACAACAGAGACAAGGAGAGCCTTCTAAGAGGAGCAAGACAGTTCATCACTGATTTTTCCTGGCTACCCACTGGACACACTGACCAGGGAAGCAGTTAGGAGATTTTCACTCTTCCTCCTCTCCTCCAAATTCAATCCCCCAGTCTCATCCGCAGCTCTGTAGCAGACCGCCTGCTGAAGCCTCCCCTTCTGGGCACCCATTGCCAGAGGATCACACTATAGCCCTTCTCACCATCCCATTCCTTTGTCTCAATTCCCACTGACCTTCCCTGGAAACCCTCTCGTCAATCCAGCCAGGGAACCAAGTAATCAACCCCTCGATCACCCATCTCCTCCACAGCTCTGTAACAGAGCACCTGTGTGGCCTCTCCTCCCTCTCTGTCCCTATTCCAGGGGTCTACCCAGATTCCAGTGGCAAATTCTGCTTTTTTTTTCCCTCTAGAGGATCCTTGCAGCTCCCTTCTAGGTCATCCCAATTCTTAAGTGTCAGCTCCAAATACCCAAAAGCATATTATATCCCATGCCCCTAGTAGCCACCACTTGGCAGGATCCCAGAAGCATTCCCTACCAGGCAACCCACAGCTCCACACTCTCCCAGAAACAAGAGAAGGCCAAAGAAAGCAAGGAACAAAATACCCACCCAACAAAAACAAGACCAGGTGTCAGCACCTAGAATTACAATCATCCTAAACCCAGATGCCTAGACATCAGCCTAAAAACACAAATGACATCCAGGACAATGGAGTCCAGCAGCCCTGCTACAGTAGCCACTCCTTCCCTGCCAAATGCTCAGAGATATCTTTGGAAGAGGATGTGGAAAAAGTATAAGAGCCTGAGGGGATGGAGGACACCAAGGAAACAAAGCCTTCTGGACACAACACACCTATGAACTCACTGAGGCTGTGGCCATGAACACGGCCTGCATTCATCTGCCTCTGATGGGCCCCTAGAAACAAGAGAGGTAGATGGACACTGATTTCCATCCATAACCCAAAAGCTATCTCTATTGGATAATCACCTGCAAATGAAAAATTGGTTTTCTCCAGGGGATTCGCAGGGGGAAACAAACCACTCTTAAGTAAGTCCCATGCCTGGCAGCAGATGCCAACAGAAAACGAACTCAGTGGCATCTTTGGAGGTTCTTTGTCTCACAATGTTGTGTCAGGGCTTTTTTGCCTTTTTTAACCCTACAGGTCCTTTGCATATATATTACACGACTTCCACTTTTGTGTTTTTATGGGATTCCTATGTGTATGAACATGTGTGTCTCTGTGTTTATTTGTGTGTCTTGTGTTTTTTTCTTCTGTTTTTATTTTATTTTATTTTATTTTCCTTCCTTTCAGTATTATTTCTTAGCTGCCTGTTTGTTTTCTAAAGAGAAACAAAGGGGTGTGGATCCGGATGGGATGGCAGGGAGGAGGAACTGGGAGGCATAAGGGAGGGGAAATTGTAATCAGAATGTATTGTTTGAGAAATATCTATTTTCAATATAAGGGGGGAAAATAAAAGTTAATCGTGAGCACCGGGTACTAACATAAAAGAGCAGGAAAAAGTATGTAAGAAATAGATGAGCATTTGCAACAAGATCTAAATTTGACTCATGAACCTTCAACTCCTCTTGTAGTACCAAAATACCTAACCCTTCTGAATGGTTTTCTTGAGTCCCTTTACATGCAGATTACTGAAGCAATGACTACAAAATCTGTTCAGAGCCTGAAGCAGCCAAGACCGTTCTTTCTGCTACCATTTGTGATCCTTTCTGTACAATGAAGATGCCCGATTGTCCCAAAACACCATCCTACCTAGACTCAAGTGATAATAGAAAGATACTAGAGAGGGGCAGATAGACGCCGGGTGTTGACGGAAGATGGACTTCCTTCTGTCAATCTTAACAACATACATGAACTTGAGGAAAATAATCAGAAGGCGCTCACAGCTCAGTATCTGTGGAGTTCTTCCTCTGGGTGGATCCACACAGCATGAGGGACACTTCCACACTAATTCCTGAAGTGTGTGGCAGGGGAAAGGATGAAGACGGAATCCTGGATTGGGAATAAACTACTTGGGGGGCATTTGGAATGTGATTGCCACTGCAAAACTTTCCCAACGCTTCTGTTTTGTGATATTGGAAGCCTTTACCAAGGTGGGAAAACAAAAGGTGTGACTGGGCTCACAGTCAGGGGCTCTCACAGGACCTTCAGGAGGCTCCTCTGACATTTCAACCAGAAAAGCTGAGCTGTATACATTCAACACAGAAAATAAGACTATTCGATTCGGGTTATGTTGTCCTCAAATCAGGCTTTCTTAAAAATTTCTTGCATTCTAAGTTGCCCGGCAAAGAAGACCTCATGCTATCTTACTGTTCATGATTTCTACAGTGGGAACTTTGAGCAGTGACAGAAAGGCACTCCTGGGGGGAGACATTGTCTTCTCCTTGAATCTCAGAACCCGGGGACTCTTTACAAGAGTTTCAGCTCAAGGACAGAAAAGCCTTAACCATCATGCATCACCCTCCTCCAAAGGCATCCATTGTCAAAGCACACAGCAAGGTAAATGGGGGGCCTAGAAAGCAATCAGTTTCCTGAATCCTTTTGCAGCATTGGGACAAGATTACTTGATTTCCTAGACAGTTTCATCCAGAAAATTCCACTATTTAATAGGAATGAGATGATATGTTTGTAATGTTGATATTAAAAATTGGTTGGAGGTGTAGCTCAGCTGGTACCTGTGTTTTCCAAGTGTGAACTAGGTCCTGAGTTTGATCCTCAGCACTGCAGGAAATCAGATATGTTTCAGAGTATTTTGATTTTACTTCCATCAAACCTGTTTTCAAGAAAATCAAATAAAGGCAAGAATAACTTGGACATAGCTGATTTGCCCCCATGGGGAATTGCAATAATTGTTGCTATGTTTTTTTTTTTTTTTCTAATTTAAAGGGGAAAATAATTATGTGAATAAGTTTTTCTTAAATTTAAAAATTTTTGCTCGCATTTCTCTACAGAATTACTGCTACCCAACACAACACATTTAATCTTTAGTTATTCTTTAAGACATTCACATTTGACTTTTTAGGCTCAATAGTTTCATGATAGTAATATTAAACTGAGAATCCATAGTTCCTAAGTTTTTCCCAAATCTACAGGAAATAAAACAGCACCGGCCAAAACAGCATGGAGTTCTTCTGTATGTTGTAGATTTAGTTGTAAGTGAGGAAAACTTCCTTCAGAAGGAAGTTTCTCTTATCCATGTCAAAACTGACAGGCTGTTGTTGGTATGCTTCCTGATATGATCCTACAATGCCCTGGAGGGATCCAGTGTTGCATAACCAGACAGGAGTGTGTCTTCCTGTGCCTTCAACATGGAATATGGTGCCAGGCAGGAACACCATGCTGACCTAAAGAATGTGTGATCTGGTCCACAAACTCACAATTGCTTCAAGTGTTTTCTAAAGCTGAATGTAAAAAAAAACAACCCTACTAACGTTTGTTTCCCAAACCCAAATAGAGGGCAGATTTTGTGCTTAGCAAAATGTAAGTTTATTTGTTGAACAGGTCATTAAATTAATCAAACACAAGATACTGTTGGGCGACTATGACCTGAATCAATCCACAAGTTGTTTGTAGCGCGTGTTTGTTGATTTGAAATGTTTCAATCAGCAAATGGCCATCGAAATTGGATGCACCTGTCTCAGTTCAAAATACATGAACCTTCAAGTTTAATCACTTTTCAACTCTCTTCAACATCTTTTCTCTGATGAGCAGTTCTCTGAAGTAAATATTTTCACAGCTTCGGTCAAATCTAACTTACATTTTTTGAAAAGCATTTTGGCCAAAAAGTGCATTACACCCCTAGTCCACTGTTGGAGCACATTTGAAACAGCCAAGCTCAAAAAACCATATTATGTGGATTCATTTGGATTGTGGTTCCTATTAGTAAGTCACGAACAGTGCCTGTGTTTATTTCCAAGTCTCTTTCTGGTTAGGACAGAGGATCAATTTATTTTGAAATGAACAAATTACGAATCTTAAGACCTTGTCTGTCTGGGTCCTAGGGCATGCAGCTCTTTTCATTTTTATTTCTGGAGTTGAGGAGTCACACAGAGTTCTTACCTGCCTGAGACACAACGCATGGAGGTCTCCCTCTCCTCTCCCTTCTCTTCCCCCTCCCTCTGCATGGGGAGACAGAGGGAGAGGGACACCTCCGCAACCACAGAACAACAGCACCGATTGTGCCCAGCCACCTGACACTCCTGCCCAGCTCAAGTGTCTGGGAAACTAGTCTTCCGTAGAGCTGAATATTTAATGGTACGGGGTAACATCAGGAGGCTAGACAACATTTGTCGTTGCTAAACTTTCTGTTTGCCATTCCTAAGTATCACCTAACTCGGCTAACGTTTATATAGCACAAACGGAAGGGGGCAGGAGGCTCGATCCTTTGAGTAAAACAACTGTGAGATCATGGTGGAGCATTATTATGTCCTGGGCTGGAGGCATGCTCTATACTCTGAAGTTTATGTTCACTTTTTTTTCCCCTTCTGAAAGAGGCTGAAAGTTCACAACCATGGTGATCCTAGCACCTGAACTGCTTCTGGAGGGGATTTTGCTCGCTGGCAACGCTGCCCAGGCCTGTCTAAAATCGAGATGAACAGTAGGAAACTGTTCGGCAGTGGGCTGTCCCCTCGCTGCACCTGCAGCTTCTCCACTCAGCGCTAACAGCTGATACCTTTGCTCATCTTTGCTGCTGAAAATCGCGGAAGCAGAAACGCAGCGCCAGGGGAATCAGCGTTTTCTGCAGGATCGCTGAAACAGGCAGACAGCCCGGTGTCTCCAGAGTTCTGACTAAGGGAGTGAATAACAACAGCCTAAACAAACAAGCAGGTGTGAGTGCCCTGGGGTGGATTCCTATGTAGGAGAAAGGCAACTTTCTCTCTTCCTTGAAACTTCGGGCCAGGGAATTCGAGCGCCCAGAACAGAGGTTCCAAGAAACACCCTCCTCACCTCTTGGAGACCTCTTCCCTCCTTTCCAGGAAACGTCTCAGGGCGCAAAGCTCCACTGGGTGACCCGCTCCAAGGTCACCTGGCGTGCCCCCACCTGGCGCGCCTCTGGTGCGGCCTCAGCTGGATGGGGCTCGCCTACCTTGGAAGGCGCTCAGTGCACGGCTCCGCCTGCTGCAGCTCGGGGAGATCCGGGATGAGCCCAGGGTCGGTCCCCAGCTGGTGCAGTTTGGCGACTGTGGGCAGCTAGTGCTCAGTTAGGTAGGGCGTCCAGGGCAGAGTCCGGTGCCCGGTGCGGGGCGGGCCTCGTGGGAGGAGCCTCTGCTCCAGCTGCCTGGGACGTGCGGACCACGCCCTAAGGGGCCTGTTCCAGGAGAGAGGCCCTAGATGATGATGACCTATTTGCACCTAAGTACACAAACTCATTTCGTGTGTGTGTGTGTGTGTGTGTGTGTGTGTGTGTGTGTGAATAAAACTTTATTTGGGGATGATCTGAAACCAAACAGTTGAGAAATCAGGAGGAAAAATTCCCATGACCCCTCAGCCAGTGCCCGCAAGGTACACACTTTCACAGAGGTGGGTGTGTCGAAACTATGAAGTTAACAATGCCCATTGCTATGAACAAGCCTCAAACTTCTGCAAATGTCACTAGTGTTTTAGCTAATACCTTTTACCCCCATCCCCAAGATCCCATTCAAAATGCTACATGGCATTAGTATAGGCCACCCTGACTCTGCTGGTCTGTGACAGTTTCTTAGTCCTTCCTCGTTTCGAACAGCTGTAGAGATTTGAGGTACACCAGTGAGGTTATGTAAGTATCCCACCTGTCTGTCAGGTGTTTTTCACACGTGGTTATGTGTGTACCAGGAAAAAAACCACAGGGACCAGTCCCTGCCCATGGTCAATATGATAGCAACATGACATCACTGGCAATGTTGACCTTGATTCCTTGATTAAAGTCAAGTCTAGGCTAGGTGTCTCTGCTGAGTTACTGTTTTTCTCTTCCCACACCGTCTTCTTTGTATTGAAATCATTCAGTTCATTTTACTCCATGTGAGAGGAAGATTGAACTCTACTTCCTGTGGTATCCAGATATTAGCATTTAAGGTGTTTTTTTTTTTCTTATCTCTCACCTATCTGTACAATCAGTTACATCAGTATGGACCTGTACATTTATTTTATGGGAGACCATTTTAGCTATTTTTCTATGTCCCTTTGAAAGTTTACAAATATTTAGGTCTTTGAAGAAAAACAAAAACAAAGTCACAAACAACAATGCTTCTTTCTCCACTCCTCTCATGTTTAACAGGAAAACTGCTGCCTAATCCCTCAATATCAAAAGGCTTTTCAGAATTTCCCTTTGAACCCAGCATATCTGAAGGAAGGAAATGGTATTTTCTCAACAAATTAATTTGTGTGGATTATGGCCCAATTGGAGAAACAAATGTTGATAGCTTTTTTTTTTTTTTTTTTAGAATTTGATATTTTTATTAAAGCCAAAGAAACAGTAATTTTCAATAATAAAAGGAAACCTTCTACAGGTACCCTTATAAAATGAAACCTTATATTAAGGAAGACCAGTGAGGTGGCTGAGAGAAGAGAGGTAACTGTTTGCAGTTCTTTCCACCTAGATTCAGTCCCTAGATCCCACAAGACGGCAGGAGAGAATTGACTCTGAACAGCTGTTTTCTGACCTGCACAGACAGATATGCTCAGTACACATATATTTACATACATACATGCATACACACCAAATTAATTAACTAGTTCGTTAATTTCAAAATAAAACAAACTAATGAAATTATCTTTGGCAAGAAAGAGCAAGAGATTGAAAAAGTAAAAATGATATTCTTAAGGTGATGGCTCTCAGGTAATTTTCTGTTCACTCATCCATGGGGTTCTATTAAACTCGTACACCTATGCTTGTAGAAAACTCATGATCCCAAGATAGCCACAGATGTTTATTCCTGGCTTAAACACAGGAGTTCAGATGCTACAAACCATTTGTTATTTGGCTTTGGATTGCTCCTGTTTTCTTTTGCCAGCCTGTTCCTTAAACATCATACTTCCTCCCTTCAGCTTGGCTTTCACTCAGCTTTTGGGGCCACTTTGCTGACGAGGCTCTCTCAACCTCTCTGTCTGGCCAGAATCCTCCCCAGAACAGTAACGCTATTTCTCCGCTGACCCAGGATGTGCCCGGTTCACATAATGAGCAGCCCACAGAGGTGACTGGCTTCCTACTTTACAACTACCCTTTGACTTTATAGTTAAGTGTTATCAGATTTGCTAATAGAGTAAATCTTATCCCTTCACCCACCCACACACACTAAATCTCAAATGACCACGGCCAGGCCATTTAAAATGAAAATGAGAATTTTCAGGGCTGTAGAGATGGCTCGGTGGTTAAGAACACTAGCTACTCTTCCAGAGAACCCAGATTCAATTCCTAGCACTCACACTGAAGCTCACAGCTATCTGTAATTCCAGTTCTAGAGGATCCAGCACCCTCACACAGACATGTAGGTGGGCAAAACACCAATGCATATAAAATAAAAATAAATACATGTTCAAACATGAGATCTTTCTTAAGCAGTTAGGTCTTGGGCCCTGTGAGTGTGGTATCCTTAGAAGAAACAGGAGAGAAGGAATCTGTAATTTGAGGACACAGCAAAGAGGAGACAAAGGAGGAAGAGGATCTCACATATCACATCTGTGTGGGCTTTGATCTTGAACTTCCCAGTCTTTAACATGTGAGAAATAAAATTAATTACTTAGCCAGTTAAATATAAACATGTGTGTGTGTGAGTGTGTGTGTGTGTGTGTGTGTGTGTGTGTGTGAACCTATTGCATTTTGTTATCACAGTCAGAATGGATTAAGACAATGTCTCTGAAGAAATCTGCAAAATCAGATAGAAAAGTAAGATTCTGTGTGCTTTCCTAAATCCACACTTTTCTGCAGTCTAGGAGCTAACAATTAGACCAGTGCACCTGGGATAAAGGACTCTAGTTGCAGGTAAAACAGGGGTGGGATAATAGGAAGAAAGTCCTGGAAATGTTTGCTTCACTCACATCTTAATGTTACTTTTTGGTCAGTCTCTGTGAAGAAAAGATGGAAAGAATCATTACAGGAACTGGAACCCTCATCATTGTTATAAGGTCATGGGCAAAACACATAGCAAGTGTTTAGGAACAATAAGCATGTCCATCTGTATATACAAGTCTGTCTGAACAGCTAAGTCTTTTATATGACTCCTTTCACATCACAGATGCAGAAACCATGACATAACCAAGAGTGATATCCGAAATATGTACCTACTGGTTAAACAATCAAAAAAATGCTAACCACAATACACCATTGGTATGTCAACCAGCTGAATGTGACGTCTACGTATCAGTATTTGCTTCCTTCTTAGCAAAACTAGAAGTCCAAGCCTAGGTATGCATGTCAATGGTAAGGTAGCTGCTTAGTACGCACAAGGCCTGCATTTGATTCCCAGCACCACAAAAACAAACAAACCATCTTCACAACCATGCCCTACAGACACAAAGCTGATATTCTACCAGAAATGTCATTTCAAAACACTCTGGTCCAATAGCTGTTTGCTGTTAGTAAGTTCTGATTTCTATGGACTTCCTTACGCTGATGAGTTCAGCTTTCACCTAGCTTGAACATGGCTAGAATATTAAAGGTCACTTTCCTCTGCAAGGCTGACTGATTAAAACCTGTGTGTTTATGGAAAGAGGGACCATCAAATCACAGAGTCAAATCATCTGGACCTGTCTTTATCACTCTTAATAATCATTCCTTGCTCACATCTGTGACCCATCATCCCTCCCTGTATTAGTAGGTAAATAAATCTCTTTAAAATCTGCCAACAACACTTTAGCTTCCACCAACCCCCAGGTTAAGAATGTTGTCAGGTAGCATCTGAAGCCTATAGCAGAGACCTCCCTGTTTTACTGTACCCTGCCTGACTGACGTTCTTAGCAGTGCACTTTAAATATTTTATTTTGTAAGAAAATGAATTATGTCTATGTGTACACATCTGTGTGTGGATACATGAGTACAGTGCCCTTAGAGACCAGAAGGAAGTGCTAGATCCCCTGGAGCTGGAGATAGAGGTTGTAAACCTTCTGGGGATTATGCTGGAATACAACCCTAAAAGAGCAGAATGTGCTCTTAACTGATGAACCATCTCACCAGCCCCACCAATGTGTTTTAAAACTTGTTTGATTACAGTAAGAACTTGATATAATCACCACCACATTGAAACACAGAATTTAGAGGAGCCTAGATCTGTGTTCCTGAGCTATGGTCATTTATATTTGGCTGTCAAATAAAGTCACCTGTTAGTCCATTTGACTTGAGGGTTGTGTTTTGGAACTAACAGCTGAAATGTCAACTATAAACACTTTTCTCAGAGATTGTCTGGAGGAGGGATGCAAAGTGCAGAGTAAGGAACAGGAAGGAGTGTTAAACAGTTTGTTGGCCATACCTAGAGCCAACAAAGCTCAAGACTGCTGTCTTTAGTACCGTTTGTTCACATGCTCTCCTGTTGTCTTTACCGCTGCAGAGGATTTCAACAGCACTTCAATAGCACCTGTGTTCTCACCTCTTCTCCTGGAATAGAATGGATCCTTATAGATTCTGGAACTCAACCTTCTTTTGTTTTGCTTTTTGTTTTTGTTTTGGCTTATGTGTTTGCATATTCACATGTGTGTTTATGAGTGCATGTACATTCATGTGCAGGCTCATGAAAAGGCACAAAGCTGATACTGTGTGCCTTCCTTGAACTCTCTAGTTTATTGAGGTAGAATCTCTCAACTAACTAGGGTATATAGATCTACTCCTTAGTTTGCCCTGGGGATCCTGTCTTTGAACATTGAGTGCTGGGATTACAGGTGGCCACCATGCTAGCCTGGCTTTTGTGTGACTTCTGGGATTTAGAACTCTGGTCCTCATGCTTTCGTGTCAATTGCCTGCTCTGGCTACTTGGTGCTGGATTGTTCCTGTTCTCAGTTCTGATCCTAGGAGAGGCTCCAATGAAACCTGAGTTTTCCACTTTAGAGTTGGTATAGATATAACCGTCTCATTGAATAAGAAACACAGATCCAATTGCAGAGTTAAAAGCCACGAGGTCAGAGCAAAAGCTGAAAACCTTACCCTTCACTGCTTCTGCTGTCTTTCCTCTCTGCTAGAGAGCTACTTCCTGTGTGTCTGTCTTTTATATAGACTTTCTGTTCTGCTTTCTCATTGGTTGTAAACCCAGCCACATGACCTCCTCGTCACTGCCTGTATGTACAGACCTCCAGGTCTTCTATGGTTGGTATTAAGATTAAAGGCATGTGTTACCATGTTGGCTGTATGCTTGAACACACAGAGATCCACCTAGCTCTGCCTCCCAAGTGCTGGGATTAAAGGTGTGCACTACCACCACACAGCTTCTGCTATGGCTTGCTCTGATGCCAAGGCAACTTTATTAACATACAAATAAAATCACATTTTACAAATACAGTATCACCACAAGTTGGGGAGCTTTTTGCCCCAGATCTCCCTTTTTAAAGGAACTGTACTATTGTAGATATCCCCCCACCCAACAAAAACAAAAAACAAAACAAAAACAACAACAAAAAAATAAGACCAGCCCTCAATTCAAAGATTTCAGTAGTGTATTCTAAAACCAAATAGAGGAGGGTGTGTCCTGGAAAGACTGAGTCAAGTTACTCCAACAAGTTACTCCAATAGCTCCATGTTCCAATATGGTGATAAAGCAAAGACAGTCATCAATCAAAACAGTTTTTAAATTCATTACTGGAAACATCAGATAACTGGGTTACAGAAAATCAGAGACATCAGGCATCATCTGATGACATTCTTATCTTTAGATTTTGGGAAAGCTATGGATCTATTTGTGCATTCCAGAAGAGTTTATATAGTAGTCACAAGGACATTAGGTCACATTCAGAAGAGAGGCTAAGATAATTCAAGATAACTTGTGTATGAACCTGTAACATCCCAATTCACCTCAATCAACTTTGTAATGTGCTTAAGTAGGCATAGCTTTTGTTCTTGATAACTTCAGTTCACATTATAAATTGATGGCCATTGAAATGAGTGTATGTTACCCTCTCTCTCTCTAAGACTTAGTAACTATGTGGCGGTATGTGTTTTCTCTGTTAGAGAAAAAGTCAACAGGGACAATGGTTCTTAGAATAGACACTCCAGGTGGAAAGCACCATGACTCATGCCTCCAGCACAAAGCAAATAACCAAGGAGTGAGGCCAAGGAGCTTGCCCTTGGGTTGGGCAGGAATCTGCGGCACACCCCATACCCATTTCCTCTCCTTCCTTCACCCAAGGAAGATTCTGTGATGGATTTGCCTCCAAAGAAAAAGACAGCCATAACCTGTACCAACACTCCTTTACATGGTCCTGACTAAATTTTATTTGCTTGTGGCCAATAATAATAATAATAATAATAATAATAATAATAATAAAAGAAAAGGGAAAAAGTGAAAACTGCCAAATAAGGGAACTATCACAAATGTGTGTTTGTACTTGAAAGAGTTGTTGTCAAGAACTTAGTTCAAATAGTTCAAGTAACTGTTCTTGCCCAAACATATCAATGGAAGGTAAAGGAAAGGGACTTTATCTAATAGTAGCTAGGGCTTGTGGGCAGTAGGCTGTTGGGGAATATTATTTTAAGGTGAGTTACTTTCGCTTATGTTGCATTTGTTTGATTCTATGAAGCTGTGTTCCTTTGCCTGTGTAAAACACTTGGAGGTCTAATAAAGAACTGAGTGGCCAATAGTGAGGCAGGAGAAGAGATAGACAGGACTCTCAGGCAGAAGAGTTAATAGAGGGAGAAATCTGGGAGGAGAGGAATGATCTAGGAGTGAGAGAAGGAGGGGACATCAGGGGCCAGCCACCCAGCTACAAAAACAGCAACGGAGTAAGAAAGAAAGGTATATAAAAATAGAGAAAGGTAAAAGCCCAGAAACAAAAGACAGAAAGGTTAATTTAAAGTTAAGAAAAGCTGGCAAGAAACAAGCCAAGCTAAGGCTAAGTCTCTGTGTATTTCTGTGGGAGCTGGGTGCCGGGGGGGGGCTCCCCCCAAAAGTAGAAAAAGCAACTAACAACATTTTGACACCCATTGTGGGGCTTGAATTTTCACAGTGCCTAAGAAAGCTTAAGAGAAAAAAAATACGGCTCCTGGAAGAGTTTCTGCCAGGCGGGGAACCCTTGAGCAGCCAGTACATTAAGAAGGAACAAAAAACTAAGTAAAAACTCCTGCCACAGCACAAGCATCAGCATTCTAGAACTCTAAAAAGGTTGAATGCAGTTCTCGGTCAGGAAGCTCTGACCGAGCCATGAGATTTAGGCCTGGCTTTCACTAGCCCAGAAGTGGGTAGAACCAGCCAAGAGCCACACAGGAAGGATATAGATGTAGCTTAGCAGTCTAAAGTTTGCCCATGAAGTCAAAAAAAGGCTAAAAATATGCAGTAAGAAGAGGTCTACGCCAGGCAGCGGTGGCGCAGGCCTTTAATCCCAGCACTATGGAGCCAGATCTCTGTGAGTTCGAGGATAGCCTGGTCAGGCACCAAAAACTACACAGAGAAATCCTGCCTCAAAAAAAAAAAAAAAAAAAAAGTCCAGATGGAAAAACCTCTAAACAGGTTTAAGTGTGAGTAGGCATGAGAAAGAAAGAATATGAGTATAGACAGTTGTAAAAATAAATAGTTTAAAAATAAAGTCTTTAAAGAGAGAGTAAAGGTAATATCAATGAAAAAACCCATGTAAGATGGGTAACACACAGGGAGTCTGGATCCTGTATAATATTGTGTTGATTTTAAATTTTTTGTTTATTAATGAGCAAACAACAGCTGCTAACAGACATGGGATTGAAAGAGGGGCTGATGAAATAAACCAGTCTGTAAAATGTTTAAAATATATATATATATATATATATATATATATATATATATATGTGTGTGTGTGTGTGTGTGTGTGTGTGTGTGTGTGTGTGTGTGTATTTGTCAAATGGAAGTAAAAAATGCTTTGGAGTTTTGTTCCTACAGGAGACAAGATATTATGGATTCCTTCAGGAATAATATGGATCAGGTTTGATCAGGAGAGACCTCCTGAATCTTGACAGGTTGATATCTATCAACAAAAGTTACTGCTATGCCCACATTCCCAAGAGTTGGGAGTGTGGGTGGTTTGGGTTATTTGGTGGGTTGTAAAGGTTTGTTATGATTCAGAGAAATATAGAATATTGATACAAATTTAAAGTTTTTTTGTTACAGTGTATATATGTTTCTACTCCTTTAAAGGATTTTTGTATATTGATAAAAAATTAACATTATTTTTGTTACAACATATTGTATGTATGTTTCTATTTTTGTTTGAGGTATTGTACCAATGCAGTTCATTTGGAAATGTGGGGTGAAGTTCTAGTTTTTGAAAGCTATTATTATAAACTATAGGATAATGAGGAACTATAGGTTAATGATTAATCATTTATAACAATCAAAATTGTAGATATGTTAGGTGTGCTTTCCAGATCATACAGAGATATCTTTTAGATAGATATATGGTCTTCAAATCTTCCAAAGACCTGCAGAATATGGCATTTAAAATGTGCTGTTAACTTGGGGCTTTTCATGACAATGGCACATGTGCTCCTGGAAGCACCAATTTATTTCAGAGATGATGGGCATCGAAGAAACTCCTTATGGAGTTTGCTTTCATGGAGGAAAGGCTAGCCATTTGGGCAAGAAACTGCTCTTGTCTGGACTGATTGATAGTACGCTGTATAAACTGGATATGCACAACCCACAGGAAAGTGATCACTGAACTTTGCCAAAACAAGGCAGAATGGTCCTTCAGTGTTCCTGCTTCACGGACATTCTGAAGGACACAGAGGAAAGTGATTGACAAACTTTGCCAATATTAGTGGGGCAGTCTTTCAATTTTTCTGCATCATTGAAAAATTCAGTAGATACTATGGACCTGTAGGTTGAAGATCGATGCCCCAGTGCTGCAGAGGAACTTTGGGTGACTGTCCAGGCAGTCAGATATCTGTCATTTCAATATATTTTGGAAGTTGTTTGCAATGCACTTTTTGTTTACTTAAATAATATTATATCATTTGGGGGCTTTTGATGGAATTGAAGACTAGATACCTATAGTTGTAGTTTCCCTTAGATATGACAAAATTTACTAAGATAGGATAGTTCATGGAGTATTTTCTAAATATACCAGACACAAATGAATTGGATTCAGTACACTGTGAATGTAATCTTTACTTGATAATTGTTCTTACTGTATACAGTCTTACTATGTTAAAATTAAAATGTTTCATTTTTGTTTAGAAAATAAGGGAGGGCAAATGTTGGGGAATTTTATTTTAAGGTGTGTTACTTTTATTTATATTGCATTTGTTTAACTTTGTGACGTTGTGTGATTGTGCCTGTATAAAACACCTGATGACCTAATAAAGAACTGAATGGACAATAGCAAGGTAGAAGAAAGGATAGGTGGGGCTGGCAGGAAGAGAGACTATATAGGAGAAATCTGGGCATGAGAAAGAAGCAGGCAGAGAAGAAGCAGAACTCTGGGGACCAGCCACCCAGCCACCCCGCCACCCAGCCACCCAGCCACACAGCCACACAGCCACACAGCCACACAGCCACACAGCCACACAGCCACACAGCCACACAGCCACACAGCCACCAGCCTCCCAGCAAGCCACAGAGAAAGAGTGAAAGTAAGGTATACAGAAGCAGGAAAAAGTAAAAGCCAGAGGTAAAGGACAGATGGGATAACTTAAGAAAAGCGGCCAAGCTAAGGCTGGCCATTTATAATTAAGAATAAGCCTCTATGTGCAATTTATTGGGGAACTAGGTGGCAGACAAAAACAAACAACAGTAGACATTTGACACAGTTTGGAAATGAAGGACTATCCCAGGGCTATCCTTCCTCTGTATCTTCTTCTAGGTGCTCCAGCCTGTTTTCCAGAAATTGTTTGAGGAATTTCTGCACCTTAGAGGATCACTGCCTTATTCCTACTGTTCTCAGTGAAAACTATGTTGTTCCACCCCTGCCCCTGTCACTATTTCTTGAAAATATATGACTTCTGCTTGAAGCTAGTTGAAATTTAAATTGTACCCCCACCCTTTGGTAGGTCATGCTTTAGCAAATCCTTTGTGCTTTGCCTATACAAATCCTAGAAGCCAAACAAAAGGCTTTAACACCAGCTAGTGGAAAAAGACACCAGTGTTTCTAGGAAAGGGCGGTCGAAGACTGGGACGTATTTCACACCCTGGGATGTTGTCTCAGTTAATACTCTGTTGCTGTGAAGACAGCACAACCTAGGGAACTTATTTTTAAAAAGACATTTACTTGGAGGCTTGCTTAGAGTCTCAGGGGCCCAGTCCCTTATCATCATGGTGGGGAGAGTGGCTGCTGGCAGGCAGACATGGTGCTGGAGAAGTATCCGAGAGCTCTACCTCCCGATCTGCAGGCAGCAGGCAGAAAGACTCTGAGCCTGGAGTTGGCTTTTGACATCTCAAACCCCACTCAAACAGACACAGTTCCTCTAAGGTCAGACCTCCTAATTCTACTAGGCATTCAAATATTCAAGCCTAAGGGAGCCATTCTTATTCAAACTCCCACAGATGTTAAGGCAGACCTCTGTTTCAGAGTCTAATCTAAGAATGAATGGCCATTTTTGTTTTTGGCAATCTCCTGGTCTGTGATTATGATTTTGCAGTCACTGCCCTATCAGAAATTGGAATTGCTCATCCTGTGACAGAATGTGCCAGGCACAGTGACTCTCTACCAACTACATCTCGGAACAACCTCCTGGTCAGAGACACCAAAGAGAGCTGTGTCTGAATTAGTGCCCTGAGGTCTCACACTTCACAGTCGGCCAAAGCAGAGACTAAAAATGGATTTTATCAGCTGTGTTCTGTTGCTAGGAGCTGGCCTGGCACTCATGATCAGGCTATAGAGAATACAACCAGAATACTAAAAGAAACAAAATGCCAGGCCAATGGCTTTCATGTGCCATAACATATTATGAAACGGGGTCCATAGAGAAGAACTACTTCCCAATCAAGTCAAATTTACTCCAGGGCAGCAAGATTGACATAGTTACTAAAAATCAACCATATAATAGTCTACATGAATAAACCAAATAATAAAATAATTGATCATTTCAAAAATGTGAGGAAAGTATTTATTAAAATGATTATTTACTCCAGACCTACAAGATCCATCCTCCTTCTCTGTCCCCATTCCCTGGGGACTCTACAGATCCTCCCAGGAAGCAACTTTCCTAGCTCACATCATCTCTTTGTGTCATCCACCAACACCTGGAGGCACACTCTACCTGGGAACCCGCTGGCCATGCTTGCCTATGAATTATGTAGTATATCTTCACTTTCCTTCCATTCTTCCACTGTCAATTTTCTAGTCTTTTCCCTGGATCTGCAACAGACCACTTGAAAGGGCCAGTTCTCCTTCACTACCTCCACTCCTTAGGGACAGGCACAGCTTTCCTTCTTCCTGTGGACCCTCACAGCACTCCGCCCACCCCTAGACTATCCCCATTCCTTCCTGTCAGTCCCTAGTACCAAGAAACACATGTAACAGGAACTCAGAAGCACTTCCTCCCAGGCAACACACAACCACCACACTCTCCTAAGATCCTGAGAGGGCAACAGGAAGCCAGCAATGGAACACCCACCCAACAAAGAGAAGCCCAGTTATCAACACCTAGAATTACAACCATCTTAAATCCAGATACCTAGATCCCAGTATAAAAACACAATGACATCCAGTACAATGTATCTCCACCAGAGGCCAGGAAGCTCACCGTGGATTAAAGCCAGAAATCAATAACAACAGAAAACTTACAAACTCATGGAAACTGAAGAACTCACTATGAAATGAAAAATGAGTCAAGACCAAAATTAAGAAAATTTAAAACATGTTAGAATGGAATGAAAATGAAACCACAACATACCCAAACCCATGGGACACAATGAAGAAGGTTCTAAGAAGGAGGCAAGGTGACATCACTAAGTGCCTACATTAAAACAAACGTTGGATAGACTCATATTTTTAACTAAATAGCACACTTGAAAGTTCTAGGGAAAAAAGAAGAAATAATGCCCACAAGAAATATATGGCAAAAATTTCTCAAACTCAGGACTGCAATCAGTAAAATAGAAAAAAAACAAAAATTACAAAGAGCAAATGCAATGAGTTCATTATTTGAGACTATCAATAAGAATGATAACTCATTAGTGTAATTAATTTTAAAATGAAGAGATAATATTCAATTTAATAAAATTACAGGTGAAAGGGGAGATATAACAGGCCCCAGGGAAACTTAGAGACTCATAAGGACATAATTTAAAAACGGTACTCTACCAAATTGGAAAATCTTAGAGAAATGGATACATTTCTTAATATATACCACCTGCCAAAATTGAATCAAGATCAGATAAGCAGTTAAAACAACTCTATAATCTCTAGCAAATTAGAAGCAATAATTAAAAGTCTACTAACAACAACAACAATAAAAAAAGCCCAGAGTAAGATGGATTTGGCTCACAATACTACCAGACTTTCTAAGAAGTATCAACACCAATACTCCTCAAATTACACAAAATAGAAAAGGAACATTGCCCAATTCTTCTTGGGAGGCCACAATTACCCTGGTACCTAAACCACACAAAGACCCAACAAAGAGAAATTTACACACCAATTCCCTTTGTCAACATAGCTGAAACAATTATCAATAAAATAAATGGAAGTTGAATCCAAGGAAACATCAAGATCTTTCACCATGATCAAGAAAGCTTCATCCCAGAGATGCAGGGATGGTTCAACATATTTAAATCAACAAATGTAACCCACCATACAAACAGAATGAAAGACAAAAACCACATGATCATCTCATTAGATGCCAAAAGGGCTTTGATAAAATACACACCCTTTCATGATAAGGGTCCTGGAGAGATTAGGAACACAAGGGCATGTATATACTCACAGCTAACATCCACCAAAATGGAGAAGAATTCAAAGTATTTCCAGTAAAATCAGGAACAAGTCAAGGTTGTCATTTCTCTCCATACCTGTTCTTTCAACATTTACCCCAATATCTGGCTCCGAGTTTTTTTGTTTTTGTTTTTGTTTTTGTTTTGTTTTGTTTTATTAAAAAGACCAATTTAAGATTCGAGCAACAGTACTATAGGTTGTACCATGAAAACACACCCAGAGCTATAATACAACCCTGAGAGGGATCACCATTATTTATTGCTTTAATTTTAAGAAAATGCCACCCTAAACCAGGGCCCCTCCTGGTCTTGCTTCCTGCTCCCTCTCTGCGTTCACTGATGTTTTCTAAGCCATAATCGGGCATATGATAAATACCCAGTAATTAATGAATTTATAAGACGAAAATGACCAAAAAAGAGCAGTTTGTAGGGGAAAATTGATTTTTTAAAAATTCATTTTATATGTAAAATACCAAATAGATGTCCAATTGTAGGGATATAGCTATTAGGGGTTCAATGAGAATCTAGATTTCAAAACTGGATATTTACAAATTATTTGGTGTATGGAAAATATGAGATGGATGATTAATCTAGGGGTTGAGTATTGGCAGAAAATAATTGAAGAGTAACTGGCAAAAAAAAAAGACAGCTTCAAACTAAATGTTAGAAGCTTTGAAATTTCGTTTTTCTTTTTCAGTTTTGGGATGCAATGAATACATAAGGGTTTGATCAGAAGCTCAATAAGCCAATCCAGTAGTGTGAATTGTGAGTGGATTCCTATTTATGGTTTGTGTTTGTGTGCTCTTTTGATGACCCTCTCCGAAATAAGTCATTAAAACTAAAAAAAAAAAAAAAAGAAAAAAGAAAAAGAAAGAAAGAAAAGAAAAGTGCATAAGAAAGCTCAAACAGGTGAATCTGTTCAAAATTGGGAAGGAGATTGTTTGCATGTTGTTCTTTAGAACAGATGGTGACCAAAAGTCACACTTATCTTTACTAGCAAATTACTGTCCTCTTTGTGAGCAGATGACATGATATCAAGCTGTCACAGAAGCCTGGTGTAGCACTTTGGCTGGCTCTGGTAACAGAAGCAGACATGAGGGCTCCACTGTCCTCCGCTGACCCTGAACTGCTCCCTCACACCCACCTTCTTCCCTGGGGAGCATCTCTTATTCACTCTGGCTTTAGAATCACTAGTACCTGATCCTGCCTTCTGCTCTACAGCTGTGAAGACCCAAGACAACAGACATACTTACTTACAAGCTAAGTAACTGTTACATTGCTACAGAGAAAAACACTTTGAAGGTTAAATAAAATACAGTTTTGTCCGAGGGGAAATTAGACTATAGTGAGTTGTAAATGCAGGAAAATGGGCAACCAGTTTCTGAAATGACATGCTTCTCATGTCTGGGTCTGGCCCGTTCAGCATGGTACTATTTATTCCATCTTTGCCCTTCTAGGCTCCTTTAAGATTTGCTGTTCAGCAGAAAACTAATGAAGGAAAACTGAGATGTGCCTTTGCCTTCACTGACTTTGGTCATGAAGGTGCATGCTCTCATGAGACCCACTTCTCCCTGGCTCTCTGTGCTGTACAACACTCACAGATCTTTTCCTGGCTAGCAAGACATCTCCCACTCTCCCATGGATATCAAGGCTTACATGCTCCACATGGCTGCCACGTTTCTCTCTCTTCATCTTCAGCACCTGGGCAGGTCTTGTCTCCTTTTCCTAGTCAAAGGGAAACTCCCCGACTGTTTCCAACTCTGAACTCTGTTTGATTCCTCAAAGTAATTTTCTTTTTGTCAAGCTGAAGAAAACCCTGTATTCTTGGGGTTGGTTGTTGTTGGTTTGTTTGCTTTTGCACAGTGGAAATTACCATGTCAAATGCCAAAAATGTCACCTTTGGTCAGTCCTTAAGAGTCACTCTCATTTCTGCAGGCTGACAGTGAGGAATGTACCCTGGATACAGCGGTGATGCATCCCCTACCAAAAGCAGGCAAGTGGGTATCTTTACGGTTTTTAGATACACTTTCAGCTTTAAGGATATTATTTAACATCCTGATGACCCAGGGAATGATATAAATATCTTTCTAAAAATTGAAATAAGAATAAATTAATGTTTCACTAAACACCTGACAGAGCCCAAAATAACTTGAGTCACAATACTGCAAATCTCCAATTTCCTTGATAGGTGGAAACAGATAACATTTACCAAGAACTGAGAATTAGTAGCAAGTCACACTGGGCACAGTGGCTTAATCCTTTAGTCCCAGTACTCAGAGGTAAAGGAAGCCAGATCTCTGAGTTCCAGGCCAGTCTGGTCTACAGATCAAGTTCCAGGAAAGCCAGAGCTACACAGAAAAACCCTATCTCAAAAAACTGAGAAAAAAAAAGTTAAATATCTGGGTGAAATGAGCAGGGACTTCAACTATTTAAATATTGATTTTCACCGCAAAGAAATACTGATCCTTGCCTTACAAAATTAATTAGGCTCTGTGTTAATTAATCACTATGCCTCTATAATGAGAGGCTGCCAATCACCTTGTCAGATTGTTTACACCTAAAATCCTAGCCTAAAATTTGTCTGGTTAATGATCTAAGTTAAATTTATCCCATGTCTTAGGACATCATTCCTGATCACAGCAGCTCAGGGCTTTAAAATCCCACACAGGCCTCCTAGCTTCTTTTTTTTTTTTTTTTAAAAAAAAAAAAAGCAAACCCCAGCTCTCACTGTTTGGGGCCTATGCCTAACTATACCCTGAGAGGGTCAAAATGGAGCTAATTTAAAGAGGATTCATGTGTTCTTTTCCTCTCTTACAGAGCAACATAGTCAGGAAAGAATGTTTATTTTTTATTGTCAAATATAAGATAACTGAGTAACAGGATACTTTTAGAACTGAGAAATTTCAAAATGGTGGTAAATGTGTGACAGACAAATGATAAAATGCTTATATGTTTTAAAAACCTGCCCAGAGCAAAGTTTCAAGGGATATCCAGTTTGCCAAGTTCCTTGAATTGGATGGACCTGAGGGTCCCTTTAAAGGGCTTTGGTGTTTTGGGTGGGGAGTTTTCCTTTCCATGTTTTCCTGTGGAGAAATGACGGAGGAGGTGGGGGTAAAGCTATGAGTTGGGAAAACGAAAACTCACAGAGTGCAGCTAGCCTGGGAACTAGCCCAAGCTGCCACCAACGAGGAACAGGAAGTGTTTACTGCCAGTCTGTAGTCAGGACCAGACTTTGGCTTCAAGCATCCTTTCCAGTGAGACAGTTATTAGCTACACATGGCTATAGAGTACATGGAATGTGGTGACCTCACTAATATTTTATATAGTAATATAAGTACAAGTGAAATTGATGACTTAGATATATTGGCAAAAATAAAATAATTAAACTTATTTCATTTTCTTGAATTACTTCAAGGGAACTTCTAAAATTTAGAGAAGTGTGCACACGAGTCGTGTTTTGTTCCTGAGATAGTTCTGTTTTAGAGCCAGCATCTTAAAAACAAACAAACAAAAACCACATTGATAAACCAAGCTCCAGAGTGCCCTTAGAGAGATCAGAATCAGAGGCCCTGTGGGCACCAGAAGCTGGTCCTGTACAGAGAGAAACCTACTGTGTTTCTTGCTGATCTTGTGGTCATTCTCACCTCCACAGAGAAGCCCCTTATTCAGTTTTACTGATGAAGACAGTCGTGGCATTTATTGATAGTTATCTTCTAACCTGGAGGGGAAAATCCAGCAACCGAGCAGATGTTCTAGACAGGGTTCCCGGGTCAACCGTGGAAACTGGAGAAGTGGTCAGACTGTAGATATGAGTGAGTACCCAGCTCGGATCCACTCCTCAGAATCCCTGATGGTCGGAGTGTGGTGATATTTTATTTGTATGTTAATAAATAAAGTTTGCCTGGAGATCAGAGGACATAGATAGCCATCCATAGACAGGAGTCAGGCGGTGGTAGCACATGCCCTTAATCCAATCACATGGCACGCAGAGTCTCTGTGTGTTCAAGGACACAGCCAAGCATGGTGACAAGAACCTTTAATCCCAGTACCAGCCATAGAGACCTGGAGGTCTGTATAGACAGGGAGTGACAAGGAAGTGAGGTGGCTAGGCTAAGAGCCAAAGAGAAGGCAGAACAGCAAGGCAATAAAGGCGCAGGTTCGACAAGAAGAGGCAGGTTCGGTTCTCTTGGGAAGCTACAGCAACTTGGTGAGCTAAGGTTATCTGGTGGCTCTCACTATTTCTCTGATCTCTATGGCTTTCACCCCTGTATTTGGCTCTGTGTTTCTTATTTAATAAGACTGTTTAGAAATTTGTCTACATCATAGGCTCAGCAGCTGTATCTTTACATCCCCCCCAATTGACTCCGATGGATATGAGATTTGACAGCCACTCTTTGTGAGTCAAACAGGGGGACCCAGCCCTCCTCAAGGCTCCCTCAGCGGTGTTAACCACTATTAAAATCTGTTAACATCACTTTTAGTGTTAATTATGCTCTGTAAGTTTACATCATCAGCACCCCTGCTCTTCTCTTCCCCATAAAGAAGCAGAGATGTTGAGGTGGGATAATTTGACTCCCCAGTTATCATCTACTAGACTTGGCCTTCTTGCCCTGACTGCTTTGTGCAAAAAGACCAACGATCTAACAGCCAGCCAGCTGCCCTTATGACAGCACCAGCTACCCTGAGACAACTGTGTGAAGGTGCAGCCTCAGCTAAGAATGTGTGGAACAGTTAATGCCAGATTATTTTCCTACAGTGAGCCTGAAAGGACTCTAGATGAACCCTCTACCATTTTATCCCATGCCAGAGAACTACTTCCTCTGGTGATCTAGCAGAAGGACTGTTATAACCAGAGCTAAGAGGCAAGGCCGTCATTAGTCCAAAGAAGTGGTTGTGATCGGTTCAAATGCCCCCTGTGCCTCCTGTTGGGTCATTTAATGGGGCAGCTCACATCACTCAGGGGGTTGGCTGGAGATACTCACCCATGCTGCCTCCCTTGATTTTGAAGCAACAGCCCCACCGCCCAAAGACTTCTGCCTAGTGGCCTTTTCTTGCTCACTTTCAGTAGTGTGGGATTGGCTGATTACACAGGGACGGGGCAGCAGAGATAGAAAGAATGGTGGCAGCGGAGTGTCAGACAGGCAACAGCCCTGGCATGGGCAGCATGCATCAAGGGGCTTCAGCAGAGGGCGGTGTCCCAAGCAGTTCCAACAGAGGAGGCTAAGTTACAGGAGTCAGGCAGAGGGCTGGCTGAGAGCAGCTGAGCTAAGAAGAACATCAGAAATGGTCTGGGGGAACAGGTACTGAAAGCCAAGACTAAAGAGTCATGGAAGGTGGTAAAGAGCCAGAGAACGGGAAGCCATCCTCAGCAGAGTTCCAGAGAACTGTCAAATCTTAAGAGCCAGAGATCAGACTGGGCTCCTGAATGTCAACACTGGCCACAGATGAGGACCTAGACCCACACAAGAACTCTTTAATACCTACAGGGCCAGAGGTTCTGATTCCTGATTCTTACATGAGGACTGTGACACAGGTATCACCAGTTGCTGTCTCTTCCTGCTGCCAAACATTAGGTATAGACAGCACCTGAAAACCTGCTCCCTGACTAGGAAGCTGTGATTTCTACACACCTGGAGCAAATGAGCCCTCAGCAAGATGATTGGCAGCAACTATACTCTGTTCAAGAGTTCTCAGATGAAACTTTAGCAAAGTTGTAGCCCAGTTGGTAGATGGTTTTCCTGGCATGTGTGAAGCCCTGATCTGATCCCCATCTCTGTATAAAACAGGCATCTTAGCACATGCCTATAATCCTAGCACTCAGCAGGTCAGGAGAAGGACCAGGAGTTCAAGGTCATCCTTGGCTACATTATGAGTTTGAGGCCAACATAGGATACATGATATCCTTTCTCAAAACAAACAACAACAACAACAGCCACCACCGTGGAGAAAATCTTGGATGCTCATTTACAACTGTAAATCCTTTCAACAGTAGGCTTCAGAGAAAGGGGGTGTTTGAGATCACCTTTTTAAAAATATATTACATTTGCAAACCTGACAACAGCATATTGTAGCGAGGACAGACCTTGGTACCTGGATTTATGCCAGTACAATAGTAAACTAAAACTTTGAAATCAGAGGGTGTTAAGGTCCTCAAGAAGTCCCATAAAAGACCACCAGTCACAAATGCAATCAACAAGAGCATTTTTAAAAAATATCCAACATGTTGGGGTCTAACCATCTGACAAGGAGTCAAATGGTGACCTGCAGAGAAGCTTGAAGGCTCCTTTTAAGCAGAGTTAGGGGAATTCCAGGGAGGAGAGATTAATTTGGGGGCTGACTGGTAGATTTAAACAAAAAAAAAAAACACCTTAAACTTTTCAGTGGCAGGGTAGGGAAAGCTACCTTTAGCTAGCAGAAGGCTGTGGGGTGCCTGCTGAGAGTTGCCCCTGAGTTGTGGTCTTCCTGAGAACTTCTTGCTCAGCTCCAGCCAGCTCCAGTACCCGAAACTAAGGCCTGGTCTCTGTCAGGGGCTATTGGAAACCTGTGATGGCCATGGTCTGGCTCCCCAGCCTCTCTCAAGGGCAAAGTCTGGAAAAGCAGGAAATAGGGAAGGACTGCAAAGAAATTGCTAAGAGAAGCTGAAAAGTGGATTTGGGGATTTAGCTCAGTGGTAGAGCACTTGCCTAGCAAGCACAAGGCCCTAGGTTTGGTCCTCAGCTCTGGCAGAGAGAGAGAGAGAGAGAGAGAGAGAGAGAGAGAGAGAGAGAGAGAGAGAGAGAGAGAGAGAAAGCTAAAAAGTGACCACCCAGATTTATCCCCTGTGGACAAGACACTGTCTGCAAAATGTCTTACAAGATCTTGGGGAGGGGGGGACACCTAGTAAATTTGCTGCTGTGACTAGGGAGATGGAAATAGCATCTGCCTCAGTTACCTAGAGCAGTGTGACCATGGCCGCATCCCTTTGCAGCTTAAGATGAAAATGATATCAGCTGTCATGATTTCGTTCTAGTGGATGCTCAGCTCACTTCTGAGGCTTTAGAGAGAGTCTGCTGGCCCCTGGGAAGCTCATCCTTTGAAAGGAGCTGAAGAGATTTGGTTGTGTGCTGGAGGCCATGTTCCCAGAGCATAAGACCCAAAGCCCATGCACTTCTTTTTTCTGCTGTTCATGTTGTTCTGTTGTGTTGTTGATTTGTAACTGACAAGACGATATACATTTGTTGTACACAACACAGTTTGAATTATATTTGTAAGCCTTGTGGAGTGGTTGCATGGAACAAATGGCATTTATCTTATGGCACACCATGAGTTTTTGTGATGAAGACACTTAAACTCTACTCTCTTAGCAATCTTCAAGAATGCAATGTACTGTTATCAACTATAGCCACAATGTCATGTTACAATTCTTTTGAGTATATTCTTTCTTTTTTGTTCTACATTTACTTTCTTTTTAATTGTGTGTATGTGTGTGTATGGGAGTGGGGTGTAATGCGTATGTGAGTTCAGGTACCTGCAGATTTTAGAAGGCAGTTGCCTATCCCTTGGAGCTGGAGTTATAGGCAGTGGTGGGACACCATACATGGGTGCTGGGAAACAAACTTGGGTCCTCTGCACTGACAGTATACATTCTTGACCCCTGAAGCATCTCTCTAGGCCCTGGACATATTCCATCTAACCACAATCTGCTATCCTTCCCAATCATCTACTTACTTCATATCCGACATCTTATAAGCCAAAGCAAATAGATGCCTGAGTCCATAGTAAGGGCCAGAGGGTGAAAACAGGATAAATTCCAGAGGGCATCATCATTGCTGGCCATTGCTGGCCATTACTATGGTCAGCCACAGATGGGCGATGTCAGCTAATTTACTGACTGAAGACAGGGATGTAGTAGAAAACAGTTAGGTACAAACTTTAAGACTACTATCATTATATTTAGCAGGCCTTAAACATGACATTAACGAATATGCATCTAAATGTCACAGTCATAGGGAGTTAGTCATTAATGCATTAGAAAAGTCTGGTGTCCTCACACCAGGGTGGTTCTGTAAACTGGAGAATCATTTTGTGCTCTTGGAGAGCAGGCAACAAAAAAACTGTCCCTTGAGCAGAATTAACTGAATTAATTAACCGAAACAAGTTCTCAGAATTGCTGAGCATCCTGGTCTCAGAAAGACACAAAAGAGGTTTCCACTGCATTAGAGCTCAATGAGCAGGAGTCGCCAGGAGTCTCTCCCCATCCTCAGTTTATCCACCTGCATTAGTTTTCTTCTCAGGGGGACAGAGTCCTAGACAGAAGATACTCAAAGGAGAAAAGATTGATTTTGCACCCAGTTTGAGAGGATTCAGCCCACTGTGGTAGAGAAACCATGATCAGTTCAGTTCAGAGTCTCCAGACTCTTCCAATGTCAGTGGGCCAGAAACTAGATTGAACATCTGGAAGTGGGACCAAACTTTATCCCCCAAAGTCATCCTCCCTACAGCCCACTTCCTCCAGTTAGGCCCCTCCTCCTAGAGTTTCACAGCCTCCTAACATAGTATCATCTGCACAGGAATGTCTGGAAGACACTTCATGGTCACGTCATAACAACACTTCAAATTCAGATTCCGAGAGAGGGCATTTTATTGGTCTCCATGTGTTAACTGTTAATCATTTGGCCATTGTTGGGAAGGGCATCTTGATCAACAGTTCCAGGAAGAATGCATGCAGCATGGACAGTTTATTTACCAAGGAATCTCCAAAGATAAGCAAGCATAGGAGTAAGGAAAACGGAGATAAATACAGAAGAAGGAAGGAGGGAAAGGAGGAGGGGGGGGAGAATAAAATAACCCTAAGAATGTCCAAAAAAGTCATAAGAAATTATATGACTAACCATTTATCTAAATAAAAACCTTATAATACACAGAATTCCTTGTATAAATACACATGTAATTTTAATGAACTTATCTGGGTTCACAATGCTCCCTCTAAAAGCCAAAGACCATCTAAAAAAAAACTCTAATAGCAGACAGAAGAAACTCTTTTTGAGTTATTAGTCAGGGCTGCCAAAAAGACAAAACATACAGCCTATTGCCATTGCCTACCAGAAGTGGAAGGTAAGTCCCTATTACTGTCTACTTCAGAAACAAGGCCCAGAGGCCCCTGGGCTGGAACTAATACAAATTTCTCCTCCTTGAGAACAGAATGTGCCACAAAAGCTTCCAAAGTAGGAAGACAACCAGCAATCCACTCAGCTGTGATGGGGATGAACCCCAGCAATGACCAGCATGTCATGATAACCCTATGGCATGTATTCCTTGGCGATAACCAACAGCTTTCTAACTGGACTTGAGACCCCACATAACAAGAGAGAAAACATGCCTGGTACTGGAAACCTAGCTAACTACTCAGTGCTAGTGAAATCAAGGATATTGGAGGAGAACCCAGAACCACTACTTTAGTAAATTAGAATACTCCCACAATCTAAACATTTGTCCCTTGCCCTACAAATAAGTGTAGCCTTTACCTCTCATCACGGAAATTTCTCTTTGCAATAGATGGAGACCACTAAGAAAACCATAACCAATCAAGATGCAGAGTTGTGGAGCCCAGCCCCAGTGGATTCATCAACAAAACATTCCTATACGTAAGGCTCAGAAAACACTGTGGAAGAGAAGATGGGATGATTGTAAGAGCCAGAGCATCAGGGAGTCTGCTGTGGGATTGTGTCTCCCAAGTGTATCAGAAGCTATACTCCTAAAGCCTCAAAAGCATGACTGATGGAAACATGAGCTGAATGAGGCTGACACTAACAGACATGTCAAAATTGATAGGAAAAATCCCACAAAACCTCAACCACACACAAATAACGACAGGTAACAGAAATACTGAAAGCTAGAGAAACAGTCTTCCCCAGAGAAGAGCACATCAATCAGTTAACCAAGGCCAAATGGTCAGTCCTGAAAACATACATAGAAATAACATTTTATAGCTGAGCAGGTTATATTTAGGAATATATTAGGAAGTGTATGCATATGTGCATCTAATAACATTTAATAAAAAAAAGAGGTCATGAATTGGAAAGAGAGCAAGGAAGGGTATGTGGGAGGGTTTGGAGGGAGGAAAGGGATCAGTGAAATGTTGTAATTATATTATAAACTAAAATAATAATTTTTAAATATCTAACAATTAAAAAAGAGAGAGAGGACATTGCACATGTCTTAACCTTGATGCACAGCTGGGAGAAACCAGCCCCAGCGTTCTTCCAGGATCCTGTTCAGAGCCACCTTGCTACTAAGAGCACATTCGATAATTCATCCCATCCTACATCTCTCAGTCCCATTTTGGCTCCTCCATTGTGCTCTCTGTCCTCTTATACAGTAGAGTCTCAGCTCCCTCAACAAAACCGGCTATGTCCATTAATTCCATTGATTGGATGACTTGACTGATGTGGTCCACTCAGCTTTCCCACGGACCCTTCCATGCATCTCTATTCTCATCCTTTAATCCTCCATTTCTCTATTTAAAACCCACTCACCCCAAACGCACAGACCTATCAGGTACAACTTGAACAACCTAAATAGAACTAAATAATCCAGCAGTCACATGTCGAAAGACAGCAGACATGGACCATCTAAGAAGCTGGTCTGAGCTTAGACCCCACAGGGAACCCAGATTAAGCATGAATAGGGAAGGGGCAGACACACGGACACATAGGCTCTGTTCATTAAGATGGCAAAGGAAACCTTTGAGAGGACTGAAATCTTGACTCCTGGATTTAAGGGATAAGAAGGGCAAAGAAATGGAACAGGAATTGTTTTGATTAGTTTTGAAAAGTTTACTTCCGTGAAAAACAATTACAAGGATGTCAGAAAAAAAATCAGCCAACCTTGTAGAATCATGAAAAGCCATACATAATAGTTAAACGTTTTACTTTGACTTCAAACACGAATGTAAACATAGCCCCCTAACTGAGCATCCATGAGTCTCCTTCATCTCAAACACCCTGATTCTAAGGAAGCATCCCCATCCCCAAAGTTCATCACCTGGAGAAAAGTGAAGTTTGGAACACACTTTCAACACAGTGTGTGTAGAAACTTTTGAGGTTTCTATTAATTTTACCTAATGAATCATAGCTATTCCTATTTTGAGGTCACAATTTTTTTTAAATTAATTAATTAATTAATGTATTTATTTATTTATTTTTTGGTTCTTCGAGACATGGTTGCCCTGTGTAGCTTTGCGCCTTTCCTGGAACTTACTTGGTAGCCCAGCCTGGCCTCGAACTCACAGAGATCTGCCTGGCTCTGCCTCCCAAGTGCTAGGATTAAGGTGTGTGCCACCACCGCCCGGCTGAGGTCACAAGATTTTTAAACATATATGTATATATGGAATTATTCTAACAATTCAATCTATAATATGATAATTCATACATCTATACCATGTGTAACCGTCAAGTTGGTGTGATTAGCATTTTTTGTATCCTTAACCTTTTATCATTTCTCTATATTTAGAACCTACACACTTCTTCTAGTCCTTTATAAAGTATTTCAGAGAGTAACTGGAGGTTCTATCCTGAACTGAGGCCTAACGATCTTGGCACTCTTTACCCAACTTTAATTCAACCTCCTCCAACCCTTTAAAGTTTCTCATAATCCCCATCCTGTTCTCTCCTGTGAGATCACTGGTCTCATCTTGGAGACATGAGAGAAACACATGGTATTTGGTGGAGCCAAAATACTTTAGCAGCTGGTCTTTGAGTATGTTCAAGGTCCCCAACTTAACTTTTCACAAAATCAGTTAATAACTATTCATTACTCCACCTGAGCATTACTTTATTAGTTCACACATGTTAAGTAAATTACCAAGTTAAAATACAGAGTTGAGCTGGCATAAGAGAGTTGGGAGAAAAGTCTTTTTGCACAAGTGCAGAATTCACCAGTGTGAGCAAAAACCACATTGGTCTGGGGAGGTCATCCAGATGCAGTGCCCCATCCTCACCAGTCCTTTCTCTGTGGTGGGCACTAGAAGCTGCATCCCGCAAATCGGCTACATAGCAACCAGATGGGGTTTCTTCTGTAGAATCTCCACTTGTTTGAAGAGGTGTGGGCAGCCCGCTGGGAGCATAATATGATGGTTGATTATTTGAAAGGCCTTCATGTGGTTGTGGCAAGTCATATGAAGCCTTGATTGTTCAGGTTTTTTTTTTTTTAAGAGCCACAAGTCATTTATTGAGTGAACTTAGTTTCAGTGTACTCTGAGCAGAATTTCATCTTTTATTTCGAATTTCCATTAGCCTGTTTTCTACCATTACTGACAGAAGGCCAACAGTTTACTTACTGTGTTCTCATTCGACTGTGAGCAATTGTGAGTCCAGAGACTGTATCCCATCTCTATCAGGAAGTCCATAAACATTTGTTTAATGAACAAAGACATACTTTGTCCTTCCTTAGGAAGCAGCAGCAGTTTCCAGCTGCTGGCAACTATAAAGAGTCCTAAACTAAGCCAACATGGGAACAGAAACTATGTTATTTTTAAACAAAAACTCATAATTGGAGTATTTCCCCCCAAATAACTACTACGGCCAGCCAGTCATGTGGTAACAAAATCCTGAAGTGTCAGATGAGGTGAATGCCAGGCCGCCTAATCGCTCATGATCCTTCTCACAAATTCAGAGCAGACAGTAAATATGACCACATGTTGCCACCTAGTGGACATTTCTTAGAATGGCAGGCTATCCAATTTACTGATTATGTAGTTAGGATCACAAAACAGGGTTGATGGGACCTTAGTTGTCACCTTATATGCCTTTCTCATTTCACGGCATCACATCTGGCTCTACACTCACCAAAATTGAAATTTTAAAACTAAAGGATCAAAATGGGGAGGCAAAATTCCTAGTATTTATTGAACATTTTCTTTGTGCTCAGCATTGGGCTATATGCTTTCCCCTGATAGTTCCCCATGATTTTATAACAACCCCCTGGACTGTTATTAGCATCCACCCTTCTTAGAATCTAAGAAACCTAGACTGAGGAGAGTTACATAAGTCGCCCACAGTGAGTACTTTGGCCCCCAAGCTGTGAGTTGAGGTTTAAATGCAGGCTGCCTCCCTCCTACCAGAGCTCAGATCCTCATCTCTCGCTTTGTCACATATAAGACACTGGGGATGAATGGACCTCATTTTAGTAACAGTGTGGGGCTTTGGTGACTGCTACACTCTTTATGGAGTATCTGCAATGTTGGTCCTAGGTTTCCCAGAGCCCTTTCAAAACATTTAAGCTACAGCCACTTTCCCTGGTTGTCTACCAGAAGTGGATATTAAGATCCTATGGTTTCAGAATATAGAGAAGCCATGATGAAATTGAGTGCCCTGGCTAACTTTTATAGTGTTTGTAGTTGTTATAAAGGCATCCATGAGAGAAAAGTCAGCAATGGTATTTCCCAGCTTTATACCAACTTGCCAAGCAAGAGATGCTTATTGGGGCCATAGTAGGATGATTATAATGACAGTAACCAACTGATGTATATGATTGGATATGAGGCCCAGTCCATAGGAGGAAGTTCATGCCTGGGACTGTAGACTTGGTCAAATGCCCATAACTGGGGAGGTCCTAGGTACTAGGGATGAACCTACTACTTTTGTTTTGCTAAAGGGACATGTGGTCAAGAGGCCTCCCGAATATTTATGGGATACCGGTAGACCAGTGGGCTGGTAGACCAGTGCTGCCCTAAGCTTTGACCAAAGAAACATCTCTTTATAACAGATAGGAGTTAGTACAGGGACTTCTGGGTGGTGGCTGGTCAAGGTGCTGAGGTCAAATGACTGTTAAACACTCAACCTTAAATGGAACACTTGCAACACCCTCTCCATAGCTCAGATAACACCACAGAAGAAGGAATGGACGAGTTTTATGATGGGGTGGAGGGCTGTGAAATGCTGTCTTGGGGCCTGGTTATTGCCCTCATGAGCTCACAGAACTTGCAGTTGCTTGTATGGGCCTACAGGAGACTGACCACTAAATATGAATTCCTAAGTAGGGGAGGATTTCAGGAGGGCCCACCCCACCCAGTAGAGCTAACAGCAGTCAAGGAGGTCACTGTCCTCAGTGATGTAGCCATTGGCAAGTTACTTCTGCTGCAGTAGATAGCTTCACACCTCTGCCCATGTAAGTGGCCTTGGGGAAACCCAGTGGACACCACAGCAAAAGCAAAAGCAAGGCAAAACCAAGAGACATGAAAATGTAGTGGCGGCGGGTGTATCTAGTACTCAGGAGGCTGAGGAAGATGTATCTCTGTGAGTTTGAGACCAGCGTGGTGTACATAGTAAGGTCTAAGTCACCCAGGCTACGTAGAGAGAGAGAGCCTATCTCAAAAACAAACAAACAAACAAACAAACAGAATCAAAAAGAAAAGAAAAGAAAGTGGGCTTAGGGTGAGTGGGGAGAGGATGAGGGTTGGTAGAGTTGTGGGTGGACACCAGTGTGTGGAGACAGGTGAGTTCATCAGGCTCAATGCTGTGGAATAATCCTTCTGTACACTGTGTGAATATATTTCCATATGATTGGTTTAATAAACAAGCTGACTGGCCAATGGCTGAGCAGGATAAAGTTAGGTGAGAAAGCCAAACTCGGAATGCTAGAATGAGGAAGGGCAGAGTCTGGAGTAGCCAGCCAACCAGATGCAGAGGGAGCAGGAGAAGAACGTGTCATGCTAATAAAGGTACCACCACCTGGCAGAATGTAAATAAGGAATATGGGTTAACTTAAAATTTAAGAGCTAGTTAGTAATAAGCCTGAGCTATTGGCTGAGCATGTATAATTTATACCAAGCCTCTGAGTGATTATTTGGGAAGAGGTGGTCAGGACAGGAAACTTCTACCTACAGGAGAATACTAGTGTGTGGAGACAGGTGAGCTCATCAGGTTCCAGTGAACAGTTCCAAACCCATGACCACACAGACAGCCCCAATTAAAGGTGGTGGGTCACAAACCAAAGACACAAATACAAGAAGGGAGAGATGGGAGAGAGCTTAGAAAGGATAGAAGTTCAGAGTGACCAGAGTGCCTTATTCACACGTATGAGGTTGTTGAAGAACACATTCAATACAAAGTAAAATAAAAGATGAATGTTTCCCAGCCCCCAGTCTTCTGACTTCATGTAGTTTACCATGAATAAAGACAGGAGTGTGACCAGCATGTATCGTCTGCATGTATGAAATTGTCTAGGAAAAAATTAATTTAAAAAGGAATTCACTATATTATTTTATTTAGTTTTTAACCATATAAGCAAAGTAAAATCAATAAGCTGGTTCCAAGCAGGCAGCTAATAAAATTAATTTTGACTGAAAAAATATATATTGGGATATAATTTCTCTGTGCTAGAAGAGTTCTTCCTCTCCACACACCCAAACAATTTGCTCAAACCTTTATTTATAGTATTTATAGTTACATTGTGATGCCAATTTTACTCCTTCTCCCCATCTACCTCCCAACCACAGCCTCTGAACAGGCTTCTACCAATTGCAAAAGGGGTATTTAAAAAAAAAAATCCCCTGTTCTCTAGAACTTTTCCAAGCTCATAGCATTTATCAATAAATGCTTTTTGAATGACTGGAATACAGTTAGGATTATCTAAAACTAAAACTAACTGGAAGACGGTAAAATATCTATCTGTTTGATATCCTGTGTAACAAAACAAATTAAAACCCCAATATACAACTTGATGGCATGTTTTCATTGTTTCCATTTTTGTTCAGCACTTGAAGCAAAGGGTGATTTAAAAGCTTTTGTGTTTTTCATGGTAATTTATGTCACCAAATGAAATGCACATTCTGAAAATAAATAATCAGATCTGCTAATGAGGAATCATGGTGCTATGTATGCAAAATTTCAAGTCAATAAAATAAAGATATAGTTTCTATGATAAGTGAAAGCAAATAGATGTTAATAACCATGTAGCCTTGTTTGCATTGAAAAGGACTCTAATTTTGCCACTGAATCAGACTTGACTCTCTTATTACTAGGTGTAGGTTATATTATACTCAATACATCTCACTTGAATGCATAGCACACATCTTAGCCTTGTCCCCTCCAAAATAGACTGCCTGGCCTTTCCTTTGAACCCATTCATTAGAGCTTTCCCATTGTGAGGAAGGACTACTCAATTCTTTTAGTTCTTGTCTCCAAGGAAGTGAACTCAAATATTGATGCCCTGGGTCTCACCCATCAACAAATCATTCTGGTCCTCCATTCATCAGGAATCTTTGCTCACAGCATAGTAATGGTTTTCACCGGCATTTGTGCAGCCACCCCCTTCAGGCAAAACAGACAGGGAATATTAAAGGGACATGGAAGAGAAAGGAACCCTTCACTCTACAGTCTGAGGTCTTTCACCAGCTGAAAGTCAACAATTCCAGCATAGTCAACAAAATGTGCTGTGGAGGTTGCCTTTGTGGAGATAATATTCTTTATATACAGTGATATTTCAAATAAGAATGTTAAAATAGCTAGAAAGTATGCATAAGGCCTAAACACATATGACCTTCAAGCATGGTCTTACTCCTTTCCCACATATAAACCTGCCATTTTCTGGAAACTCACAAAGGAGACTATGAATTTTGTTTACAGTAAAAAACATGTCTCAAGCCCCTTTGCAATGCTTATGAGCTGTGGTTTTACCTCATTGGCCTGTAAACCTAGCCAATGCATCTCAGGAAGGACCCTCTGAACCTCTGAACTCACTGAAAAGAAAGAAGAAAAGGAGGAGTAGGTGTCCTTTAGAAATGTTTGTAAAATGTAAGTTCAGTAGTCATCAAAATCGTAGGTATGGATATTAGGAGACAGATGTTGTGACTCTCTCTTGATAAACCCACATTCACACTAGGGTGAGTCCTGCCCTTTCCCTAGGTGATTGTCTATTCATGCCCATGCTCACATCCATATTTAAAAATTTCTTCTTTAAAAATGCTGATTCTTGGGTGGGGGATCCTGGAGGGAGGCAGGAGGAGGGAAAAGGGGGGATCTTTGATTGGTGTGTAAAATGAATGAAAAAATTTAATAAAATAAATATATAAATTAAATAAAATAAATAATATATAAATGTATTTAAATAATATATAAAAATAATACATAAATAAAATAAAAATAAGGAAAAAAGTAAAAAAGCAAAAAAATGCCAATTCTGTTTCACACTTGTGGTTTAAGTGGCTTTGTAGGAAGAAAGATGTCACTGGAAGTACCTTTGAGAGTTTAAACCCTCATGGCACTTCAGGTTGGTTCCCTTTGCTTCCTGCTTGTGGTTGGAGATGTGAGACCTTCCTTAGCCACAGTTTCAGCCTCCATGCTCTCCTGTTGGTATGTTTCTCTGCCATGATGGTGAGGGACGTTTATCTCTCTGGAACCCTAAGCCCACCCAAACTCTCCCTTCTGCATGTTGCCTTGGTCAGGTGTCTTTATCACAGTGATGGAAAGGTAACTTATACAACACTGATTGATCTTGTAATTCTTCTTTGCCACACAGTCAAGAATTGCAGTTTCTCCTGATTGGGGGTCTTTGAAAGCTTCAATCTGCTACAGATGGCAGGGTTGGGCTGTGCCTGGGGCTTCTGTCCACTCTTCTGTTGGCTTTCACTGACTCCCTGTCCCCCAACTATACCCTATCCTCACACAACAGACACTGATAAGATTATGATCAATTTCTTGTTCAGAATCCTCCACTGGTCACTATACTCTCCATGTACAAAGTACTCATGTCCTTCAAGGCTTCAGTTCAGAGGATTTTGTTCCCACTCTTTCTAACTTGTCATTTGAAGTGATTTTAAAAATTCTTTGTCTCTTGGGTAACAAATGTAGTGTCTCCATCTGAGATACTTCTTTTAATCCACTTTCTCAATGACCTCTAACATTTCATCAGTCCCTAAAACATTAACTATGTTTCCAAGTATCAGGGAAAAGGAAAAAAATAAGAGAGAGAAGTCTCAGAAATACAAGTTCTGACCCATTGGTGTGTTAGGGATGACTAAGAACTACAGCTGGGAACTGGTATCCTTCCCCAAGGTGTCTGCAAAGCCCTGTGCATCAGTTAGCATCACAACAAGGCTGTGTAACATACAACCTCAAAAGCTTAAACTCCAACAGTGAGTTTTTCTTAGTCACACACCTGTAACAGTGTTACAGTGTTAGCAACGTGTACTGGGTTCAGGGGCTCTTGGCTGAGTTTACTCACACATTTGGAACTACAAGGTCTAGTTTGCCCTTAACTGATATTTAGTAGCAAGAGTTATCTAAAGAACAATACATTTAAGGAATATTGGTGGTTTCAATGAGAATGGCTCCCATAGGCTCATGTGTTTGAATACTACAAGTTCAAACCGGTTGGTTCCTAGTTGGTGTGGAACTGTTTATTTGGGAGGTGTGGCCTTCATGGAACTTGGGGCAGGCTTTGAGGTTTCAAAAAACTTGTAACACTCCCAGTATGCCCTCTCTGCCTCTGCCTGTGACTTGGGGATCACGAGCTGTGAGCTCTCAGCTGTTCCTGCCACCATGACTTTGCTCCATCCTCTGAAACCATAAGCTCAATTGAATGACACTTTCTTTAACAAATTGCCTTGCTTATGGTGTTTTGTTATAGGAATAGAAAAGTAATAAAGGGGATAAATGAGTAGGTAGAAAAATAGGTACTTAAGTACTATATATTTACATACATAGACATATATTTATTGTATGTCTGGCCCCAAGCTAGAGGTTGAAGAAAGTATACAGATAGAACGATAACCAGGATACAAGTTTATAAGAACTTGAGCAGGGGATTCAAAAATTACCGACTGGAAGGATTTTTTACATGAACGAAAAAGATGCTAGAACATTTGGCAGCAGAATACCAAAATAAAGAAAACAGTAAAAAATACCAGAGTTTTCTTAGCCCAGCCACCATACTCTCATTCTCATCCCATTCCAGACTCCTCAGATTCACACTTAAATAAATTCTTTGCTTTTGAAACTAGCTCTCTTTGCAAAGTATGAATTCATCCCAATTCCATGAAGAGAGCTGGTAGGCATTGAGTCATAATGAGCATATTGAAGGCCTCCGTTGAAACATAGAAGTGTTGAGTCAGGACACAGGGTAGAGAGGCTCGGCTCTCAGCAGATTTCCCATACAATGGAGCTAGCCTGCATGAGCCTACAGTAAACAGGATAAGACAGAGTGGATTTAGAGCTAATTCCAGTGGTGTAGACAAGGAACTCAAGGGAGGAAAAATACAATTAAGAAGACAAAGTTATTGCCCTGAAAATTATCAACTGCCCCAATGGATCCAGAATAACAGTGCTAGTACGTCATGTTTAAGACTAAGCAAAAAAAACCCACAATGTCTCCATGAAGCTTTGACATCTTTTTCCGACATCAGACTCCTGTGCACTCAATTCTTAGAATGCTCACATTCCGTACCACATAATTGAGCACCTAATTATATTTTTCCTAGTAATGCTTGCTGTTTTTTTCAGGATGGTTAGTCTCCTACTCCTACCAGATTGTGAACCCACTAAGGCCTGTGAACATATGTGACTGCATAGATTTGAATGAGACCTTTGAGATCCTTTTATGTTGACAGCTGTAGAAGATGAAGACTGACAATTTGTGGCTTGTCCTAGTTCATACAGACACTTTGTGTTTGGAAAACTCCTTATAATTTCTTTTGTTTTTGTCTCCCTTTGATTGATGGAGAAAAAGTAAGGCATGGATTTCTTTTCCAGGGATGTGGTTACAATATATTTAGGGTTTTCTCACCTTAGGTAAAATATAAAACCCCAAAATTTTTGGTCGAGATTTTTAGGGTGATGTGGACCAGTTATCAATTAATTATTATTATTAATTATTTCATGCTAGTCAAGGCTTGAAGATATAAATGATGGGACTCTTTATGCCTATTAAACCCTCTCCCCTAAACAGGATGAGGCAAGTAAAAATCAGTGGATTTCAAGAGCTGATTGGAAAAGGTTTGACTGAATGAGAAGGGACAGTTAAGACCTGACCTAGGTTTGACAGACTAGAGAAAGAAATGGAAGGATTACAAGAGGCTGAGTCTGGATTTAGAAGTAACAGTGTTGTGCTGTAATGTGGTCAGGCTGTGTCCTGCTGTAAGGTGGTCCACACTGGGTAAAACAGTAGATTTTCAGGCCACGACTTGCCCTGAGAGATTCCATTTTACAGGCAGCGTTTGACTCCAGTTTGACTGCAAACAGAGATAGGATGCCTCTGTACGTTGGTGGACATATAACCAACAGTGCCTGCCAAGTGCCATCTGCAAACATAGACCAGTAACTTGTTCCTAAAAGTAAAAAGTTGGCAACCTATAGATTTATCAAAGTAATTTGAGGCCATATGAGCTCATGGGTGCATTAAAGTAACATCAGTGAACAAGGAGGTTTTGCATTCTAGATATTCTCTTCTGGTCACACTGTGGCTCTAACTCATATTTCTTTAGCCAATGGTGTTAAAACATGTCCTTATAAGCATATTTACTATCTGCATATCTTTTGATGGTTTCATATATATGTGTGTGTGTGTGTGAAATATATGCATATATACATATATAAAATGGACTGTGATTATATTCACACATACCCCCATTGTGCTCTGTTAGCCCCGCCCCTTTCCGTTTGGACTCCTTCCCAGCATGTACCTAAGAAGATACATCACTGAAGCAAATGGCATTCCCTCTTGCAACAGCCATTATGAGCCAACAGCTCCTCAAAAGGTATGGGACCTCATGGTATCTCTTCTATTCGTGCTGTAGAGCTGAATGACCCAGGCTTGTGCAGCTATGTGTCGTTGGTGTGCATTTGTGATTGTAAGGGCCATGTCATGTCTGGATGGCAATATTTCATGGCACTCCCCCAACAACTTCCAGTTCATATTTTTTTCTAACTCTCCCCCCACCGTGATGTTCTCTGGGCCTTGGGAGTTGATATAGATGTCCCATTTAGGGATGAGTGCTCAAAAGTCATTAATTCTCATCAATTGGCCAGATATAAATCCTCTACATTAGCAGTCACTCTCTGGAAAATGGAGCTTCTCTGACTCACATTGAGACCAGCACTAATCTATAAGTATAAATAAATATTTAGTAGGAAGGTTGACAAAATATCAACTTAACAAATCAATAGTGGTATGATCCCTTATTGGGTCCATAATCTTTGTAGCCATAGGCTTTTGACAGAGTTTATAGTATTAGATATCTAATTACTCCTGTGGGGCAAGCCTCAAATCCAATCACAAAGTGGTTGATTATACCAAGTACAGTTATGCCACTATTGAACCAGTAGGCGTATTTTCCCTGACACACTGTTATTGTAGTAGGAATAGCCTATGGTTGGTGAAATAACTAATGAGTCTTGTTTCTCTTAGTTTATTTTCCTGTTGCTGTGATAAAACACCATGACCAAAAGCAAATTCATGAGGGAAGGTTTTACTTCTCTCCCTGTCATCATCCATCATCAGGGGAAAACAAGACAGGATCTCAAGCAGGGCAGGAACCTGGAAGCACCAGCTGATGCAGAGGCCGTGGAGGGGAGCTGCTTACTGGCTTGTTCAACATGACTTGCTCAGCCTGCTTTATTATAGAACTGTGGACCACCAGCCAAGGGATGGCACCACCCACAATGTGCTGGGCCCTCCCTCATCAATCATTAATTTAAAAAGTGCTTTTCAGGTTTGCCTACAACCTGGTCTTACAAAGGCATTTTCTTAATTGAGGTTCCCTCCTTTCGGATGACTTTAGCTTATGTCAAGGAGTGTAGGAGCACCTTCTCTCTCTTGCCCATGCCACCATATGGCAGATGAGGGTGGGGCCAAATCTATCATGCTTATGTTCTTGAGGCAGCACACCAGTGCCTCTGTCAATGGGGTCAGCTCTACTGTGTTGCTCAGGCCAGGTGCAGGGCTGGCTCTCCCAAGTGCTGCATCAGGTGAGGGGCAGCATCAGCTCCCTCACAGGTCGCAGGAGGCAAGGGGCAAGGGAGGAGAGCATCTTTCCCCTGCCCTTGCCACCACATGGTAGATGAGGAGTGCAGGGGCAACTCTCCCACTCTCAGAACCTCTAGGCAGGCTCCACCACACCCCTGCCTGGATGTCTTCATTCTTACCATCAGCAGTAGCAATATTCAGTATTCTTTGGGGAGCTGCTGGGACTTCTGTGGCCAACAACTCATAGAAAAGTACCCCACACCTGGTATTGGGAGTTTTGATTTAAAAGTCTATATCTATCCTCAGAAGCTACACTTCAATGCCACTGTCATTGCTCTGGTGAAACGCACAGCTTGCTTCAAGTAACTAATTGATCGTATGATTTTTTTCTTTCTAAAACTGAATGTATTTATAAATTGGAGACTGTCTGGAAACTGTGCTGCTACATGAAACTTGTACCCACACATGCATCCTGGGTTTATTTCACAATATGTGTAATTGTTGGAGGTGGCAGTGGAAAACAGACTTACTTTTTTAGGTGAAGCAACATGGAACTTGTAAAAAAAAAAAAATCAAAGTGCTACTGAACTCTCTCAGCCAGCTAAAGTGGAAGTTGATTCTGGCAAGGCCATTGTGAGAGTAATTGCCCAAGAGACTGTTTTCTTAGATAGGAAATTAGAGACAGAGGAAATACTATTAAGAGTAAAAATTTGTAGTTTTTTGTGTCTGCCAGGACATGGAGCAGTGCTTGAATCCCTTATGGGATTAATGACTAAATCGAATATCAGTAAGATTCAGAATTAAGTTGAATTTCAAGGGGGCAGAATCTTGAAGGAGAAAGGGAGAAAAATATTCAAGATGTTTTATACAGTGAGATCCCCTCTTCCTGAAATTATATTTTTAAAAAGTTATTCCCCCAAAAAAGGTAACGTGAGGGATTTATTGATTATATTAAATGAAAGATCAAAACGTTTGGATTGGTGCTTTTGAAAGATCTGGTTATCCACCAAATTCACCATATGTTTTAAAAAAAAATGCCTGTCACTAACTCTTATTCTTGAATTCTTAGCAAAATGGAAAATTATTCTCATAGGAATATAGATGTATTTGTGAATGTATGTATGGTCTCTGTGTGTATGTAATATGTGATTGTATATATTTGGAGAGTAAAGGGGAGTCAAGATTAAAAATGTTAATTGGACAACATTCTTGAATGTCTTAATTACAGTGATTTCTCATTTGAATTAATTTAAGAAATAATCAACTTATTTTCCCTTTGGTCTATACTTTGCAGTCCTTCGGATTCAAATCTTGAGGTACAGCTTTATTGACACCACAGCTTCTCCATCTCTGCATTAATTTATAGGAATAGTGATTATACTCTGTCATGCAGCTAGACACTTTTTGGACAAGATGTCATCTACATTCATTAACAGCTCATTTATTTGCCATTATAAGTTTTGCATAAGTGAATTTTCCAGATAACCAAAATTAAATCTGTGACATTTTATTTTAACCATGTTGATGGAAAGGGCTCAAATTTCCTCATTTCTTAAAGAAACTATTCTTATGAAGATGCCAAGTGAGTCCAGAAAATCTTGAGGAAGAAATATTGGTATCTCATGGGTGGGAATTAGACTGTAATGTGAAATTTAAATGAATCACAATGAAATGATACTTTTGAAAGACATTTAAAGGAAGAAATGGTCATCACACTATGACACTAAATAGCAAAATAAGAATGCAAAGCTTAATTCTGTAACATCCTATGTGGAGCCTGCACAGAAGTATGGACCATGACAACTAATTAACAATGTTTCCTTCTGAAGAGAGAATTAGAGATGATTTTAATGCAGTTTTCCTCAAATTTTCAGGTTATTTACAGAAGCATTTTTTTTTACAGTTAGGTTTTCCCCCCAAAGGTTGCTGTTTATACCTGACATGAAAGATTCCCTATTTGTCACTTATCACCCTGTGCCAATTACATTTTAAGCAATGAACATGTGACTATAAGAATAATTATGATCAGAACATTCTTTCATTTTACATGAAATCATTCCTGGGGGTATTTCTGTGAAAAGACCATGCTTGAACTGTCTCAAGGTAAAAGTCGTCTTGTAGCTTTCTTCTGTCCCGTATTTATTAATTTCGTACTCATTTATCACAGAGGCAGAGAGGTCTTCTAGGGGATATAACACAGACATCTCAGATGACACCCATAATTTACAAAGCAAAGTAAGAAACATGATTTACAATTCTTGTCTGAGTATACTCTTTAGGTCAAAAGGGATGGTCAAGGCCAGCCACTGTGTGGTTGCCTGCTGTATTTGAGAACAAGAAGGAAGCCCATCAGAAAGAAAGAGGAAAAGAGAAGAGAAAAATGAAAGTGAAGTTCTTACTGTTGACCACAGAAAACAAGGAAGGCCATCTTCATTCTGCACAGGTCTGTGAGATAAGGCAGTAACAAGCCACTTACTCAAGTTGCTGTGGTGGTCTATCCAAATCGTTGAAAAGCACGTGTGTGTGCTCTCATCATGGATGTTTATGCTAATAGGGCTGGAGAGATGGATGACTCAGTTGTTAAGAGTTCCCACTACCCTTCTGGAGTTTGCTTCCAGGCACCCACAACTACTGGGTGGCTCACAACCACGTGGAACTTCAGCTCCCAAGGGATCTAATGTCTTCTGACTTCTGTGAGTATCCACAGGAACACACACACACACACACACACACACACACACACACACACACACACACACACACACACACACCCTCTCTCAACATACACATGAAATACAAAAGTAAATTAAATATCTACAAAAGAACATTGATGTTAGTGTTAAATTACTAAGGTTCAGAAAATGGGAGCTGAAAATCAGCAAAATTTTGCTCTCTCCCTAACAGAAGGTTTCTGTAAGTTCTAGGGACACATGTGATAGCAGATGAACATTAAGACTTTGGGAGTTGTTCTGAACTGGATTAAAGTCTCTGCAAAGATGAAAATCATTGTTTATTCACATAACAAAGTCATATAAAACATCAGCCAAGCTATATTCCTAAGGGCAAATACTGACCCCATGATTGCAAACTATGCCTCCAGTCATTTCCTCTTGCTTAGGGTTAGCCACCAAATGAAAATATCAACATGAATATCCAAAGTTTGTTGAGTTGTCAAAGTACAAGTTTGTAAGCCACATTATCGATAATGAATGTAAAGCCCCCACTCTCAAATGAAGGATCACTACGTATGTCCAGGTGGAGGAGAGTAAGGGCCAACCTGCTTGGTAACCTACTATTGGAACTTGAACTGCTCAAACCCCCTGAGCCTTAATCACCAATTAAAGTGGTCAAGAGTAGAAATATGTGTGTAAATTCCAAAGCCACTTCTGTGCAGTCCTAATTTCTTACAGGATTGTCAGCATTCCTCTTCATTTCCACTATGTACAGTGTTTTCTCATCAGTCTGGTTAAAAAAAAAAAAAAAAGACTGAGGGGTACACGGAGCCACTGACATGTTGAACTAAGCTACTGAGTCAAAACAGAGCCATTAGTAACTACCGTCTCTGGAGAAGAAGCGTCTTGCCATGTACTGTGTTCTAACTTGGGAACCAATGGATACCTGCTTGGTTAGATGTATTCAACACTGACACTCTGAATTGTGAGATTTCTTCATGGACGTGGCTTCTGTGGTTCCATCACTATGAGAACGCACTTGGGAGAGGTGTATAGAAGCTTTGCATTGTTGCACATATGGTTGGACACATCAAAAGCAGCGAGGAATGGGAGGTTAAAATAAACCCAGTTTAGACTAGAATATCCTTTCTATTGTACTTGGAGCCAGATGCATGAGTTAAGAATTCCCGGAGTTCTTGTTGCTCTTCTTCAGTTTGGAATGAGAGGATAATAATGATGCATTTAGTAATTATTAACCTTGGCTACTTGGTAGCTTATAAGGGTGGTTTTTGCTGCTGTGGTCCCCTGCTACTTAAATCTATAAGTAGTTACAGAGGATTTTTTAAAAGGGCTGAAATGAGGCAAATTCATCAAAATGTTAGGATTTGCTTTCTTTGAACAGCAACAGTACAGATTTTTGTTGTCATCATTTGCTTTGCAAAGTTTTTTTTTTTTTTTTCTAAAAAGTCTATGTGTCCTTACAGAGTGGAACAAATACGAAATAAATTACATTACAGTGGCTTATTTAATTTCTCCTGGCATATTTGAAAAAAAAGAAAAGAAAAAGAAAATTAGCTTATTTCCTGATATGACAGATGGATGTCTGGCAAGTACATTTTGAAAATGATTTTAATAAATGAGAGTAGGCAAAATAATAACATTTTTCTGGCATTTAAACCTAATATAAATGAATAAAAAGGCACAGTCTTACCTTAATGAAATATTTCAGCCAAAAAGTCATTCATTTTTATTTGTTATGTGGATAAATAAATGTGATTCTTCCCCAACTCCCTCATTAATTCTACTTCTGTGTTTTTCCCTGCCATTTTACATTGCTCTCTATTTCTCCTCTTCACTGAATTTGTTGTTCACTTCAAACAACAATCATAATTGTTCAAGTACATGAAATAAAAATATTTGCCTTTGGAAGTAATGGTCTTAGCATCTTGTATATTAATTTCTCATCTTTCTCCCTGCTCATAGATTATGTATGTGTGAATTGCTTTATATAGTTCATTAAACTTAGGTAGATACTATTCTAATTCTATAAATAGATACTAATTAGGACATATTTGCAATTAATATGATTTTTTGAGATGTCTATATTACCATCCAACATTCAAAAGCACATTTCTCCATGTACATACACTGAAATGTGTATTTTAGACCATTATAAGTACTATAAGTACAGAGATTGTGTCTAAAAACAATCTGTACTTTTGCATTTGCAATTTTCTTGGTCTATTATAAAGAAATGCACTTTTTATAGAGCACATTTAGATGCATTATTTCCATGCTTAAAAATGTATTCTTTTTAAAAACAGCATTAAAAGAAATGTTAATGTAGACATCTTGTGGTTTTCACTCAGACAAAGGGTGAATCAGCCGGAGTGGAAATGCAAGCAGAATATCATGACTCCACTGACAGGATGTGCAATCCTGTACTCCCAGCTCTACAGTGACTCAGTCGGGAGTGTGAGCTCTTATATGGAATCAATAGGACCTAACAAAAGAAGAAGGTCTACTAGATACATTTCCATCTATTTCCAAGTCAAAGCAATGTGCAAACCAGGACTACCTTAACCCTCATTCTTGTGGTCTTGGGGCAATCTTTACTTAGCAAAATTTCTTTATTTGTTGATGGTATGAAAAAAAAAAACAACTCCCCATCTTATGCCCTTCTGTGACTGACACATTGTATATCACATATGAGAGCTTAGAGGTGAGTATGCAGTATGCGTCTGTTGTCCTTTTCTACTCCGTACCCACATCATTTGTCCCACAAAGTGGAGCCCAGTTCCTTACGTCTGGTTCTCATGGCTTGTCCAAAATGCCTATTGCCTCGTTTTCCTGAGATATCCATTCTATCAGCATGAATTGACACAGCCCACACTCAGTGCACAGGGCCAATAGACAGGCATGTTGAGAAAGGAAGTAGATGGGGATGTAATATGTGCATGGTGTGGTATTTTCAGCCTTAGTAATCTTAATGGTGGGAGACTCTTTGTGCCTTCCCTCCACTTCTTAGTTTACCCACAGATTTCCATTTTTATTTTCCTCATTGTCAATATTGAATCAGCTCACATGAAAGGTTAGCTTTTAAAATACACACACACACACACACACACACACACACACACACACACACAATCTGCCAATGGCTGAGAATTTGTAAAATACTGTTAATTCAATATCTTTGGTGTAAACCTCCTAGAAGGAGTGGAGTGAAGTCATCATATGAGAATCCATGGGCTTCACCTTAACTCATCCAGGCTCCTTTCCTGCTGCAGATTGAGCGAACCTGGAAACGGGCAGAAAATCTTATTCTTGGTGAGGTGAACAGAACAATCCCCAACCCACAGGAAGCCCCAGTCTCACGCAGTCCCCTCTATGTACCTGTTCCAGCTTGTGCTGAGCTCTGGGCTAATGTCTTAGCTGGGAGCATTTGCTGGTGGGATCTGGTTGTTTCCTGGGTCAAGTGATGTAGCCAGTGCTTACTCTAAAAGTGGTACCATGGCTCATTCCTGATGACGACCAGGGCAGCAGGCATCCTCTCACTCTGACTGGAAGCATACCTGCCTTAATTTTTAATTCCTGAGGTGGCTGATAGAGCTTAGGTTTCTTGCCAGTCATTCACTCTGTGCTTTTCTATTCATGGATATCAAATTACCCCAACTAGCCTCATCTCTTTCATTACCTCTATCTGGATGCCTCTCGAATTATTGCATTCCTGTCCTCTACCATACCCGTGGGCCCACTACCATATCTCAGCATCACTACTCAGCCTCTTCCCGGTAACTTCTGCCTTCTCTGACCTCACTGATCCAAGAACGCAATTGCAGTTACAGTTTTTTGGCCCAAGCATGTCACAGTTGAAAAGCGAAGAGGGATCTTTCATTTTAAAGGTTTCAAATTATATGGATTTTTTTCCCCTCGATTAATTTTGTTCTAAACCTATAAATGCCTTCTGGGATTCTTCAAGTTTTCTCAGTCAGTGTCTGTGGTTTAAAAACTACCCCCAACTTGCCTCATTGTTGGCTATTGAGAGAATTGATGCTCTGTCCTTTGTCCTTCTGTGTAGCACCTGAGAGGCACATCTCTACTTACACATGCAGAGACTGTGGTATTTTTAATGGATGGAAGGACTGGGCATGTAGCCTTGACACAGAACCAAATGAGACAGAAATGGGATCACAGTGAGGCTGTTGGAGTTGGTGGGATCCTGGGAATTGTTTATGCTCCTTTAATACAAACTGTACATACATCTCAGGTACATGCATACACACAAACTGCGCAGCTCCACCACATATCTGCCAGACATGTAACCCAGCCACCCACAAGAAAGGGAGCTGGTACCTCAGCAGGGGTAAATGAGCCAGCCTGCAGATTTAAAAAGCTGTTCCCTGCTCCAAACCAGGGTGCTTGAACAGTTCCAACAATGAAACCAAATGAATTTTTGACTGTTACAAAAGAGCTGTTCAGCAGAGCCCGACACATGTTTCCATTGGTGCTCACATAGTGAATGAGGTTATCACAGATGCCCCAGCTCTAAAGACTTCTCATTTTAGTTTTGGTATCTCTGTCTCTCTGAGTAGGTCCTTCGAAAGGTTATCCACATCTGAGCATCAGAAAGGGTACCCAGCCTGCCTCCTATCTGTCCTTGAGGCAACTGCAGTGAGCGCTTCCTTCAGCTGGACAACCTTCCAGAAGAATCTTGAGATGGCAGGACATCTAAGGGCTGTGCAGCGGATGGGGGTGTTGAGCAACAGCCCAGCAGCCCGTCTGAATGCACAAGCACACACATACCCATGTCAGAACTATGTCGAGGGTTTTCTGGTTGGAAGGATTTACTTACTCACCAGTTCACAGACGTGAAGACTTCTAAGTTTGTGAGATTTGCACACAGGAGAAAATTACATTTCCAAGGGTACACGTGGCAGTAAGAAAGTGAAATGCCAAACTGAGACAAACACTCCTACAAATGACAGAAAAAGGTTCGTTATTTTAAGTTGAAATTGATCTTTTCCATCGAGCAAATCTCCTGTCCCTTCATTACTTAGTAATTCACCAAAAATAATGTCTCACTGGCTAATATACATATGAACGTATCTAAATCTATAGTAATCATAGACAAGGGTCTTGCAAATTAAAGTAATATCAAATTTATCTTTCAAATTAAATATTTACTGCAAATATAAGTAATGATTGTTCTCTAACACTTCCCACAGAATTATAAATCAGTTTCACTGTTTTAGAAGTCCATTTATTTTATATCTAGGATAACAGCAAAAATATTAAAAACAGAGGAAAATGTTTACTTTATTAATCATTCTCAGCTCTTGAAAACAAAAATACAGTTTTGGCCAGGCGGTGGTGGTGCACGCCTTTAATCTCAGCACTCGGGAGGCAGAGGCAGGTGGATCTCTGTGAGTTCGAGGATAGCCTGGTCTACAGAGTGAGTTCCAGGAAAGGCTCAAAGCTACACAGAGAAACCCTGTCTCAAAAAACCAAAAAAAAAAAAGAAAAGAAAAGAAAATACAGTTTTTTTGAAGCATATAATATAATGAATAAATTTGTAAGAAAAAAGCTGAAAGAACTAAGGTCAAAATATTTATTTTATAAATTAGAGACTTTGACTTTTTTCTTTTTTGCTTTTGTGAATTTGTTATATTTTGATTCATTGAGCACCATTTTCTTCAAGCCAAACTTATATGTAAGATGTTATATCCTTTGGTTTCAGAATGTGTCTTCTTGCCCTTGTTGACTTGCGAGGAAATTTTATTCTACGATTGTTTGGACAGTTTTCAGCAACAGCCCACCTCCCCACCCCCCAGTCCACGGGCTAGTCCTTTCTGCCTATGACAAGCCAAGTCTGTTCATATGAGTTATGGAAATATGAGCCATAGATGGACTGCAGTCTCATGCCCCTGCCATTAGATTGGATGTTAGAAACCTTAGGCTATATTTCCCCCAATGTTTGTGTTTTAAATCATCAGTATGTTGTGTTGTACAAGATGACACTAATCTATAGTTTTAGAACATGTGCTGAGTTTTGAAACATTTATTTTTATGTTGTGTCCCTAAGCATTGTGATGTCCTGGGCACGGACTGAATTTCACTGCAGAGTCTATGTTCCGCTGCAGTGGTGATGGCACCTGTGCCCAACTTTATAGAACTCTGCAATTTTGTGCAGCATATACCTCCAAGAGTGAGACACGCACCTGGCCTGGATGAGGTGGCCAGGCATAAGAGACATTAACTCATGCAGAACATGGCTGTGTATATAAAGATGAAACCCAGTGATTTCAAGGAAGTCTGGTATAATGTTTACTCACCTAGACCTTATGACTCACACTTGTGACCACTGCTGAGCCTTGTACCAGTAATGCTGTCAATCTAGGAGGAAGTAGCTTTCCTTCCTTTCTTTCAGCTCCCCTCCCTCCCTCTCTGTCTCTCCTTCCCTCTCTCCTCTCTCCTTCTCTCCCTCCCTCCCTCCTTCCCTTTCCTCTCTCTCTCTCTCTCTCTCTCTCTCTCTCTCTCTCTCTCTCTCTCTCTCCCTCCCTCCCAGTCTAGCCTCACACATTTGGTGTAGCCTAGGCTGGCTGTGGACTCACCATCCTCCAACCTCTACCATCCCTGCAGTGGGATTCTTGTCATAAACCATCAGTCCAAGCTGCCACGGCAGTTACTATTGCTCTACATACTGACAGCAATAAAGCCTCATCTATACTGTTATGTGAGTGATGGTCAGACCTGATTTGGTATGGACATGAGCTCTGATTTTTCATTTGCCAATGGTTGTTTCTTTATGTGTGCATGTTCAACATGTGTATGTTGTATATTTTAGGAACCCTTTGGTTGATTTTTTAACAGTCTCTGAGATGATAACAGTTCCATCATATTAAAAAGAAAAGGAAACTAAGTTTTACCTGAGGTTAAACAACTGCCTAGTATCACAGAGCTAAATGTGTATAAACCTCAGAAACATACCCGTGTTTTCACTCACACTCCACTTCGGACTAGATGGCACTTAAAAGATGACCTGACACATGGGGAGGAGCCGACAGCTATTTTACATTCTTAGTCCCACAATGGGGGTGGGGAGAAATACCATTTCAGCCAATGTCCTGCTAACTGAAGCACAGTCTGTCATATGGATTTGTCACGTATTCGTTTCCCAGAGTGGAGAATGACTGACTGACAAGCCCCCTTCCCAAGCTCCTTGGATCCCTTGCCATTACTTCCATGTTTTTCCTTCAACCCTCTAAGCTCAACGTCTAGTTAACCTACTAAGGAATTAGAATGATGTATATACCCTACAGCAAGTATCGCCATGTGTACTTCAGTGAGCGGTTTGTATGTGAGTTATATCTTAATAAGTGAAAATTAAAAACTCAGCTTTTGTCATTCACGATGGGAATTGTTCTTGCATTTCATTAAGAAAATAGTCTCGAAAGCAAGACTTTGTAAATTGTCTTATTTTCCTTACTTTTGGTTGTATTTCTTTCTCTACTTGTTTTCATTGACTTAACCTATGATAAAACTGGCAGTCTGTCTCAAAAGTTCTGAGATTTTACTCTGGACAAAGGATGAGGGGGTCAGGATGGGAAGACATGGGACACCGGATAAATGAGAAACACTAGAGAGACTGATGGAGGTCCTGTGTTCAGGAAGTCCTGGGAAGATACCTCCAAGTTAAATTCACAGCAATTGTTTAACAGGAAATTTAATAAGCAAGCCAGATTTGGCTCCTATGAGACTAAGAATTAAATATGCTTTGGGAGCTCCAGAACTTTCTTTGTACATAGGGAGAGGACTTGGGAAGACCTTTGTATATTGTTTATCATAGAAACCCGAGTCAACACAAGAAGTGGAACAACTTGTCAAGTGGAGGCAGAAGCCAAGGATGACAATCTAGAACAATGAATGCAAGCACTATGTTTCCAAAGACTGTATGACAGCAGGGTTCTCCAATAGACACCAGTCTCGGAATCAAAGAGACTATCACTACAGAAACCTGTGAGCATCCCACAGACACCATCAAACACAGAAAGGGTGAAAAAAATCTAAATTGCCAACCATTTATGCTCAAGGGATCAATCATCCAACAAAGTTATCTGTTGCAGGAAATCTTATTAATAAAATCAAACCTGAGGCCAGTCATTAGGGTGAATGCTAGAAGATCAGAGAGACAGAACAGGCCTCAGCTACCTCACCTCACCAGTTCCTCAGCTGGTCTTGTTTCCTCAGACTGCAAGGTTCTGAGTCTTCATCCCAATGGCTCTCAGCTGAACTGCTGCTCGAAAGACTGAATGCTTAACCAGCCAAATGCTTAACTAACTTAGTTCCTGGTCCTCAGGCCTTATATACCTTTTTGCTTTCTGCCATCACTCCCTGGGATTAAAGGCATTAGTCACCATGCTTGGCTATATCCTTGAATACACAGAGCTCCACCTAGCTCTGCCTCCCAAGTGCTGGGATTAAAGGTGTGAGTGCCACCATTTTCTGGCCTCTGTATCTAGTGGCTATTCTGTCTCTGACCCCAGATAAGTTCATGAGGGTGCACAATATTTTGGGGAACACAATACCACCACAGTTATCTGAGCCTAACAGTTCTGAGACAGCTTGCTGCATATATAAGGTTAAAATTAAGCATTGCCCTCAGTACCAGGCATAGTGCCCTGTATTCCTAATACTCAGGAGGCTGAAAAAGAAGTAATAAGCTTTAGGGGTACCTAGGCTGCATAGCAAGAATATATCTCACAAAAGGAAAAGAGAAGGGAAGAGAAGAAAAGGAAAGAAAGGAAAGGGAGAGGGAGGAAAGGGGATGGACGAGAAAAAAGAAAACATAGGAGCTGGAGAGACGACTCAATTATTGAATTGCTTACTATGAAAGCATGAAGGCCCAGTTTGGATCCCTAGCACCCACATGAAAAGCTGGGCTCTAGCAGACCAATCCCTGGAGCTTGCTGGTCAGCCAGTCTAGCCTAGACAAAGTGATGAGTTCCCCGGCCTCTTAAAGTCTCACTATCCTTCGTGGTCAGCAGTGCAGTCTTTGTCCGATTGCCTAGCCTCACAGCGATTTCCTTCTGGAACAGTGAGCTCTGATTGACATACACTAGTCATCTTCCCCTTCAGTTCCAGCCGTGTGTCACTAAGTAGAGACGCGTTAGTTATTACCACACAGCAGAGACTCTCATGAGTGCTGGAGACAAAGAGAAGCAACCACCTGCGGATGATAGTCTACCTTCTGGAAGCTGAGGATCACAAAGACCCACCTCCCCAGGTGGGTTTCCTCTTTCCATGCCCGTCCTTATGAAATCAGGTAGTCCCAATATGAAGGAAATCTGCCCCAGGCTCCCTCCTTTCTGTGCCATGTTTCACTAACCAAGCTATAAGTGTCTCAAGATAAGAGGATGGTTTTTTGCATCTTTTATGCCTCAGGTAAAAACCATTTGGTAACTTTATAATAACATCCATTGACTCACTAATTTCTTGGCCAAAGAGAAAAGAAGTTGTGAAAGTTGCCAAGAAGAACTTTCCATCAGACCCTGTCTCGCTTCCATTTACCACTTTGCCTTTAAGGAAGGTTAGGAATGTGGCTATATTTTTATTTGCTCACTGCTGTCTTTCTGGTTCCTGTGGCCTGCCCAAGTTGGATTTATTTACATTGTTCTGTGCTGAAATTTAGTTTGCACAACCTTCCCTGCTGGTCGATTCCTGCAAATTTCCTTGTGCTTAATACCATTCCTTTCAGCTCTGTTTCAACACAGGGCTTTCTTTGTTCTGAAGAATTCTGATACTGTCTCCCCACAGCTGGACACAGCCCATGCAGGAATGTGTCCGGCACTTTTTCAGAAAGAGACATACCGTGTGGTTTCCAAACCATCGTAGCATAATTTGAGGGTAGAGAAATTGCTATGTTAAGGAGATTTTTACTTCCCTAATGTCAAAATAGCAGCAAAGCTGAACCAGAAGTAACAGGAGTCTGAAGGGGAATGTACTTGCTTTAAATAGCCAAAGTGTGGCAGCTCAGTATACCAAAGCAACCTACTGTTCAACATTGATTGACTATTAGCATATTATAATTTAACCTCATATTGCAAAGATTCTTCATGTAAATGGTTCAGAAAAATCTGTAAGCAATTATTGTTAATAACAAGCAATTTACAGCATCCGGGGATCACAAAACCTGTTACAAATGAGTAAACAATATCACTCAGAGCTCACCATCATGAGAGGGACACACTGTGAAGTTAAACAGTCTGACAAAGACTCCACTGACAGACACCGAGGACAGTGAGGCTACAAGAGGCTAGGGTCGAAGTATCGAAGTCCTCCGAACCACAGCAAGCCATGGTTCCCTCTGCTCTCCACTCCCTTGTGTTCCGGTATCATCCAGTGCCAGTGTCTTCTTTGTGATCCATTACCCTTTGAAGAGCTGAGGAAATATAGTCAAAGGCACCACAATGGATGTCTGGAAGTGGTGGATTTGAACACCTGCATGGCAGTAATGAGCAAAAGAAAACAGGAAAGCCAATTATGCCCTGAGTAACAGATTATTTCAATCAGTACACAAGTGACTAGCTGTTCTTCACATGGGCTCCAAAGAGTCTTCTATCTTTTCCTTTTGCTCTCTCTGTCAACAGATTCTTCTGAAATTAGTCCCAAGTTAGAGAAAACAAACACAGTAGAAGTAAAAAATTAAAAAATAAAAAAAACCTTTAAATTCCCAGAAACAAAGGGGACACGCTTCTAAAGCCTTTTGCCGAAGATGTTTCTCAAACCCCGCAAGGCAGATGCATCTGTGGAGGATACATGACAGCCACAGGGCATGAGGGAATCTTCTAGGAACCCAGTGGAGGAGTTTTAAGATTGACAAGATGGACAGTTTAGAGTAGTGGTTACTGTATGTGATGCTCACTTGAGAAACAAACAAGTGTCACTTGGGGGAGGTTCTTTTCCATCCCATACAAAGGGAAACTGCTGTTGGGTGGCCGGCCAGCTTCTCTTGTCATTAGAAGCTGTTGGGAGATATTTGATCACACTGTGAACCTCGAGTTTGCATTTGTGTTAATTAAATAAAATTAATCTTGGGTCAGGAGGTTGAGTTAGCAACCAGTTGACTGAAGTAATCATAGAGCACCAGAGGGCATTAGGAGAGATAGAGAGACACAGGAAGTCACAGGGAGGGATTTAGAGTAGCACAGACTTTTCTGGTTTGACTAAGCAGAAGCAATGGTCCTTCAGAGATGCTAGCAAGGAGAAGGTTAGCTAGCTGCAACCCAGCCTCTCTGAACTAGCAGGTTTTTCACCCCAGCCTTTAAATCTTGAGCTTATTTATTTGTTTTATTTTTGTTTTTTCGAGACAGGGTTTCTCTATGCAGCTTTGCACCTTTCCTGGAACTTGCTTTGTAGCCCAGGCTGGCCTCGAACTCACAGAGATCTCTCTGCCTTCCAAGTGCTGGGATTAAAGGTGTGTGCCACCACCACCCAGCTGAGCTTATTTATAAATAGAATGATAGAGAGTTAGTTAAAGCTGCTGTTAATAGCAGTGACAGCACCAGTGCCTGCAGGAACAGAATTCCCCCTAGGCTGTGGCCTGAGTGGCCAGGTCACTGCTAGAGGAGTAGGCTGGTAACTGCAAAGTTGCAATTGCCGGCTGAAATTGCAGTAGATGAAGACGCAGCCACCAAGCCAAAGTTACAACAAGAAGCTCTCCCAATAAGGAAGAGATAAGCCACTTTTCTATTGTTTGCTGAATGTCAAGGCCCCATCAGGGTTAGACTGAATACTTTCCTTCCTCTGATTCTCCTGCTTGTTCCCAATGCTACTTGTTTAATCACATCTGGACAAATCTTTTATACCCACATATCTTGCAGGTGAAGTCCATCATCCTCTATGAGGCTCTCCTGATCTGTTTTGGCACACCAATGTTATCTAATCCATCTAACAAGGGGAATGAATGAGAAAAGGTCCACATTCCAGGAGCTTGCAGCATTCCTAAATATCCACTATCTAAACATGTCTGTCCCATGTGTGTGGACTTACCAGGGATACTTGTTTTGTTTTTAATTTTACTGTTAAGGGGGTCTCTAATTATAATGCCAATTCTTCAAGCCAGAAACATTCCCCCTCAGTTACCCAAAGCACATAAGCACATTTCAAGACCAGTTGTAACTGCTGTTTTATAAACATTTTTAGACAATCCATCAATAAAACATCCCTATTAATCACATCCTTATAGTCCAAATCAGACTTCTGGTCTTTTGCTCTAATGCTTAGGAAGTTTGAGGTTCTTATTTGTTTGTTTTGGGTTTTTCTTTAAGGCTTTAAAAATTTTTACCTTTATTTATTCTTTGACAATCTCATACATATACACAATGTATCCTGATCATATTACATTCCCAGTCTGTGCTTCCAACTCTTCCCAGATGTGATGTCCCACATCTCTCTCATCTTCATCCAGTCCTCTTATACCTATTTAACCTGCTCAGTCCAGTTAGTGCTGCCCATATGGGGATTAATTGTGGACTCACTCACTGGGGCATGAGGAACCTACCAGTGGCTACTCTGATGCAGCCATCAACCACCAATAGCATCTCAGCTAGGAAATTTTAACTGGCTTAATCTTATGCAGATTCTGTGTGGGTAACCACTGCAGCTGTGAGTTCATGTGTGTGGCAGCAATGTCATGGCTAGAGTGCAGGATTTCACAGCACTCCTCCCAATCCTCTTGCCACTCTTTCTACCCTCTCTTCCATGATGTTCTCTGAGTCTCGGGGGACAGGGTTGACATGGATGTCCCATTCATCTACAGCTGAGCACTCACAGCACTTACTCTCATCCCTTTGAACAGTAACTCATGTATCTCTACATTCACCACTACCTACTGCAATAAGAAGCTCCTCTGGCCAAGACAGAGAGTAGTCTAAATATATGGACACAAATATAAATATTTAGAAGGTAGTTTGATAACATAACCCTTTAGAAAGACAGGATTGATAGATTCCTTCCTAAGGTTTATGGCTAACTTTGTTTTTTTTTTTTTTTTTTTTTGTGTGTGTGTGTGTGTGTGTTGTTTTTGTTTTTGTTTTTGTTTTTGTTTTTTACCATGTTTACAGCATTAGCAATGAATGCCCTCCTATGGAGCAGATCTCAAATCCACTCAAAAGAGTGGCTGGTAACCCCTATAAAGAGGTTTGCCACCACTGCACCAGTGGCATATCCTGATTGGCATGGTATTGTAGTATACAGGGTACAGTGCTGGGTAAGGACCATTGATGTTTTTTCTCCACCAGAATCTTGCATGGCATTCTTCCAGCACTATGCAAATTTGGCAACAAGGGGTAGACCTTAGTAGCTCAAAATTGATTTCTCTGTGTCCTGCAATCAAAGTGGGTGGTGTGTTCAGCAACAAATCTTACCATCTAGCTATGATGAGCAACCAAGAGCACCACAAGAGCCTATGTTGTAGTGGGTATATCTAGGGCCTTTCTCACTAGTAACTCATAGTATCATAGGGGGTTAAGTGTGCCAACTGGCACTGAGATTCACACTTAAAAAAACAATGTCTTCTGCAAGCAGAATTATTCACTAATGTGGGTTACTTCTGCTCAAACACCTCAAGGAGGGGAAAACCCTTTCAACTATCTTTAGAACTAGTAGGGTTTCATAAGGCTTCTTCACACATCCTTTAGTTTTGGTTAGTTCACTCCCCATTTGCAGATCTATGTTCATTGTTGCTCTATTCACAATAGCTAGAAAATGGAATCAAGCTTGGTCTCAGATAGTTTGATGTCACCTTGACACAATAGGGTCTGAGAGGAGGGAGCCTGGATTGAGAGAATGCCTCCATAAGGTCAGGCTATAGGCAGGCAAGCCTGTAGGACAATGAACTAATTCTTAATTAGTGATGGATGGGGAAGGGCCCCAGCCCATTGCGGGTGAGCACACCCCTGGGCTGGGCTGGTGGTGCTGGGTTCTATAATAAATCAGCATGAGGAAACCATGAGGAAAAAGCCAGGAAACAGCACTCCATCACGGTCTCTGCATCAGCTCCTGCCTCCACCTTCCTACCTAGTTTAGTTCCTGCCTTGGCTTCCCTCAGTGGACTGTGATTCAGGATCTATAAGCGAAATAAACCCTTTCCTCTGTGAGCTGCTTTTGGTTTTGGTGTTTCACCACAGCAACAGTAACCCTAAGTAAGACACACATAAGTAGTCTTCAACGAATACATGAATAGTGAAAATGTGGTACACAGACACAGTGGAATAATACTCAGCTGTTCAGAAAACTAAAATCATGAAATTTATGGGATAATGGATGGTGCTGGGAAAAACAATTATACCGAGTGAAGTCACCCCGGCCCACAAAGACACACTGCATGTTCTCTCTCATTTGAGGGTACTGGTTTTGAATATTTTGTGTTGCGTGTGTAACGTGGAAGCTAGGTGACTGGAAACAGTCCCTTGGCAGGAGGGATGCACTTATGGAGGAGGGTGAGTCGAATATAGGAGAAAGCGAAGGAGATAGGGAAAACACTAAGGGCAGAGGAGTTCTAGCAGGCAGGGAGGGGAGGGAGAGTGGCATGAGGGGTCAGATGAAGGCTTAAACTAAATGAACTGTACATGAAGAAGCTGTTTGGGAACCTACGGTGTGTGGTCCTAGTAGAAAAGCCAAATAATAGAAGATAGTAGACCATATGCGATAGGAAAGACCAGTGGGAGGCAAAGGTTTAAGCTGAGATGGGGACAGTGTGGGGTAAGGGAAAGTAGACATTCACAGCAGATAAAAGACTAATAGCCACATGCTGGAGATGGGAAATGTTCACTGTGTGGCTGTGTTGATTTGGAGTTAGATGGGAGCTCATAGCATTTTCCCTAACTTGTCTTTTTTTCCTCACTCAAATTACTTAAGAAATAAACATTAGATGGCCACAGTCAGACAGTCAGCAAAAGTGTCACATAGATGGTCACCGTTTGAAGGAGAGAACTAACTCTTGCAAGCATTTGCCGACCTCCACAGATACACACACAAAATAAAAAGAACACAAACCTGTTTAAAACAACATTAGCAACCACTACGGACATACCAAGAACATGATTGGCAGCTCTCTTCAAAGGTGTCATGCAGGACTTCAATAAGTTACCTTCGTAAAGAAGAGCACACAAGGGGTCTTCACATCACAGGATATCTCAGCATTTTTCTTGGAAGTTTCTTTGAGGAACACAGTGTCTGCACCATTTCTCAAATACACTTGAAGATGGCACTTCAAATTACCTTTGGAGACTGGCATCATGCACATGTAATAACAGAAACATGTAATGACAAGCTCACGCCTTTCTATAATGTCAGAATTTATTGGGTAGCAATAAATGCACAAGTGTGGCAGTTTCATAGCTATAATATTCCAGGTTGTCCAATTCCCTAGCTCTGTGGCCATAGGACAATACAGGTCCTTATCTTTCAATTTTAATACCTAATATTAATTTGGACCATACATTGCACACCAGTCAGCGTATGTATACTACATATATGTGCACACATGTATCTAAATGTATGTTTATGCATGCGTGAGTATATAGGCTATAGAATGGCCACAAAAGTGTCACATATAACACAGTCTTCAAAGAGGCCGTCCTGGAAGCAAAGGTCAACAACTGATACAGATGTGGACAGTCATCACAATGGCCAGAGAGATAGCATTGAACCCAGTTATAGACATGCGGAAGGCAGGCAGAGCTACTTGGGGTTGAAGGCCCAGTGAGTTCCAATGTTGCACTAAATCACAGAGGCTCAAGACCATGGAAGTGCATGACTGTAGAGGTTAGGCCTAGACTTTAGAGGTGGGAGCAAAGCCAGGAATGGATGGACTGCTAGATGGATGGACTGACTGACAGTCAGTCAATTGAGGTACAGCAGCAGCGGAGACTGAGCTGAGCTGAGGCCCATGTGTGGGACATTGGGAGTTCTTTGCCTTCAGTCCCTTGACACACACAGCCGGCGATCAGATGACAGGTCAATGGGTCTGTTCCCACCCCAAATGTTAGGTGTCATCCTCTTTATTAGTACCCAGTGAGGTTTCCATACCCTTTATCATTCTGGTGTGCTTGATAAGTTCTTAGGACTGTTTTATTTCTTCAGATTGCTTTAAAGTGCCCATAGGTTCATATGCTCTCAATCTACTATGATTTTTATTCTTAAATAATTTATCAGACTGTGCAATTTATCGGACTGTGCCTCACCGTTGGTGCTGCTCAGGTGATGATGTCTTCAGGCACAAACAGAAGGCAGACTCATTCTGTCCCCACATCTAAATGGAGCCAAAACCTGCTCTGTAAAATGGAGTCTCCCAGGCAAGACACAGCCTGGAAGCCACGATTTTACACAAAAAGGGATGTGACTTGTGGCAGGGTACAGCCTGGTCCCTTCATTGGAGGTTCCAAAAACACGTGGAATGCAGCTCAACAGCTTTGCCAGCTTGAGTATCTTTGGAAAATATGTGGAACTAGACACTTGCCATGACTATCAGCTCAAAACTGATTTTTAAAACTCTTTTATAATAGACTTCGTGATTGTACTATCTTGTAAAGGCTCCACAAACTATGCCTGTTTTTATCCTGTGTGGTAGTGTGTACACAGCATCCCTTTCATCTGCTTTTTCTGGCTTTCGTATCTGGCCTATACTGAAAGTTCTTTAAAATGATGAGCAAAGATTGACTATATTAATTCCCCTGGTGCTGGGAAACACATTGAAGGTCCAGGCCTTTGCAGATCATGGTAGACTTAATATTTTGCAGAATCCATAGCAACAGCGAATATAGAGAAAACCCTGATGGCCTTCTAAAAGGAGTTCCCTGTTTATGTGCTCAGTGTTGCCTTTAACCACCCTGATCTTCGTCAGGCTGAAGTCGGTGCTTTCTCTGAAGAACTAACATCAAAGCGAAGTGTCTGGCAGGGCTATTGCTTTTAACAACTTTCTCAATTAAACCTAAAGAGTTCTTTTTATCCGCCTCAAATTAAAAATTTATGTCCTCACCCAAAGCTACCATATGCCCCCTAGTTTTAGGATCTTCGGGCCACACACCCCATACTATTGTTCTAAGAAGTGCATAGGCTCACACCTGAAACAACTACAAAGAGTCACTCCTCCAGCCAGGCACCAATCAGACCGTGCCTGCTCGCCAATCCACGACTAATTGATCGCACGTGCTGTGCACATGGGAGAAAGTACGTTGCTGCACAGGGTTTCCTAATCACTTCCAGAAACAGCCTCTCCAGAATTCATGAATCACAGCAAGCATGTGTCAAGGCTGTAATTGGGAGATTATGCCTCTTAATTGTTATTTATTTTAAATATAGACTCCTTGGAAAGAAATGCTTTCTGAGGTCTTAGCCACTCAAAGCACAGATGTCCATCCAGTAACATTGGTGTCCAACCGGAGCTCCACAGAAATGCAAAATTAGTCTCCATCCAAACTTGGCAAATCTAAATCCCACCTTTAGGAAGAAGCTGGAGGGACTCTTATCTCATTAAAGGTGGGGATGCCCTGGAACCTGGGAAATCTGCAACAGGGTCAAAACTCCTTTTCTAGAACTGAAGGCTACTCACTTTTTTTTGACAATTGATCATTTTTTTGTATCTTGTCACACAGAAATAAAACAAAACATATACAGTTAACAAATCGGCGAAAGTAATACCAGCAAGCTGCTGAGCCCTTTTCTCCAAAATAAATATCAGACGTTGCAAAAAACAGAACATGTAATGATCGCAAAGCTCCTTCCAAAAGTCTTTTCGGCCCTCAAACATGCTTATTTGTTTTGATATGGCTACAAATTATAGAGAACGGGAACTCCCTTGAAAGCTAATGGCTCAACGAAGTAAGAAAAGGGATTGGTTGTTGAGTGTAGCCTTTAACGGCTAAGTCATCTCTCTAGGCCCTCTGAAAAAGTGAGACAGTTGTTTAGTTTGAACCGTTTGGGGGGACCCCAGGGCAGTGAGACTGGGACCAGTCCCTAGTGCATGAGCCGGCTTTTTGGGACCTGGTGCCTATGCTGAGACACTTTGCTCAGCCTTGGTGCAGGGAGGAGGGGACTGAACCTGTCTCAACTGAATCTATCAGGCTGGGCTTACTCCCCAGGGGAGACCTTGACTTTGCGGAGGTGGGAATGGGGCGTGGGTTGGGGAGGGGGCTGAGGGATGGGAGGAGGGAGAACAGGAGAATCTGTGACTGATATGTAGGATGAATGGAAAATTTCTTAATTAAAAAGTAAGATATCACGCTTCAAAAAAAGAGAGAGAAAGAAAAAAAGAAAGAAAAAGAGAGGAGAGAGAGAGAGAGAGAGAGAGAGAGAGAGAGAGAGAGAGAGAGAGAGAGAGAAGGGTTGGAAAAACACTTCCTTCTAAGCAGCTTCTCTCCCATGTTCGCTGTGTTCCTCACCACTGCGGCAGAGTACCTGGCAAAGACAACTTCACGACACATTTGTCTGGGTTCACCATTTGAGGTCACCTTTGAACCTGCTGGCTGGGGCACCGTGAGAGCGTGGCAGCTCCTCACAAGGCATCGGCAGTCAAGGCTGAGAGAGACAAATTCTGGTGCTCTGTCCATTCCCTCCTCTCCCTCATTTCATTCAGGCTGGGGTCACAGCCCTTGAGACAGTGCCACCCACGCTGAGGAAGGATCATCTTTCTTTCATTAAACCTCCCTGAAAAACACCCTCATTCACAGGTTGGAGACATGTCTCTAAAGTGAATCTAACTTCAATCAAAAGACTCTTTGTCAAGCAGTTTTGATTTCTAATAAAAAAAATTAGTTTGTCATAATTATTAGCTTTTGTGTATTAGCAGGGATCACATTCAGGGCCTTAGTGCATTCTAAGCAATCACTCTACAATAGTATTAGTGCCCTCCCAATAGTAATATTGCCCTCCCACTGGAAATGGTTATTTTAAAGTAGGAACTGATATGACAGACCCTGGACAGTGTTTGCCAGCCTCAAGACTGACTGCAATGGAGCAGAAAATGCCCTGGTCCTAGTCTCTCACTGTGATTTTTTTCTTTTTTTTTTCTTTTTGCTTCACTGCTTAGTTTTGGGAATCTACAAATAAGCCCCAGCCTAGAGAAATGGACTGTCCACTGGCCCGGTAAAGCAAAGAGCTGAAGAGAAAGAGGCATAGCACTAAAGAAAAGCTTTCAAGCTTTAATGAACTTCAGATACTGGTCACGTGTTTGTTTGATCTCCTCAAATCAGTCACCACGGGAGGCCTGCACCTTTCTTCCTGTGGTGATGCCATCCCCGGACACAGCCTTTTCTAACTTGTCTTTGAAAGCTGTCCTCAAAGTGACCTAGTGAAGAAACATCATGGGGCCATGGCAGCGTGATCTTATTTATCCCCCCTGCTAATTTAAATTTTAAATGCTGTCATCTCACCTGACATCTTCTCTCATGCTCCAAACTTCGTTTTCTAAGAATCTTGAACCATTTCTCTGCAACCGGAAAACTGACTGTTCAAATATGGTTTGCATCATCTGATTGTTTAAAGGTTGGTGCCCTAGCAGAGTTGTGCAATAGAAGATTTGCAAAGTAGTTCTAGTCAATAGCAAAAGGATACCAGCATCAGAGTTCAGTTCATCTTTGTGAAGATGGAAAACGTACAGGCAAAGATAAAATAAGCCTGTGGGTGTGATTTCTAGTAGCCTTTTACACACAAAAAAAAGCAGTCAATTCAGTTAACAATCAAGCTTTGCCATGAGCTGTACAGTATTTGTGGAATGATAGAACTAATGAACTTGATAGCTAATAAATTGAATAATGTTCTCAATGTCTCAACATCCCTTAACGTCTACTTCCGTACCCTAGTTCTCTGTAAATCAAGCTAGAAAATGAGTCAGTAAGATACCCCAATGAAATCCAGTGTATGAATAGGTATGTGTTTGCATGGGGGTGGGAGGGTGAAATAAATTTCCAGATGTACACATGTAACATGCCATGACATCTTAAGCAAATATTTTGCTTATTTTCTTACACTTCCAATTCAGTTGTAATATTTTGAATGGCCATGTCTGTTCTTCTCTATCAGTATGGACCTTTAAGAATTTGCAGTAGTACACCTCAGCTGCCAATCCACATGGAACAATTCCAGAACATTTTTACTCCATCACAGGAATAAAAGGTATGTTTGCACTTTCAGAGGATGTTTCTGGCAGCCTCAGCTAGGGAAGTACTGTCTCTTGCAGCAGTGCAGGTACCATGAACTTAAGAGCTGAGTTGTTATGGCAACTGCAGCCCTGTTTCTGGGAAGTCAGGCATCATGCCACAGGCTAAGGGTTTGTATTGTGTCACTGGTAGAATCCTGTGTTTGGAGTCTTGTCAAAGCACACACAAAATAGATACCAGGACATATCAAAGATTACATGATCACCAGCTAAGCATCCATAGCACCAGCAGAAACAATTCTTGGGCGTCCCAGGAGACCTATATGTGACTTTTCTAGAGTCTCTGTGACTGGAAAAAAAGAGCAGTAAGTGGAGATAGTGAGTCTGAAGATGCATTACTCAGATTCAAACTTGATCCCTTCTATTTTGAAACTATATAAAATACAATTATTACTGATTCTACCCACAGAATTTATCCAACTAATATTTAGGCCTCAGAGGACACAGAGATGAAGAAAATCCCCATCTTTGATCATGTTATTGTAACAATAATATTATCAGGTTCTGCCTCTATAGCTGAATTTATAAAGGTCTTTTTTTTAAAAAAGAAAATTTATCTATTTATCACTTTATGTGTATGTGCCTGTATGAGTTTATATATAATACATGAATGCAGCAGCCAGAGGAAGCCAGAAGAGGGTGTTGGATTCCCTGAAATCAGAGTTACAGACAGATGTAAGCTTCAATGTGGGTGCTAAGGATTGATTAATAGGTCCTTTGCAAGAACAGCAAGTGGTCTTAAGTGCTGGTCCATTTCTCCAGCCTCAAACGAAGTTTGACTGCTTTAATTAATTCCCCTAAGAATCTTACGTAATGGGTATCATAATTACTTTACCATTGAAGAGGTTGGAACTTTGAGATTAAATTTCTAAACGTGACAAAATTAGTAAGGACTCAGCCGTCCCCGTGATCTCAAAGCTGGAGTGTCAGTTCCCTGAGTTCCTTCAGTAGAGAGTAGCAGAAGGTTGTACCTAAAAGAATTGCTTATCACACATGACCATCAAGACAGAAGCAAACGGACATTCTGGGTCAGTTAACATGGAAGTATTCAAGAAATACTACAGTCTACAGTTAGCCAGGTGTGTATCAGTGAAGTTGCCCCCAAGAATGAAACATCAGGGAAGGGACTGGGATAGTTTACCAGCAGAGGAAAAGATAAATAGATTATTAACAATGATCTTTCCTGTAAGAATTCTTAAGAAATTGCTTTTGCCTTTCTCTACAGATCTCAAATAATTGCCCTAACTTTCTTTTAATTAGCTTTTATCTCTTTACGGAAAGAAATTGGGTAATAATTTTGGTTTCTCGTTTGCAGAAGAGGAAAAAGGTATCAAGCAAACTCATGTTTCAAGATTATGTAGAATACCAATTTAAAAAAAAATAGCTACTATAAGTTTGGACCTGAGATTCCTTTTAGTCCATGATCTGCTCACAAAATCAGTGTCTTACTTAATCACTGACCTGAGTGATATCTGCTGTGCTCTGTACAAATACTGCCAACAAATCAATTCAAGACTACATTCTCCTTTTTATAAATCCAGAGTTTTTCTCAGAGAGGCCACAGAGATACATTTAACTTCTGAGCATGGTGTAGGACCACATTAGCCATGGCTTCCTCAGTAAAACTGGGCTCACAGTATACTGCTTACAGAAGCTTACTCAGGGCCCACTGGTTCATCTTTTTATGGAACTCATGCTGGGGACCAATGCCCATATCTTTAGAAACAATGTAAAGACATAATACTTTGCCTCCATCTATCGATTTAGCCACTCATCTAGGGATGTAGAAAAATCTAGTTCTCATCCACTTTCTTGTCGTTGAATCTTCTCAAGGTATGGACGATGTGTGGTCTAATGCCCATACATGGGTATTTACAAGATTATGTATCAGAGCTTTCTCCGGATTCTTCAGTATCTATATTCCCTGTTTTCCTCAGTATCAGGCATAACCTGAATCATGCAGACATTCTCTTTTCCTACACTCGAAAGATTAGAGTTCCGAGGGTTTCTTAAACCAGTATCCAGGCCCTCATGTATAATCAACACAGCAGCAGCAGATGCTGTGTGCCTGACTTCCCAGGAGAATCCTTCAAAGTTGGAGGCTTAGCCTCTCCCCTCACTCTCTTGTCCTCTGTCTTGGCTAGAATATGAATGGGCTGGGTGAATCATCCCAGGAACTTTAGACTATAAAAATCACTGCAAATAAAGACATAGATGAATGGGCACAACAGAAGAAAGATCAAGACCAAACACCGCCAGCTCAGCCTCAGAATTTCTTCATGAGACAAAGAAGAAAATTTCCATATTGCTTAAGTAACCGTTCTTCTCCTGTATTCTATTCCCAATGGCTTAACCTAACACACAAGGGCACATTCTTTTGGCTATGGTCATGTGTGAGCTCCTCAGTCCCAGGGTCTGGAATTTCTCTTGTTTTCTCTTTACAGTTGCTGATATATAATTACTAGCTTGAGCACTTACTAGACAATTTATCAGAGATATCTTCTGGTATTTCTCTTGCTTTGTCATTTTACACTATTTAATGTATCAATTGCAGTTTGACTTGTCATGTATTTTCATATATGAAATTTTATTTTTCCACCCAATTGTTGATGAGGTAATTCACCCAAGAATTACAGCCAGGCCTCAGTGACAAATCAGGGAACACTTAGCACTTTTAGTTCAAATTTGAAATCTGTTTCTTAGTCTATACTTTGTATACAAAAATTTATCAAAATTAATTAGCATGATTTTTTATGAGCCTGGCTTGAAACTCTAATATGGCACTAAGTAACTCAGTTTCCCCACCTGAAAATGGAAATAATAACAAATGGCAATAACACAGATGAGAAATAATAATACAAACTGCTACTTGGGAAATTTGCTCAACAATTAGTTTCACTAACAAATGAAAAACTAAGACCCAGAGAAAGTACATTCTGCAGGATCACAGACATAATGAGTTTGGGTGTAGACTCACTTCTGATACCCTGTGATTTCAATAATACTGCCTCCCTGAAGATGCTGCCATGGCAACAGTGATGCATCTGTTCAGTCTCTCCAAAATTTTCCCTGAAAGGTTATCATCTACACCACTCACTCACTCTACACTGACCAAAAACTCCCTAGTAGCCCTGAAATCTTAAGAATGTGGTTGTCTAAACAAGGTTTGTATAATGATAACCCCCATCCAAGTGCCAATATGGATGGGGGAAATATCACAAGGCCCTCATCCCTAGATGAAGAGCTACAGGCAGCCAATAGCTTCTGAGAGAAAAGGAGTCAAATTTTCTCCAGAGCCAAGCTTCCTGAGAGGTTATCTATTCAAAATGGTCAGCACTAAACACGAAACTAAATGACTCAGTAAGAGATATATAGGCATGCATGTGTGCGCACACACACACACACACACACACACACACACAAACATGAAACAATAGTTAATGAATTTGATAAGGAGTGTCAGGGGTTTGGGAGGAGTTGGAGGGAGGGTGTACAGAAATGATATGACTATGGTGCTGATGTAAGAAATTCTCAAAAAAAATTGAAAAGTTTCATCTTATTTTTTAAAGCATATAGCATTGTAGAAGCCAAACAGTCTATGTATTAAAATCTAAAATTAGAGGAAGTTATAAAATCACAATCTAAATTTTAAAATATCTTCAATATTCAAAGATACATGGTATATTGAATTTAAGAAAATACTTACTCGAAATATTCATTCAAAGATGCTAACATTCTCCAAAATGAAACTGCATTAAGACATTACAAGACATTAAGACATTGCTCTGAAGATAACCATAGTGTTTTGTGGTAGCCAAATAGGCCCTGAAGTTCACAAACCATTCTGTTCCAACCAATTCCTCTTAATTCTGGGAAGTATTATCATTATTTATTGTTACCTTGCTCTTCTAGGAATGGAGCCCAGAACCTGATGCATGATATGCAATTGTACTAGTGAGCTGCATATCCTGTCATTTAGCTCTTATTGAGTCCTGGGGAAGAGGATTCTATTATCTCCCATTTTTCCAAGTAGGAAGTTAAGGATCAGAGTAGGAAAGTGACCATCTCATGGTCTCATGAACTGCATGTAGCTGACTTACCTGTTTTGAGCTTAGTCCTATAGTCTCCCCACCATAATATGCTGCAGAATTTCCAATATCTTAGCAGAGACCAATGGCAGAATTCAAATGCTAACAACCTGACATTCCTCAAGCTCTCCTGAAAAGTCAAATGAAGAATGACTACAGTTAACACATTATGATTATGTCAAGTAGAAATATATTCATCTTCAGACTGGAAGTTTTTCAAGAATAGAGGAATAGACCTGAGATCCAAATCTCTGTATGCATTGTTATATGTGGGGAGATAGCAAGTCTTCATTATATTGAAGGACAAAATGAAAGACTGAATTCACATTGAAAAGACAGAGTAAAAACCCTTCAGTTTTCTTCAATAACCAATGAAACAACCCAGAATGGAGAAAAACCCTCTCTATCCCAAATGCTGACATGCACACTGACTTCCATCACATCTCCCTGCAGATTCTTTCCTAGGATTAAATCTTGAGTGTAGAACCTCCAGATTTTCAGAGAGTTGGGACATGGAGACACTGTCCCCCATGATGCAGACCCAGGTGCAGAATAAACTAATATTCTTCCTAATGTGTTCCCCTTTTTAATAATAAGGGGGAAGTTATAATCACTTCTTAAATAAGTTTTTTCCCCACTTGGATAAACATAGTTCGTGAGTGGGGATCTCTCTGGTTCAAAGAATAGTGTTCAAGCCTGTTAATGACTGACCCCCATAGTTTACTAATCACATCCCCATCTTGCTTTGGTGGATTAATATTGGTACTTGGCTCAGTTATAAAGACTATTTATTATCATTTTTCAAATTAACAGTTGATTGGCATTCAGCATAACTTCTTCTGGGGGCAGGATTTTCATACACCACTAATTAAACTAAGTAATTCATCTGTTCAAAAGTTGCAAGAATTGGGATTGTGAAACTAACAGTTTTTGCTTCAAAATTGCTATATACTCATATACAAAGTTTCTATATAATGTGATGAAATAATTATTGTAATTAGCATCTTAATTTGAATTTAGATGCAATTTTTTTCTTTTTAGAAATCTAAATTAATTCCCTGGGAAACTGATGAGAATTTTTCAAAGTAGAAATAAATGTCTGTAATAAATCAAGAGATAAGGGAACAGGAAGAGATTATTCTGCAATTAAAGTTTACTAAATTAATTCCACTTAAACTCCTCAGAGTTTAATGCAAAAAGCTAAGAAGTGTGTATCTTCTTAGATTAAAAAACCATACACTGAAAATTTAAAGGCAAAGAAGAAAGGAGAGACACATAATCAATATTTCCCTAAACACTAATCAGAAAATAAATGTTAATATTCCTCTCACAGTTTGATATTAAAAATATAAATAAAAGACACCAAAGTTGAGTAAATTAAATGGAAGTGTGGACAGGTGATTGGAAGTTGAGTGTATTTGTTTTACCCAAATGAATGTAAATTTCATTAGTTGATAATTAAAAGGAAATTATATAGACATTACAATTACTGCCAATGGCATAAATTATGAAGCTGGATGGCAAAAACAATTTAGGAACTCATGTTGCTGTTACTATTGTCAAACTGGTTACCAGAGAAACCCTCGATAAGTAATCTACTCTGTGACTATGGAAATGAGGCCTTGATGTGTTGCTAGGCTGTTAAAGCTAATGTCATTCTATAAAACAATAATGTTAAACATTATTAGTTTTTTAATTATATCAGTTAATTGGAATTGTTCCTGTTAATTGCTTATGATTCATCTCCAGATGAAAAATACTCAAGAAAGAGTTTGGGCTTTGTCTGTCCTAACATGCCATCTAAAATAAGGTCTGAGTTTTACAAAAGTGGTTTTTATGTATATGATTAGCCTGAGCAACAACAGGAGGCAAGGTCAAATTCATTGGCAACAAAGGCACTATGATGGGACCAATGCTTAAGGTCTCATTCCTATCCTATTACCATGAAGTAAGGCTCATCTTAGTTCATGGGTCTGAACTCAAAACCTTCATCCAGACCTCCAAATGTTGGTTCTCTATCAGATTTTCACCAAGAATCCAAAGCAAACATAGATCTTGGATTATTTGACCTTTGACTTCTCTGTGTCTTCTCAGACACCCTCTCTCTTTGTTACAAGGATTATACCTGGCCTTCACCCATGCTAGGCAAGCATTCTACGATTGACCTATATCCTGAGTCCTCTTTTTACTTTCTTTTTTTCTTTTTTTTTTTAAATTTTGAGATAGGAGGAGCTCATTAAATTGTCCAGGCTGTCTTTAAACTGACTCAGTTTCCCAGAATGGCTTTGACTTTATTATTCTCTTGCCTCTAGCATAATTAGAATTTCAGTCTTGTATCACCTGGCTATATTCTTCTCTTACATTTCAATATATATATGTGTGTGTGTGTGTGTGTGTGTGTGTGTGTGTGTGTGTGTGTTTGTGTGTGTGTGTGTAGATATATGTATGCATATATGGAGAGTATTAATTTTATTATCCAATATTTAGTGACCCCCTCAACAAATAATATGTTGAATATCATAAATATCCAGCTATAGGAAAACATAAGCAGGAGACTTCACCCTAGAAAGTTTGGACCTTAAAATCATGAAAGTACCAGTGAATCATCTGAACACATTGAGACCATCAACACTTTAAAACCATCTCATCACTTCCTCCAAAGTCAGAATGTCAACCAACTCACCCCAACCTGTACAGATACACCATATGGAACACGATGAAAATGCTTATGTGTAAGGTTTTAATCTACGAGTTTATTCCTGGTGCCCAGCTGAATGGATTAGTTGACTATTGATGAAAAAGAAAATATAAAAGCTCAAACTTCTTAATATGGATTTTGTCCATTGGTGTTAGGTATTAGTAAATCAAGTTAAGAGGTGGATTATGAATAGATTATGGTTTAAAAATAATGGGGCGCAGGTATCATGGCTTGGCAGTTAAAACTGTTTGCTATTCCTTCAGGGGACCCAAATTTTGTTCTTAATACCTATGTCAGGTCACTCACAACTACCTATAACTCCTTTTCAGGAGATTCAACAACCTCTTCTGTCCTCCACAGGTACCCACATGCCTGTGTACACATACACACATAGATACAAACACATTCACATAAATAAAGATAAAAATTATTTTTAAAAATAGGAAAATATTTCAGTGCAAAAAACAAAGAGAAACAAAAACATGAGACAGGAAGACTCATATCTGTATGTGAGCAGGCGGCCTAATCACAAGCAGGAACTCAATCTATCTGATGCTCTCTCTCCACAAGTTTCTGTCCTAATTATTTTTTAAAGTTCATCTATTTATTCGGGGGTTGGGGGGGATGCCCAAATATCTATGACAGTCAGAGAATGACTTGGGAGAGTCTGTCCTTCCCTTCCATCATCATGTAGGTCCTGGGGATCGAACTCAGATTGTCAGGTTTAGCAGCAAACACCTTTGGCAGCTGAGCCAAATCAGCCTCAGTCTGAGAATGTGTAGCTGTGCTTTTTACATACACCATGGGACCAACAAGTGCCAATAATAAACAGTCTCTGTGGCTTCTCACGTTTACACCGGAGAGAAACTTACAATGCAATCAGTGCTGTCAGGAGGTGAGCAGCTTTAGCTAGAGGGTGTCAGGCATCCAAATCTGAGGAATTATTTTAATACATCTAATTCTACTTTCTGACCTGTTTTGGGATGTATGGATGGTGCTCCTCTCTCCATTCATTTTGTTTACTGTCTATTTTGTGAGCCAACCTGAAAATGATCTGTCCCTTATTCTTTCCTGGATCATCTTAGCATGGAGTTCATCTCTTGGTTCTGTTGAATTGATCCACTGGCATTGAAACAAATAGTTACCTGCTTTCGTTTGTAAGAAGTCTAAGTTAACGTTGATAGCACCTGCTATTAAGAATATATTCGGGAGCCACAGGTGTAGCTTACTGGTAGAGCACATGCCCAGAATATGGAACTCATTAGCAGAAAGAAATGGAGTGAATAGAGAGGCAGACAGGGAAAGGGAAAAGCAAACATGTCTTCTAGGATTCAGACTACTTTATCAAGTCTAATATATTAGACTCCTTTCTTTGTAGCAACTAGCCTTTTTAGATTTGACACAGTCCAAACTCCATTTCTTGGTCAGCCTTTATATATTAAGTTGACTAACACGGAGCCCATCTCTGAATGTAGCTATGGTATCGACCTACATTTTCTGAATGGAAGCTCATCTTCTCCCTTTATACGATATTTCAAAAGATTTTGTCTTATATCAAAGTGTGATCCTTTCTTACAGATGGCTCAGGTTTCATTTTTTACTTTTAGACTCTTGGATAGCATTGAATAATCCAACCGTATTAGGCAAAAATATCCTCCCAACAGTTGGGCTCATGAACTCAGGTCAGACCTGCCCATCACCATGGCCATGGCGCATGACTCGGCGTCACCTCAGAGGGGACTTCCTCATATCCCTGATTTCTCTTTCTTCACACTGCAGACAGGAACTGCAGACTGCAATGAGTAAATGCATACAAATATTAAATGGGGAAAACTCTTAGAAAAAGCTTGGTGTACAGTGAGTGTTCAGTCCCTAGCAACTGCTCCTAGTCCTAAAGTTTTAATGCTCTGGTCTGCCAAACTGAAGATTTTAATCAGGTCCATACAGCCTACCTGTTCATTTCTAATGGTTGAGGATTGTAACCATTCATATACATACTTCCTCTGTTCTGGGAAAGCCCTTTTCCTTCACCTCCTTCCTGCTTTTGTCCCTAATCAATCATTGACTCTGTCACACATTTAGTCATTCACCAAATGTGTTGCTAAGGTCAGGCTCAGGTTTCAGGGGAAGAGCTACAACCCCGCTCTTCCGGTGCAACTTCTCAAGTGATGGCATCAGAGAGAAATCAAACAACTGCAAGCACACATGGTACCTCACATGTGCCCTGTATTATGATGAACACACACAACGATGTGTGGTATTCCAGTAAACCCAGAGATCTCCCTGGAGAAGAAAAATATATTCAAATCATGAGTAGTAAGTTCTTAAGTCAAGCTGGGAAGGAAGACATGCCAAGCAGGGGAACCCACATGGGTAAAATTTTAGGGCTACTCTTTGACTCTCACCTCAAAATTAACTCCCCCAGAGATATGCCACTTCTCTGGTCACTGGCTGTCCAGACTGGACCAGTCTTGTCCATTTAAGGCCTCCATAGCATCCTGTACTTGGTCCCCATCGCTCTTTCTAGTAGCTTGTAATCTCATTAACTTGTTTTTTCGTCTCTCCCCTAGATCATAAAGCCCATGAAAGCACAAGCCACAGACATGCTGTAATTCTATTCCAGTACCAAGCTGGTGCTGAAGCCAAACCTCTTGCTCCTTTCACTGAGAAATTGTGTGCTGATGCCCTCCTTCCAAGGTTGGTTAGTGACTTACTGATTGTTTTGTTTTGTTTATGATGACATGTCACATCAAGGTTACTTGATGATTCAGAATCTTCTAAAAACTCCATCCATTCAAAGGGCTTTCAATCATTTTCGGGCACAAGATTACCCAACTGTCCCAGTATTACATAACACAGAGGAGCCATAAGCCCTGTCACTGAACAGATCACCATCTAACGCAGTGGTTCTTGGCCTTCCTAATGTCGTGACCCATTAATACAGTCCCTGATGTTGTGCTGACCCCCAACCATAGAATTATTTTGTTGCTACTTCATGACTGTAATTTTGCTCTTATTATGAATCCTAATGTAAATGTCCAATATGCAAAATATCTAATACATGACCTCTGCAAAAGAGTCAGTTGGCCTTTAAAGGGGTTGAGAAATGCTGATCTGATGAAATAAGAAATGTAGATTCACAAACACCATAAAATTGTAGATTTTTTTTCAAAGCGGGGGAAAAAAGTCCATTTAGGCCATGGCAGCACTCATTTCACAGAAGAGTAAAAGATGCGGACATGTCAGGCCTTTCCACCCTGCTATTCCCCTCCAAGACACACTTCAAGGAGGGTTCTGAAGGCACTCAGCACACATTTGGGAGTGCAAGATTAATGAAAGAACCCTGTTTAACTGTCCTTTCCTGGGAACTGAACAAGACATCATCACAAGTGTATTGTTTTGAGTCTTAGTGGGAGGGCCTATTTCTAATCCTAAACTTCTCTCACAGACTGGTTACAGTGATTTCCAATGGACAGCAGGAGGAACCAAGACAGAGAGAAGATATTTTAACTCCTGGAAAGTTCTGGAAATTTCCAGGCAGTATAACTTTTACCTAGAATCTGAACTGATAGGTTGCCATGGTTGTGTCCTGGAAGCTCAATACCTCTACATTACAAAGGAAGCTTTAAGACGTTATTCTGGGGCAAAGAAAGGATTAGGCGATATTCCCAGGGGGAATAATGTACTCTGTATACATTTCCCCCTTCTAACTATCTCTCAGCTTGCTCCACATACTATTCAGTAGTCAAGCTGTCAAGCAGACTTTCTGTTCTCCCAAAGATGGTCTCATTCCTTGAAGTTTCGGTGTTTGTAATTTGCCTGATTGGAGAACTTGGCTGAGCAAAAGCATCATCAGAGATGATTTCTCTTGTTGCAAATTCAAAAGGCTTTGGTGCACAGCACAAATGATCCATTAGAGGCCATTGTCTAGGGTTCAGGAAAACACCTTCTGCAGCATTGTGCACTAATGTGTATGGCGTTTTCTTTCTCTTTCTTCTTCTATGGGGAAAGCATGCCTCCCAACGTATAGAATGACTTGTTTTTCAGTATGTGGACATTTTGTGTATGATTAACTATAGTTGGGGGAAATTGTCACTCTTCAAAGATTCTCCAAGTGTTCTCACAGAATGTCAGGATCGAGTTCCAAAGAGGCTGAGAAAAGCTGGCATGTTTAGAGTTTATCAGAAACCCTAGGTAGGATAAAAAACACTACAGTATAAAGAACAACTAAGTATTTGCTGGGCTTAGTGAAATATTTTCAAAAAGCCAAGACAGAATCAAACACCGACTTCCCAGTTTTCTAGCTTGCAGCTCAATAGTAAAAGCAGAACTCAAGGAATAACAGCACTTCAAAAAAGAACAAAGTGAGAGAATTCACAGGATCTGACCCAAAGAGTTATGATAAAGCTGTAGTGATCACAGCAGATTAACAACTTGCCTAAAGACAGACAAACAGTTGAGTGAACAGTATAAAGAGTCCCAAAATAGATACAAATATGTATGATACATAGATACCTGATTTTCCATAAAACTTAAAGTAACTCTGTGTTATGTTTTCAACATAAAAGCAAACTGATTTCCAGAAGAACAAAAAAAAAAAAAAAAGAAACTAAAAATTTTTCATTATACCTGACACATATACAAAAAGCAGTTCCAGGGATCTCATGCCATGGATGTAAGGTGTAGTGCTAGGAAAGATATATAAAAGAATAAAGAGAAGTAAAAAGGAATTTTGTGACCTTGGATTAGGCAATAATATACTCAGTTCTAAAACCACAATGATACTGAGGGACCTCAACCACACCAAAATCTTCTGCCTTTATTATCATTGTCAGTAACATGCAAAGACAGCTAGGAGAGAATACTTGTGAACCACATTGTACTCAAAGCCCGCTAAAGCACCTAAGAACTCCCCGAAAGTCAAGAAAAACAACCAGGGGATGGGATTTAGCTCAGTGGTAGAGCGCTTGCCTAGAAAGCGCAAGGCCCTGGGTTCGATCCTCAGCTCAAAAAAAAAAAAAAAAAAAGAAAAGAAAAGAAAAAACAACTAACCTATTTTAAAATGGGAAAAGAGAAGAAAAAAAAATAGTTGTACTTTCACCAGAGAAATGAGATGGAAATGGAAAGAGACTTGGAATCATTTGTCATTAGGAAATGCAAGATAATGTGAGAAATACAACTATATATCATTGAATTATTTAAGACTTTAAGGCTGACCATCCTGTGTTGTTGAGAATATGGAGTGACTGAAACTCTGGTGGGGACATAAAATTGAAAAGTAATTCTGGAAAATAGTTAAGCTACTTTTTGAAAAAATTAAATATATACTATATGACTCAATATTTGAATATCTAGGCATTAAAGCAAGGGTAATGAAATTTTAGGTCCATAAAAGACTTGTACATAACTCTTTATGGTAGCATTTTTGTAACAAATAAAAACTTACAAACAACCCAATATCTATCTGCAGCTGAATGAATAAGCAAATTGTGTGATATCCATATAAAGCAAAAGTTCTCAACCTTCCTATTGCTGGGGCCCTTTAATTCAGCTCCTCATGTCATAGTGATCCTCCACTATAAAATTATTTTCTTTTTTTTTTGTTATTTCTTTTTTCCTTTTCTTTTTTATTAAGAGATTTTCTATTTGTTTTACATATCAACCATGGATTCCCCTGTCCTCCCTCCCCTCACCCCACCCCAGCTCCCCACCCCAATCCATCCCCCATTCCCACCTCCTCCTAGACCAAGTCTCCCCTGGGGAGTCAGCAGAGCCTGGTACATTCAGTTGAGGCAGGTCTGATCCCCTCCTCCCTGCAAAGCCTGAGCCAAGTGGGTTCCAAAAAGCCAGCTCATGCCCTAGGGACAGGTCCCAGTTCCCTTGCCTGGGAGTCCCCTAAACAGTTCATGCTAAACAGCTATCTCACATATCCAGAGGGCCTATTCCATAAAATTATTTTCATTGCTACTTTATAACTGTAATTTTGCTACTGTTATAAATCATGTCAATATCTGATATGCAGCATATCTGATCTATGACCCCTGTGAAAGAGTCATTGGATGCCCACCCCCAAGAACTCCATCTATAATGAAATCACAAGCAATAACAAGAAATGACCAAAGTCATTTGAGCAAATAGGTGTTGAGTTATGGTGCCTAATGAAAGCAGACGGATGAAAGGAAGGCTCACATTGGACTCCACCTACTTGAATTTCTAGTAAATCTAAAGTAACCTATAGTGATAAAAGAAAGCAAAGCAACAGTCGCCTTGGAGGAGAAAATAAGAAAAGACAAAGATATACAAGGAAACATGGGAGAGTTACAGATATCATGTTCATTATCATGATTATGGTGATCATTTCCGGCATATGTAAATATGTCAAAACATCAAATGAGCACTCTTAAGTACGTGCAACCTATTGTGTGTCAATTATACCTCATTAAGACTGCAAAAACAAACAAAACACGGTATATGATCGAATTGGAAGATGATAGTTCAGGACTGACACAGTGAAAGAATTCTAAATTGACACACGGCAAAGCAAAGAGAACAGCTTCCCAGAAGTTGTATAGCTGAAATCTCATTGCAAGTCAGCTCATCAGGGAGTGTTCATGCATCCACTATATTCAAGACTCTATACTAGACATAACCATAAGGAAAGTGTAGATTAATAAGATAGGAAAAGACACGATGCTACCCTTTAAGGTAATTTAGAGTTAGAGCTGGTAGAGGTTTTGTACAAAATGTTCTGTGAGGTCAGAGAAAGTAGGTTAAGCCTACCAAGATGTTCAAGGAGGGGCTTGACACAGAACATCCTGTGAGAATGGGCTAAGCCAAGAAGAAGGAAGAGTCACTCTTCTGAGGAAAAGGGGACTTGGGAGCAAAGACAAGATGGTGTCACAGCAGCCCATAGTCAGAGAGGTCAAGTCCATCAGCATCAGCTGAAAATGGTGTGGTGGAGGGTGGAACTCAGGGTGGCACTCAGGGTGGCACTCAAGCATTCATGTCCTCAGTTTGACATTTAACAAATGTTCACTAAGTGGTATATAAGGGGCTGGCTGCATCAGGTCAGATCAGAGGTGAGGTTTTTAACCTCAAAACTTATAGTAAGACAAATCCTTCTAGAGAATTCTCTTGATAGTCCTATAGTGGCCAACAAAGACCCTATCCGAAAGAGTCCAGGCTATGTTCCCTGCCACAAGGTGGAAAAGGTTTATTCTGGAGACAAAATAAAGCCATGAAGAAATTTAGGCTAGCATGAGCAGGCCCACCTAAAAGACTTGGTGGACCTGTAAGAGACTAAGTCCAGAAAGGAGGGAATTAGTCAGCTCACCATTAACACAAAACAGGGCTGGAAAAAGGAGACTAACACATTGAATGGTAGAGCCTGTGGTGAGTTCACTGAGAGGCACATCAGCTTCAAAGCAGCTAATAGTCCAGTTGGTACAGCACAGTAAGTACAGCTAGACTGAATAGTGGGTCCCCAGACAGGCAAATGCTGGGCAAGGACTGTGCTCGAAGAATCAGTACTAAGAGACGGTTTGAAAGCCGAGGAGACAAAACTTCCCCTGTATTTGTTGGACAAAAAGACTGCCTATGTTTTGCCTAATACATCCTTTGTCCTAGCTATTTCTCATTTTTACTGACGTCTCTTACATGGACACACTTACTATAAGATACTTCCCCAAACAGGCGCCAATGAGACAGCATAAACTCAAAATACCAAATCAAGGAACACTGAACTCAAGCATTTTAGAACTAGCTCTCCTTAGCTTACATTAGTGCTTCAAAAATGTTAAACATCTAAAATATAATGTAATAAAATAGAATAAAATACAAAAATACTGCATTTCAAAAATCATCTTTAATTCAGGAACTAAAGTTATAATTTTCTCACTGTAAATTTAATGGGGTCCCTAAACAAGCCTACATTGTTTGGAGAAACAAAAGCAATGAGCACTGAAAAATAATAAAGCAGCATCTTTGTGTAGATGTCCCTGAGTAGGGAGGTTAGTATCTTTTACTACAAAATTATAACTCTCAATTTTAGACTAGTGATGGCATCATTTGTCTCAAAGAATTTTAAAGTGTAAAGAGACACAAGCTTTCACCAGCATATCCCATGAATCTAAAACCTGTGCTGCTTGTGGGGACCAGGTATCAATTCAGCCGAAGTGTGAGAGATGGAGGGCTGATATGGAACTGTGCTCCTGGATACATCATAGGCCAGCCCAAATATCCTGCTGCTAAAGAGGACAGAGAAGCATCTGACCAAGCTTTCCCATGATTCCTTGCACTTCCTCCCTTGTTAAAACAGTATTTACAAGCTGCCCTGTACTAAAGGGGCCCCTGACTTCTCTCTGCCCAGTGAAGCTGAAAACTGTAGTTTCTGCTGGTGGAATTAGAGCCCCAACAATGAATGTAACTGTCATACATTAATTTTGTATGTTAGGATGCAACAGAGGATTCTTTTACTTGTGTAGAGCATGTGGAAATACAGAAAAGCAGTTGGGCGGTGGTGGCGCATGCCTTTAATCCCAGCAGAGACAGGCGGATCTCTGTGAGTCCAAGGCCCACCTGGGCTACAAGAGTGAGTTCCAGGAAAGGTGCAAAGCTACACAGAGAAAACCTGTCCAAAAAAAAAAAAGAAAGAAAGAAAGAAAGAAAGAAAGAAAGAAAGAAAGAAAGAAAGAAAGAAAGAAGGAAAGAAAGAAAAGCCCAAGAAAAGACAACTACTTGATTGATTTACATAAATGAATACCTATCAAACAGTGATGGTGATGGCCATGGATCCTGTTTACTTTCTTCCTTATCCCCTCCTCTTCCTCCGTCACAGTCTACCTCTGTATCCCTATCTCAGAAAAGTGGAAACCTAGTACTATTACATAACACATCTGATTTCTGATCTCTAAGTGAATTATGTGACTGTCCATACCAAGAGCAACTCAAATACAACACAGATGTTGTCATCAAATGCCATAGGCTCACATTTCAGTATGTGATCACCTGAAACAAGTAGAAAGTAGAAAAGGAGAAAGACCGAGTGTCTGCAGTGAGGAAAGGGTGTGGTGACATGTTCCAAATGGTTCTCACCTCCAACAGTGAAGTTTGAGGACTGTGTTTGTGAAACCTACCTATAGTCATCTAGAAACTCATGTTAGGGTGGCTGGATACTAGCATGCTTAAGGTGTGGTGAGGCCAAAAGTTTTGGGACATGTTCAACTCATCTCAGAAGACTGTAGCTGGAATCTAGAAAAGAACTTTGGAAGGTTGGTTAATATAAAATTTGTCCCTGCAAGATACTTGCAACAATATCAATTAGCTTCCTTCTTAAATAGCCAATTAAAATTTCCTGGATGTTGTGTTCATCCACTAAGTGAGACTTTTGTGTCTGGACAAAAGCTGTTTAAATACTCTATAGGATGAGCAATGTACAACAGCTACCCACACATGTCCACGATGCACTAGTGGTTGAAATCTCAGTAGTCTTTTGTTTCAAGTACAAATGGAAGTCCCTTCAGCTAATACTGGGGCAATGTATAGACTAAGAGTTTCATCTTTGTCCTCACTCTTACGAGCAGTATGCATATTCAGCCATAATAATATTTTCCAACATCTCATGCTGAATGTTTTACAAACATAATGTGGGAGGTTTAGATGAGCAGAGGCATGCTCACTCCTTACATTTGTCAGAAGTCTTTAATAAAATATCCACAATTCATTTCTGAGCTCAGAATTTCATAAGTGGGAACACTTTTATGTGCTAAAATACTGATTTGGAATTGTCTTGGAGGAGCTGGGGGACCGTTATAGCAATCAAATCCAGGAATTATATGCAGCCATTCTGTTCCGTGTATATTGCCTCTGAATGGAGTAATCTCAGAAAAGAGTTTGTGCAGCCTTCTCTTTATGCTAAGTTCAATCACCATGTTAGAAAGAGGGTCTGAATTTTTCACTAATCAGAGCATGGACATGTTTTGTCGCATTACAGAGGTCCGAAGTACCAAGTTCACTGATTAATGTGATATTTTTATTCGGAATGGCAAGAGGAAAGGGTACCTCCCCTGTGAGCTTGCTAAATAATAGGAGCTCAGGACCTGAATCCTTTCAAGCGAAGATATTATAAGAGTGTAGCATCTTCTACAGTCAGACATTAAAGGAAAGGGTTTTTTATTGTTCCTCACTTATGGTTTGCGGCTCCATCCCAGGCAATTTAGGATGTAAATGAAAGACTAAATAACTAAATGCCAAATTACAATTTCCAAGCTTCGATCTCGATGCGCCTCTGCTGGATGGGGCTCTTTAATATTCTACAACGCCTGTGACAACTACTTCAAGTGTTGGATATGCAATTTCAATCTCTTTTTCTCTGAGTCTTTGTACCTTTTACTCTAACAACAAAGAGGAACAAAGATCCTAATTATACCCATAATCATTATTATCTGAAGAAGTTCCCAGTAATTAAATTTTAAAGAAAATTTATTTAATGAGCTTTTCTACAGTCACATCCAAGCAATACACATTCAAGTAGATAGTGATTAGTATGAAATAGCACTAATTTGAATGACTTGATAAAAGCTCCTACTTCACTACTATGTTTTTAATAATTGTGTAATTACATAGAGAATTATTCCTGTAAATATCGCTTGTTTTATATAGAATTGAAGACATGAAGATGTGTTCTATCTGGAACAAATTTCCAATATTTTGAAGCAGTACCTTCTTGTGTCAGCTAAAAAGTTAATATGTACGTCTTAATTACACAAACACACACACTCTCTTGCATTGGAATATACACCTTTCATTTGCATGAGTTGAGAATAAGTGCTTAGCTTAGTCGAAGCAGAGGTGGGGAGAAAATAAATCTTCACTGAAGGAGAGCATGGTCATTACCAGTGAATGAAAATGAAAAGCATATTTCGGCGAACATCTCCTAATTATCCCATAAGAGAGGCGCGATAATTGGCATAGACTATATGGATGTTGTCACGTCCATATCATTTCCAGTGATTCATGGAGCTTTAGAAATGGTATCATGTAATATTGTGCATTTGTTCTTTTAATTTCAGGGCAAAATAAAATGCTGATCTTAAACACAACTATAGAAAGATGAAATACAGCTCAAAGCAGACCTTATTTATATGAATATTTTGTGTTTCAAATCTTATGACTATACCAATGGCTATATCATGTATTCACAAATGAGATAAGGCACAATGAAACAAAGGATCTACATGTTGGTCAGGGACTCAGGAGACCTACGTTCCACAACTCAGAATATGGCACCACCTTAAAGAAATCCTTGATACCCTGCAGGCCTCAGTCATTTCATTTGTAAAATGAGACAACGGGGTTTGTAAGGGCATTTTTGACGTTCAACTACGATTTTTCTTAGTGCCAGTAGCTCTGTGAGATATTCACCTTGATTTTATAAATAGAGGCACTTGTTCAATACGTTCCCCTTTCCTTAAAGTTAAAAGCAAAAGAGCATGTGTCTTATTCTCAAAATGAGATAGTTGGATTCAAAGCATCAAATACAATGGTAACCACAAAAAACATTCGCGCAACATTGTATTCAATATACCAACAATGCAACCATGCAGTGCAAGGAGACAAGACAGAAACAGAAAGAGAGGTAAGATAGAAGCTACAGGTTTAATGTCATGAAAATTAAATGTAAGTGACCCTGCTCCTCTTACAACCATCAAACACTCTTTTTCTTCCTTATTCAGTTTTTGCATTGGAGAAAGTGAGTGGGTTAGAAACAATTAAAAAAAAAAGTAGTTGAATCCTGTCTGTCTTCACTGATATGTCATCAGGAAGAAGTCATTGGCCATGGTTGTGATCTTTAACTTGCAGAGACATTAGTTCTTTAGTGTTGGAGGTGAGGAAACAGAGCTGGGTGACGGACAGACAGAAGTGCTGTGGCATGCCAGCCGGAAAGCTCATGTGCTCTAAATCCCCCTGAATGGCCAAAGGAAAGTGTGGCTCTCCTTGAACAAGCATGGCAGATTAGGCGTTGTTTGAATTCCTCTTTTGTTCAACATAACCATCTGGCTCCTCCTTGATTTCAACAAGGCACAATAATGGAGATATTTATTCTGCTGGCAAGTCCACGATGTTCCTAAACTTTGATGTAGGTTTGGGAGACAGAGAGGGAGCTTGTCACCATTTGCCTAGAGAAATAAATCTGAGGGCTGTAATCCTCACTGAGGTTGGGCTCTTTGGAGGGTTCATGGGGACTTTCTGGAATCCAGGGCAGAGTCAGCCAACGAGGTAATGCCTGTGGTGAATCTTCAGAAAGTGTACCTCCAAATTCATGGCTAGTATTTTGCCCAAGTTTAAAAAGAACTAAGGAGCTCATTGCAGTCATGGCCAGCTTGTTAGCTCACTATGGCTCTGATCAAATTGCAAGTTTTAAACCCAGCTAAGCAACTGTGACAAGACTCTGAAGACCTACCTGCACCATCCAGGCAGTGTTTTTAAAGAAGCAAACAGCCAAGAGATAAGAAGGCCATTAAATAATCCATCCTTCATTAGAGAACATCGAAGAAGGGGCGGTTAGATGAGCTTCCAATTTGGTGAGGGTTTTTTTTCTTTTCTTTTCTTTTCTTTTTTTTGTGAAGTTTTCTTCAGGTGGCATAGAGAATAAAATCCTCAATCAGAAAAAAACAAATCCCCAATCAGTAACAGACACAAAAGGAAAAAAAAATAAACCTCAAACATTGTAAGTATTGAGAGTTTCGCAGAGTACCTGATGTTTCAGTTCAAGTTCACATTCATGAACTAATTTGTCTTGATTTATTTTAATTCCCTTAAGTCCACTAACTACCACATTTCACATGACTGTCTCGAGTTCGTGAATTCACCTTCATTTTTGAAGTGATTTTTTAAAATAATATTTTAAGGGGTAAAAAAAATTAACGTATCTCGAAAAGGGTAATTCATTTGAGGATGAAACTGAGACAGAGCGATTTCTTCAACCATTATTTGAGCAAGCAGGGTTCAGTTTGAATTACCTTCAGCTTTTCCTCAAGATAAAACAAGCTGATTCAAAAGGAAGATAGGTCCCAAAGATAAGTTTGACAGCGATTCCTTGTGAATCTACGGAGGCTTCCCTTTCCTGTCTGATTTTATTTTCTATGCCCATGATGTGTGAGGAAAAAAATGCTTGTGCAGAAAAAAATAAATAAAAGCCGAAGAAAATGGATTTTGATTAGTAAGGAAATGGTACTGATTGTGTTTCCAGTGCCTCTCATTCTTCGGCTTTCCTTTCAAATGTCTCCTCTTTCATGTCTTGCACTCCCGAGCAGCTAATGTAGTCTAATTTGTTGGTTCTGCTTTCACTGGGAGCATTCACCACCTCTACCTGCACCCCCTCCCCCCCACGTCAATGCTCCACGAGCTTTTGATGCTGGTAGATATTTAGATATGCTTTATGTGAAGTCCCCGAGATTGAAAAGACACCTTTCTTCCAGCTCATCAGAGTACTTAAAAGCACATTCAGCCCCATTCACTTCAATTGGGCTCTTACTGAGCAACCTACTGTGTGCTGGGCAGCTGGCTAGTCACCACCAGCAGGAACCCCAGGGTCTCAGTTTATGGGCTGACTTTTTCAAGTGCCATTTCCTGTAGAGTGTATACTGTCATTACTTTGGCTACTTTGTTTTTCTTAAGGCCATTGTAGTCTTTACAGTTTGAAAAACAGCATCTTAGACCAACAGGTAAGAAACGGTTTCACTGTTGATTCAACACTGGACTTTGGCTGTGAAATGTGCCCAGTGACCAGAACAGTACACTATCACGATCCCTGTGTCTAAATTCAGCAGCTCAGTCAGCTGGCATTTAATTAGTTAATAAACAGACCGTTTCGTTGAGTGCATGCATTAGCATCTAACATCGGCTGGCAGACGAGCCTTCTTGATTGATTAAAATATACATTTAAATATATTCCCTTAATTTATATCAGTTGCAAAGTGAGGCAGTTATCTTTATAACTGAGAGCATTAGCGTAAATTATTTAGTATCTTCATTCTAATTTGCACCATATTATAATATCTATCTTGATCTCGGGAACTAAATAAATCATCGGTCCCAAATTATAAGCATGCCATGAGTCCTGAGATGTTTATAGAGCTTTTCCCATCTTTGCTTCACAATTTTTCCAAAAGAGGCTGGAACACTAAGAAATATTAATAGGCTCCTTAAGTAGAGGTAATATACTTTTTACAACTCTGTGTCCATTTCCCTAAGAATGAGAACCTTGGGATCTGTTCCATAAACATTTTAATATTTTCTCATGAACTGAAAGTGTATAATATTCCTATCTGTCTCAAGATGTAAGGAGGTATTAGGTTACTGTCACTGGCTGCTTTTTATTTGTTTTTAATCACTATGGACAAATTTCCATCACATATCACTTAGCACAGCAGATTATGTAGCTGGCTTTGTACTCGATCCTGGATCCAATGTCATAAAAGAAACAAGATTTGCCAGTAGTCATGTTACAAGGATGCAAGATATCTATAAGAGCCATGCTAAAAATGACTGAATAGTTATTCATACAAATAGATGGGAAGAAAACATTTTACAAACTAATTTTGCTGATAATAAAATGTAATGTTCACTATCCAAAATATAGAAAAGTAGGATAGAAAAAAATCAGTGTCTTATAACATCACTACATGGTTTATTTTGACTTGTCACTTCGGTGGGTGGCAGGCCATCCCAGCAGGGAGGGCACAGCAGAGTTCATTGTGGAGGAAACATGTGCAAGAGGCTGTTCACACTTGAGGCTGAATGAGAGGAAGGAGGCCAGAATTAGAAGCAAGTACCAGCCTTCAAAGGTGTACCACTAGTACTTCGGCCAGCCAGTCCCCATAGCTCAAAGTACTGAAACTCCTCTTAGCTGAGGACCCAGGGTTCAAACGCATGAGCCTACTACATAGGCTCTTCCAACTGTAACCTAGAGTTTTATTGGGATTCAGCTGTCTTCACTCACTTGCCCATGACCACATTTGCACTGTGATGGTCAAGATGGACAGTGACAGCGGAAACTGTGGTGCTTAAAATTTAAAATAGTACATGACTCTCTACAGAAAAGTTTAAGGTTTTTTTTACAATATCATTCTTGATATTATAAAACTGCTGGAAGTGTGTGTGTTTGTCTGTTTCTGTGTGTGTGTGTGTGTGTGTGTGTGTGTGTGTGTGTGTGTGTAAGAAACTCGTGCACGTATGCGTACACACACACACACACACACACACACACACACACACACACAGAGACTGAGATTTATTTTCATGTGGCCAACCTAAAATATGCTAATTAACTGGAATAGAATTGAAAAAGTGAAGAAAGTTAAAATTAGGAGAGGCATCTGCTATCACTGCGTCTAATTTATGAGAAAGGGTTCATATAACATGCAAAGAGTTATGTAATCAATAGGATGACAGCTGAAGGAAACTGGCTCAGGAGTGATGACTTATTACACACCCATACCATCCTCCAAAGCAAAGGACTGTAAACTGTTCCCAGTCATGTGGGAATCTGCCCTGGAAATCTGAAAGTACCTTTTGGCAGTGACTGGGGGGTCTTTATCCAGGTTTTAGCAATGATGGAGTCCTCACTAAGCTCAGTGGCACTTGGTTTTCTAATATGGCAGATTTCTCAGATGAAAGTGCAGTACAAAAGTGACCACTATTAGTTTTTCTCTTATGTTTTTTCAGTAAAATTTATATTTAATTACCTTTCAATGCTTTCTTCAAGGTACCATGTAAACACTAACATCAGCAACAATCACTGGTACTCATGCATTCAAAAGGATTGGCCAGGTCTGAGGATATATTTTGAGGATGTGTGTGTGTGTGTGTGTGTGTGTGTGTGTGTGTGTGTGTGTGTAGTTGGAGAAATTATATCTTAAAAGTTAGTCCCTAGAAAGTACTTAATGAACTGAGCTATTTGGTTTAGATTATACTATGAGCAGCAGCGTTCTCATTATTTATGTTCAGGCTGCTAAGGACATCAGATGCAGGCTGGTACTTCTAAAATCTATTATTTTCGCCATGCTGTTAATTTGTAACAATTAAAGGAAAAATTTTAATTTGGAACTTGTCTGAATTACTTAAAAATTGAAATTACAAAGATCCAAATTCATAGATTTTTTTCCCCTCTGATATTTAAATGTCAGTGTGCAATAGATGATTACAAAATTTAATATTAAAAATTTAGTGCTGGGCGGTGGTGGTGCACCCCTTTAATGCCAGCACTCAGGAGCCAGAGCCAGGCGGATCTCTGAGAGTTCGAGGCCAGCCTGGGCTACCAAGTGAGTTCCAGGAAAGGCGCAAAGCTACACAGGGAAACCCTGTCTCAAAAAACAACAAAAAACAAAAACAAAAACAAAAAAAAATTTAGTATAAAAGTATCAAGTGTCTTATGTCAAAAGAGATAACTCCAGAGACTTCACAATACAGTAACATGAGCTTCAAATTTATTATAAGTTCTTTTGAACCTTATTCACTTAGCACTTGATATGTCCATTGAGAGCCAATCAGAAAACATTAACAACAATTTGAACAGGAACAAGATATATATTAATACAGAGTTAAAATGGCACAAAAATGACCAGTAAAAGTCAGACAAACATCACAAGTTACAAAAGTAACAGATAAAAGTGGAAAGCTCCATGCTAGGTTTGAGATAGAGGACCTAACAAAGGTCTCTACCCAAATAATTCTGAGACAGACCTCCATGACGGGGTGAGTCCGTGGCCCTATAAATTACCCAGAAGCAGCTGAGGATCCAGGTAGACAGGATTTGCTGGAAGCTTGACCTCTACAGGAAGCCAACACAGGCAGATATATAGACCTTCTACAAAATACGTGTCTGATGTAGGATGGGGAAAGAATCCTTCCTCTTGCTGGAAGCACCCAGCTTTCCTCTATGAAGGCGTCTGAAAGTGTTACAGTGAAATCACTGGCTCTTACAACTCATATTAAACATCAGAAACTTGGTGTGGGAAGACCTTTCTTCTACAGAATAGGTAGTGGAGAGTTTGGCAGGTAAGACTCACCAGAACAAAGGGTATAAACCGTCATCCCTTCCAATGACCCTCAAATACTTGGCCTATGACAACACAGTGTGCCAGATTACCCCCACTACTAAAGCAGCAGGCAAGAAGGCCCTACTTTGAGCTAAGCTAATTTGGCTTTTGTGTGTCTTCAATGTACTGTAGGAGTAATGTGGCTCATCATCACTGCTTCGTGAAAATTTTATAATTGTCCATTTCTCCATATAATGCCACATATATTACAGGATTTTGCTAAACTTGTTCACCAAGCATCTATTGAAGAGTCTTTGTTTAAGCCTGTCTTCAAAGTGAGGAATAAAAGACAAATATGTGTAATACAGTCCAGAAAAGACCATTTGGTTGATAGAAAAGAAAGTGGAAAGCCAGTCAAAAGCTGAGCAATAAATCAGAGGAGTGTGAGAACCAGAAAGAAGCTGAACCATCCCCAGATCGATGGAAGCTTAACAGAATCAAGGCTCTGCCAAGAAGGTAGTATCTTACTGCACCTTGAACTGGAACTGTTCCAGGAAGAGTAAAACACCCCTCTCTCTGTGGCCCCAAAGCTCCAGATCATAAAGAGTTACTAACTGAAGAGCCAACAGCTCACTAAGGCTGGAACATGAAATTTTCTATCAGTAGATTGAAAGAAACACTTTCCAATTTAAAAGAAGAAGAAGAAGAGGATGAGGATGAGGAGGAAGGAGGAAGAGGAGGAGGAAGAAGAGGAGGAGGAGGAGGAGGAAAGGAGAAGGAGAAGAAGAAGAAAAAGAAGAAGGAGGAGGAGAAGGAGGAGAAGGAGGAGAAGAAGAAGAAGGAGGAGGAGGAGGAGGAGGAGGAGGAAGAAGAAGAAGAAGAAGAAGAAGAAGAAGAAGAAGAAGAAGAAGAAGAAGAAGAAGAAGAAGAAGAAGAAATCTAAGACTTGGCTCTAAGAATTATCTCTTCTCCCTGTTTCCTCGAACAGTTTTTAAATATGCCATTTTAATTTGTCATCCTGGATATTTGAAGATGATAAAATTAGATGCTAGAATCAGAACTTGATAGAAGCATCAGACTGAAAAGAGAATAAATATTAATTTTAAAAAGAAGGGACTTTCACTCTTCCTGTCCTTTCAAAATACAGAAAAACGTGACTCAGTAGTACAACCAAAATAATATAGTAAATGAGCACAACATCTGAGACATATCCCTAGTGCATTTGCTTTTCTCCCAAAGTAAAGAAAAATCTACTGATTGATGATTAAATAAATGGTTCAGTGACCACAATTGAGAATGTACCATTTTAGTCCGTGTATGACTTCCCTCTCCTTTGAACCACAGTAGAAGGTAAGATAATCCCCTGGTGTTTGACTAATAAGAGTGTGGCCTTCTCTTATGAATGTCTGAGTAGCTTCTTAGAGCTCAAGTTTCTAATGACTGGCACTGATTTTCAGAGAAGTTATGTGCTCTGAACACAGAAGAGAAAGTTTTTGAATCCAGAGCCTGGAAGTCATGTCCTAAAGAAGATTACTACTTAGGGCAAGTTATTGTTGACTGATCTTTGGTTACAAAAGTAACACACCTTAAAGTAATATTCTACTATACAAGTGTTGGCTCTAACACATTTGCATGGTTCTAGAGATGTTCAATAAGCTGACTGGAGATGGCTAGAAACATAGTTTGACATCTAAGAGCACTTGCTGATCAGAGTTTGTATCCCAACATCCATGTCTAGTGGTTCACAACTGCCTGTAACTACAGCTCTGGGGAATTGGATGCTGTCTTCTGGCGTCCAAAGGTACCAGAACATATGTGCACATATACACATGGACACACACAATTAAAAATAAAATATTTTTAAATTAAATAAATATTTAAAAATAAATAAATAGCTGAGTGCCGTGATGCCACTTTTATCAAGGTCTTGGGGGACAGAGGCAGACAGATTTCTGTGAGTTCCAGGCCAGCCAGGGCTACATAGTGAGATCCTGTCTCACAAAATAAAAAAATTAATCAATTAATTAGTAAACAGACTATAAAAGTCTGTGGGGTTCAAGGTTAGTTTGACATGGGGTAGAGTAAGAAGCCATTTAAATGGCACCAATTGAAATGTCTCAATAACTACTCTATTTCCTGGTATTTTTCCATGCTTCATCTTTCTGTATGATTTTATAAATATTGATTGATTTGCTGTTTTAAAAATCTTTCATTGGGATGGGTACTATATACTCCTTTAAGGTCTTATATTGACCCATGACTTGCCACTGTGACCTTAGTTAACAGTCTACTTGAAAGGTCTTTTGAGTGCTTATATGAGTGAGTCACTGTCTAGTTAATTAATGGTTCACCTTGATTGTTAACTTGACTGAATTGAGAAGCACAAGATTATATATAAACTGCAACTTTAGGTCTGTCTGAGAGGATATTCAAGAGAGGACTGAGTAAGAAGGGGAGATCCATCTTGCATATAGATGACTCAGTCCAATACATTGAGGACCCAGACAGGATAATGGTGAGAAATTTATCTTCTCCTAGAGTGCAGTCATCCTCTTTCCACTTCCTGATGAAGCCTCAAATAAGGATGCTGCTTACTCACAATAAACCCTATCTGGCCACTGGGGTCCAACAGCTTTCAGTCATAATTGTCATTGTCAATTTATTATTCTTGGAGAGATTATAGAGCAGTCCCAACCCCTTAACATTCAAGAAAGTCAACAAAGTCTACTGAACAGCTCTACCCCCTACCCCATGTCTACCCCGCACAGTGTACTACCTCACCAAAGGCCCAAATATGGAACCAGTTAACCAGGGACTGAAGGCTCAGAAACCATGAGTCCAAATTAAACTTCCCTGCATGTTTTTCTGAGAAAAATAACAACGAAATCTGACTGAGACATAGTGTTATAAGCGCTTTAAATATGTCATTCCATGTTTTCTTAAAATTAAATCCTCTTCTAAAATAGGTAATAGCTCCCAGTACTTTACAAAACAGGAAATGGAGATGCGGAAAGATAAAGCATTGCCAAGAGAACTCAGCTAGTAGGAACTGAAGCCAGATGTACCGCTGAGGTCTGTCTGATGTACAACCCTACAATCCAAGCAGATTTTTCAGATCCCCCGACAAATCCTCATTCACCCACAAAGTATCACATATGTTTTTGCTATCTGTGTTCTTGTTTCTGAAAATCTGGGTGGAATTTCAAGACTTAGAAGAGACAGTATAGTGTGTACAGAACTACTAGAAAGTTTCTTCCAGTGTTCTTTGCATAATAAGTGCATTGTATTTGGTGGAGCCAATGGGAGGAGAGTTAAAAAATTAACAGTAAGGCAAGCTCTTGTTTCCATCATACTTTTAGATACCTTTCCCATCTCTCTGCATACCCTTTCTTTCTAGTTGCACGCAATTTCCCATTTTCTCCACAGATAGTTTTGACATCTATGTCTCAAGATATTCTCACTATGAATTCATAATCTTCATTTGTAAACTCATCAATTTTATAGAAATTCTGCATATAAATAGAAGAGAAAGATATAGTAGCTTACTGTGTAGGTGGGAGTTGCATGGTTGCTAAAACATCCATCTTTTTTCTTGTGTTAGTGCCTCAAATAAGGATGCTGCTTACTCACAATAAACTCTACCTAGCCACTGGGGTCCAACAGCCTTTAGTCAAAACTGTCATTGTCAATTTATTATTCCAGGACAGATGATAGAGCAGCCCCAACCCCTTAACATTCACGAAAGTCAACAAAACGTCTAAGGAACATTTGAAAAGAGAATAAAAATTCTGGATGTTGTTTGAATTTTTCCCACTGATACCCCAGTATTAAAAGTTGAACCATGATTAGTAGCATGAAAGGAAATGTTATACACCAGAGTGAGATATTCTTCCAGGAAATGCTGTACTGTTATTGCTCTTGCATGCTCAGAAAGTGATACCATAGGCAAAATGTAGATATCAAGAAGACTGAGTCAAGAGATGACAAGATGGCTCATTGAGCAAAGGTACTTGTTTTGCAAGCATGGCAACCTGAGTTACAGCCCTACAACCCATGGTAAGGTGGGAAGAGAAATTCAGTTCCACAAATTGCCCTCTCTGTTTTCCACATATGCTATGAGACATGCACATTACCTCCCACACAATGATAACAAAAAATGTAAAGAATCTGTCATAAAGAATCTAAAGCCAGACGAAAAAGTTCAGATGAAAAAGAGCATTGTCTTCCATACATTATGCCTTTTCTGTGTGCCCAACTCATGCCTGATTTAAAGAGAAAATTGGTATTTTCAAGCTAAAATACTCTTTAAATAATGTATTACCTTCCCAAAGAATGAGATTGTGCATTTGTAGATTGGCAAAGTTAATGTAAGTTAAATACAAAATAACCACAATACTTACAGTGAATGATATCTTAGAGCTGGAGACACTGAGACAGTCCATGCTACTGTACCTAAATAAAAGCCATTTATTCTGTACTATTTTGGAAGCTGCAAACTTAAAGACCAAAGTGCTCCAGTATGGAGTCTGGTACTGGCTACTTCCTGGCTTCAGGCAGCCAAATTCTTGCAGTGTCTCCACATGGCAGAGAGCAAAGTGAAAACATATTCTGTGTCCCTTCTCATAAGGACATCAGTCCCGTTGTTCGAGTTTCATGTCCATAATTTACTCATCTCCCAAAGGTCCCACATTAGAAATGAGAATTTCAACATAGGAATCTTGATGGATACACTCAATATCTCAGAGCTATGGGAAAACATACCTGATTTAATGTAACCACCTGCAAAAGTAGATGGCTCTGTCCTTTGTTTAGAGACAGAGCAGAGACTGCCCAGCTAGAAATCTTAGCAGTAATACTGAGCATAGCTTGGCTCTGCCAATGGTTGGTTTTCTGGTCATTGAACTGGCTGGGTTTCAGTGTGAAATGGAGATGAAAATATATGTAGCACAGGATTACTGGAAAGGTTACATGTGGCCAGCCCTAAGTTTTCAAGCCTGTGCATTCTAAGGAGACCATTCTTGCCATAAAATAGCATCTTCCCCACAAGCATGCTTGAAAGCTCTTACCCTTGTTGGTGCATCATTAGCTGTGACTCCAGGTGAATGGCCAGTCACACCTAGATGATCAGCATGTTAAGGACAGGGATTTGTAGTCGAAATCAATTTGTATTCCTATAGCATCCTGTGCCCATCATTGGTGCGGAATGAATATTTATATAAGTGAAGAGTCTGTGACAAATTGTGGGGCATCCGAGATCACTGGTATTACTCTCTGTTAACTGGTTGGAACAGGGGATAAGCTGGGAAGTGCATGAGCTCATGATGAGCCAGCTGAAGAAGCTTAAGACATTTCAATAATGAAACTACACTGGGGCACATTCTCTCCCATGATGACATGCATGGTAGAAAAGAAGATGACTCCTGAGGGAGGAAACACTGGAATGGGAGATGGAACAAAGCGTTGGAAAGGCTGGTATTTGTACAGAATGCATGGCTAAGAAAGAAGCTCACGTGCTGTTTGATGCATGTCTTTTTGTTGTATGCTAAGTCATCTGAGAGCTTGTAGAAGGAGTTTTTGTCCTTAGGAAGCAATTTTCAGTCAAGTTCCAAAATAATGTCAAATAATTGTCTGTTTAAATACATGTTTATGTATTGTAATTAACTTTAGAATTGGCATTTCTAATCTCCGGTGCCTACAAAATTCCCTGGGAGTAAGTCAGTTATGTAGGGAAGGGCATTCATTCTGGGCCTGTAAATTTTATTTAAAATTGAGCCGTCTTCCTGCTGCTTGTTTAACAGTCCCTGTGTTCTTTCCAGGAAAGCAATGCATCTCCCTAAATGCACCTAACTCACTACCAGCGAGCAAGTTGGATGCAGCGGCCTCGGTATGTAATACCAAGAAGAAACTTGTAGACGTGAACACATGCCTAGAGTGCAGGATTTTGTTCCTAGCCAAGATGTATGTGATTTCTGCCTTCTGGAGCCCAGCACAACACCCATTCTATGGAAAGCACGACTCAAAGGGTGCTTGGAGGAACAGCGAACAGACTCCCTAACGGTTCCCATTTTGGGGGATGTTTAAATGTAAGTTAATAAAGCTAGGCATGGTGGTATGCATCTGTAAACTCAGCTACTTGGGCAACGACAAAGCAGGAGGGTGGCAAGTTCAAGTCTAGCCTGAGCTACAGAATACATGTACATATATAAATCAATTAACAGAGGTAGAGGGTAAAATCTATTGGATAATACTGATTTCTTGCGCCAATGGGATCATACACATAAAAAAGAAGTTAAGTATGAAATGTGATTTGAGGGGTGTTCCCAGGTCCCAAATTCTCATTTTTTTTCCTGTTCACTTATCTTATCTTCTAAAATTGTTTCCCATAAATAATCATTCCTTTTGGTTAAATTCCCTTTCCCAAATGTTCCCAAGTGTAGTGTGGTATAAGAGCTTTGTTTCTGTCATGGGATCCTGAATTACCCTGCATCTGCTTCTTCTGTGTTAGACTCAGGGCTCCTGCCACAGAGCCAAACATTAGAGCCAGCTTCACATTAAAATTTCAGATTAAAATTACTGAGGGATGAGTGGGCCCTCTAGGGAGGATGGAGACAGTTGGGGAAACTTCCCATACTGGTCTCAAAGGCATCTGGAAATAAAGAAGATACTAAGGAGAGACTGTGGAAAGAAAAAAAAAAACAAAAAACGAATGTCTGAAACAATTGTAGCAGCATCAGAGCCTCTGAATTCTTCAAGACTTAAGTCTGTGCTTCCAACAACTGCCCATGATACCTAAATTTGACAACCCTGCAACCCAGTATAAAGTGATGTGAACTCATATCACATTTTACAGAGAGGGTCAGCAATGAAAGCAAATGACAGCCACACACACATCCCAGCCTACCTTCCTGGACCCTGGAAACCTACTAAACCATTTACAGCAGGCTGCACCACATTACGGAATTCAGAAGCTTTACCCAATTGTTATGGAAAGAAAATTGAGCCACATGCTACAGCTCCCTCCCCCACCTTCCATTAAATCATAATAGTATCTTTGGCCTAATGTCCCCTGTGAGACGGGTTGCGGTGATTTGTGTAGAAATTCTCACTTGACAAGCAGCTGCGAAAGCAAGCTTGCCGGGTTGACAGGCAGAGCAGTGCGCCATCCACCCAATAACTCAGAAACAAAAAGCAAATCAATAGACATAATATTGCAAAACACTGCAGCAGGATAAACACAACTCTCACATCTATTTGATTTTTCTCCCTCATCTGTCAACACAATTGAGAAGTCGCGCTTGCTAATTGTCTTCAATTGGCAGACTCTTCTGACTTTGACTGGAGCCGCGACACTTGGATGTCACAGTCTTCGCGGCTCGTGGTCGCCAGCCTGGCAGCCTTGGAAGCGACCTCCATTTTGGGCAGGATGCGTTCATCTGCACGACTTCTCTCTGGATGAGGCCCGCTCTCCATTATGCCGTTCTTCTCATCATTAGCACTGACTGAAGAATCTGTGCCATGTTCTCTGTATCCAAAATATTTGAGGGAGGCAAAGAATCCCAGGAAGTCAATGAAAATGCGCTTCTTTTGCCAGCTAGCATTTGCAACTGCCAGACTTCCTTGCATTCAAATTAGATTACCCAGCAGAGAAAGGACAGAGAGACTGCTTTCAAACTAAGCTTTCTTTTGTGACTATAAAGGGCTGTGTTTTCTCTTTCCTTCCTCCTTTCTTTCCTCCTTTCTTTCTTTCTTTCTTTCTTTCTTTCTTTCTTTCTTTCTTTCTTTCTTTCTTTCTTTCCTTCCTTCCTTCCTTCCTTCCTTCCTTCCTTCCTTCTTTCTTTCTTTCTTTCTTTTTCTTTCAGTATGCTTGATTTTACTTCATGAAATGTCAGGCACTGTCCACTCCCTTATTTATCTCCTGCGAAACCATCATGTCACCATCAAGGCTTCTGCTCCCCACCCCCAGAGGACAGAAACAATGAAGCCCTCCTTTTCCACACACCTACCATAGTCAGACCTGACAAATACTGGCCATACTGACCAAGCGTGCCATTAGTGCTGAGAACACAGGGTCATTGCTCCAGGAGTTTGGCAGTCTGCAGCTCGAGGAGGAAGCAGGACCACTGCACCATGCTCCAACACCCTGGAGACTGTACAGGCATGGTGCAAATTCATCCGGTTTCTTTGGCAATGATTGTTCAAGCTGTCTTTGCAGATCTCCAAACCTGACACAGAACCCAGGTGTAGCCTGCAAACCAGAAGTGTGCAGTTGTGGCATCCATGGTAAACAGACTAGATAAACAGCACTCCATTCCACCCTTCAAAGACCTCCATGTAATTTCCAAGAGGAGTGTGGCTAACTGTCTACTTGTGTACATGCCTGCTTCCTTCAGATTCCTCCACCCACAGGGCAGGGGGCCCCTCTTCTCCATTTTACAAGCTGAAGCCTTGAAACCAACTGTTCCTGCCGGTCCATTCTAACTTCCCTAGAAACCTTTGCTGAAGTGCTCAGTCTTTTCTCCTCCTAACTCTGTGTGTCCGTGAACATATACCACACACACACACACACAAACACACACACACTATCTCTCTCACACACTCACATTCACATACTCACAAACACACATATGCATACATACATACACACACTTATACACTCACACATATACATACAAACACAACTCATATACTCACATACACTCACATACATACACGCACGCTCACACATTCACACACACACACACACACACACACATACACACACTGGTACATTCACACACACTCACATAACACACTCACACACTCACATTCACACACATATGCAACACACACACACACACACACACACACACACACACACACACACCACCTCTAGCACATTAACCTCCATGTACTTAAACTCAATTTCAGATGACAATTCATGCTTAATTTCCATTGCTACAGTTTCCTCTCTCACTGCGGTATCATTGGAAAGTGATTCCCTGATACTTGGTCATTCACAAATATTTTAGTATCAATTTCTAGGAAGAAATTTAAGTATTGCTCCAAGAAACATCTGATTTTAAAATGCTGTGGGGCTAGCTGCTTCGTGTTCAATATACTATGCTTTGCCCTGACTGGAACAAAATCGGAAGTTCATTTTCAAATTGTGTCCTTCCTGGATGGAAGAAAAAGAACAAAAAAACATAAGGGGACCTGACCACCCAGGTCCAGGTCTGTAGGTAGAATTGATCCACTGAACAGTGAGTGTGTCTGTATCCCAGCCTTGACTGGTACCAACAGGAGCCCTTCCAGCACATGTAATGTGAGTGAGCTGGTCTCTTGGAGACAAATTCTCAAGATATTGAGGGAAAGAATTACAGCAATGTTTTTAGACTCTTTGTTCCTTCAGAAGCAAGATACAAAACAACAACAACAACAGCAAAACCCCTGCTGTAGTCTCGATTTTCAGTGCCTGGCCTCAAAGGTGGTGGGAACCACAAGCCCTACTCGTTTCCCAGCATCCTGTGGAGGACCTCATGTTTTCACACTTCTCATCCAGGCCCTGGGTTCTCTTGCCAGAAAACACAGCTTTGGGCTATAAAATTCCAGCCACTGAAACAAACCCCTGCCCATTTCCATCACATTTCTCAGCTGCAAAAAATCATCGTCTTTTTCAAAAGTGTTTGTACATTTTCATTGATAAGTAGCCACGCTCTGGATTCATTTTTGATGGTAAAATAATAGAGAGGGAGAAAAAACTGGTTTTTATGAGTTCTCAAAGTTTTACATTGAAAGCTCAATTCTAACTACAGACTACAGTTTCCCGGTTGTAATTCTCCTTAAGTTTTAATACATGTCAAACAACTTAGCCATAAAAATCCCAGAGTGAGGAAACAATTTTGATACTCCATGTTAAAATAACCACTTCACAAAGTGTGGGTTTTATGGTCAGGCTTCTAGTGGTGTCAATCCACAGAGTGAAAACAAAATAAACATATATTGTCTTTAGACATGAGATTCCCAAAAGGGAAAGACACATTTTTTTCCATTTTGGAAATCCCAGATTAAAGAAGTTTGCCAATAGGACAATTACTTAAGGTGCCCTGCCATAGAACAAAAGCAAGACAATCCTGGAAGACCCAGAATGGGTTCTGGTAGCCATTTTGCTACAAAGAAGACCTGGGCACTGACTCCTGACTCTAAGTTCCCTGAGTCTAAGATTATCAGATGGTAAAATATACACGCCCAGTTCAGTTCTGTTTCAGATAGACAATGAACATGGATTCAGGGTAACATTGTCCTAAATATTGAATGGCATAAATCTATCCTTAAATAACTTTCATGGTTTACCTGAAATTCAAATTCAACTGGAAGTTATACACATTCATTTGCTAAATCTTGCAAACCTACCAGGGGCTTATTATACCCAGAGGCCTGCATTCTCATTTGGAGCTGTACCTTCCAGTGGCCCTATATCAACTTAGAGTAAATATTTTTTCTTGCTGATATGAATTTGACATTTAAATTATTAAAGAAATATTGTTTCTAATTTCCCATTAATTTTATAAACTATTTTAAGTTTGTCATATTCTTCATGAATATGTAATAATTTACGGCTAAAAAAAACTCAGAATGTTGGCAATTATATATTTCAGAAGAGATGCCTTAGAGTTATTTCAAGTCCACCAAACTAGAAAGAAAAGAAAAGAACAAACCCTAAATCGGTCCTTCTCTACAACCAGGAGTGATTCCAATTGCATGCATAAGAACAGGATGGACGGCCCAATAACTATTAACAAACACTATGCTTAACAGAGAACGAAAATACATAGCCAAAATCTAGAAAGAAGGAAAATCAGTTTTAAATAATCATTCTTTATTTTTTATTTAAGCCAGAAAACTAATTATTCCTTGTCCCTAAAGCACACATACCTGAGAAGATTAATCAATTTAGAGTATGGAAGTGTCTAAAACCAATATGAATTCCATGCTCTTATACTCTACTCTTGGTGTCTATATTGGCAACATTTGTGATTCTGTATAAATTGTGATTGTGTATAATGTCCTGAGGAAAAAAGTGAAAGGAACTATTTTCTTAACATTTGGCTTGTGAATTTCCCACTGCTGTGTGTATTCTCTGTGAATTGTCAAAATTTACACACTTTGTTTTGGAGCCTCTGATATATTACAAAACAGCGTTGTTGGGTTTTTGTGGGGTTTTTTTTCTCTTTTAAATCTGCAATTTTTCACAAAGTTAATGGAAACCATGCATGATTGCTCTGGTTTTAATAAAAACAAGACATTGCTTAGCCTTATTGAGGAGAACAGTACTGGTGGATCTTTAAGCTTGCGTTTCAAAGATTCAAAATGGAAATTGAACCTTCATCAGGGCAGGTGGCAGCTAAAAGGCTCTCCCCGAATTCTTAGCTTTAATGATAATTTAAATGTTGTCAGGACCCCAGGCAGGGAAGGATAAAGAAGCAAGCACCACTGTACTGATGGTGGATGAGATAATGGGGGGGTACCTGGTGAAATTAAACCTCTGCAGCCTGCTGAGCGAACCCAAACTTACTAAGCTACTAGAACATTAATGAGTAAGAGATCTTAATTAAATTGTTTGTAATTAACTCTCCCAAGAGTAACAAGTCTAAAAGTAGCGCCAACTAAAATACCTGTAGCACTTAGAGGCAAGAGAAAATGGAATTTTGACACAAATGACATGCTTGGATACAGGCATAGTATATGTAATGCCCGCATGTACATCAGTGCTTATGAGTGACGGGAGACATCTTGACACTTCTCGCATTTTTAGAATGGAAATACTGATTTCTGGAATTTAACTTAATAGGTTCATTCCATTTTATGAGTGACAAGTCTGGGCCCTGAAATAATCTAGGAATTTTTAATTAAAAGTACACAACGTTTTCTCTCTAAATTTAATGAGATTTAGAAAACCTATAGACTATAAGCCAGATTGGTCCAAATAGCCTGGTTAAGAATGGGGCAGTGGATAGGGTTTTCTACCTACATATCAAAATGATCTCTGGCTTTCTGGAGATAAGGACAGCAATTCTAGTGACAAATGTCCTTTCAAACTCTCCAGGCAGCCTGCAAATACTGGAAATGATTGTGAGACAGGTGGGCCATAACCCACCGAGCCAACCACACTTGTACCCTGGTTCATAAATGGCGTACTCTTGAGTTCCAGCATTGAGAGGGGAGAGGACATGCAGGCTTTAGGAAGACTCAGAACGTCACAGAGTAGCTTTCAATCTAGGGGTGTTAAGGGATTGATAAACAAAACCTTTTGACCAATTGAATTCAGTTTCTTTCTTTCTTCCTTCCTTTCTATTTTTTAATTTTATTTATTTATTTATTTGTTTGTTTATTGGTTTTTCAAGACAGAGTTTCTCTATGTATCCCTGGCTGTCCTGGAACTTGATTTGTAAACCAGGCTGGCCTGGAACTCACAGAGATCCACCTGCCTCTGCCTCCCAAGTTCTGGGATTAAAAGTATGTGCATATAACGAGTGCTTGTTACGTGAAATACTTTAAATTTTGATGAAATCATAGTGTTCGTGAATATGACTCTTACTTCTATGAAGAGTGCCCTGAGCCACTATAGTGTCTCTGACCTTTACAGTGAGATAGACCAGTGGCTTTCAGACTTATGTAAACTGAATAATATTTTAATACAGAATATGAAGCTTATAAAAGCAGACCTATGTGGTCTCACTCTACTCCATTACCTTTGCTAGTGTAAAATTCAAACGGTCAGTGTCCACACTGTTGGGTGGATCCCTCTTCCTGGTAGAGGTCACTAAACCAGTCTTTACAGATGCTTGATGGCAAGGTATAACCCTAAGGAACCATTTATTCTACTTATACAATTATTACTTTTGATCTTGAAGGACTCTTTCACATTCTGAGCTGGACAAAGTAATGTTAATTCAGCCAAAGCATTTTGCAGGTCCCAAGGCATCACCTCACTTGTCCCAGAGCTAGTTGGTTCTCAGACAGCAAAAGATGTTGGAGAAGGAACCTCACTACTCCTCTATTGCCTCCACTGAGTGGTCGGCAATTCCCTGGCACACTAGATTGTCCAGCAGGAAATTGTTCCGAGTTCCTGTTTCCTATTGTCAAAGGAAACTCCCCAGTGGACTCCCTGTGGCAGAGTGCCATCAGCTTTATTTACACACATGTGCAAGGTTCCAGAAGACATTGTTCCCTGTAAATCCAGCAAGGATCTCCAGCTTTTTTGGGCCCTTTCTGCCTTCCTTGTTCTCATTTTCCCAAACCTAGTCAACAGTTGATTCTCTTCCATGACTTTGTGTCCCTAGACTATCTCAATCCCGAGCCTTTGGTTCCTAGGCTCAAGGTGTAAGCTTTTTCTATTTACTTTTGTTTCTTTGAGTTTTGTCTCTTCCTTTTCTTTCTTTCCTGTGTGAGGCGTGTTCACCAGGCAGCTGTCTGCAGAAGTCACAGGTTGATGTTGGGTGTGTCCCGGATTGCACTCCACCTTGCTGATGATTTGAGACAGTCTCTCACTGAACCTGAAGTTTGCTGCTCTGGCTCCATTAGCTGGCCATTTAATCCCCAGAATCCACCATTCTCTGGGCTCCTGTGCTGCCATTATGGGCTTACACTGTCACGTCTGGATTTTTAAGTGGATGCCAGGGATCTGGACTCTCACAGCAAGCACTTTATCCACTAAACCATCTCCTTAGCCCGTGTTTTAGTTTATCTTTCTAGGGGAGATCATTTGGTCCCTTTGACTATCTAAACATTAACCAAGACAGTTAAGGGTCCCCATTCTAAATTTCTTATCTCTGAGTTGAGGAAACATTATTTCTGCCCCCCTTGTGTTGTCAAGATGTTGCCCAGCCTCTTCTGTGCACTGCACTTGCCACAGCATCTAACACTGTCAGTCATCAGTAACCCAATCCGCATCCTTTCCCCATTTGTGTTTAGACGTAGTCATGAAGATAGCATGACTGGACCATCAAGTACCTAGATATGCACTTAAAGATGATTTGGATTTAGCTGTGAAGGTGTTTCTGCATTAGGCTGGGTCAATGGATTGATTAAAGCAAGTTATCCTCCCAAAGTGGGCGGGCTTCATCTGTTGAAGGCCTCTCTCTTCTCCTACCTTTGGATCCAACTACAGGCAGAATTTTGCACCATTGGTCCTCCTGGGTCTCAGGCCTTTGAAACTCAGACTTGGAACTATTCCATCAGCTCTCCTGGGTATTGACTCTGCCTCCATCACCACATTCTCTCTCTCTCTCTCTCTCTCTCTCTCTCTCTCTCTCTCTCTCTCTCTCTCTCTCTCTCTCTGTCTGTGTGTGTGTGTGTGTGTGTGTGTGTGTGCATGCATGTGTGTTGAACTGTGAATAATACAACACTACAGGTTTCCTAAGACTTTTAATCAGGTCCTTTATAATTATGTCTGTGACTTTATTTCCCAGATGGTTGTCTGACTTTTGATCTTACTATTAGTTTTTGTGTTTACTTTGTAGACTAAATATTTTTATATAGTTACCTACATTTCTTAGAAGTCCTTCTTGGCATCTGTGGGACTAAAGAAGCAATTCTAACGTTTTCTAGGTGTCCCTGCATCATGCTGTGCTGAGCCTCGAGGAAACCTTTCTCCAGGTAAAACACTAGGATGGATCTTGGATGGCCATGTCCTGGTTCTCAGAGGGTACCATTCTTCTGACTGCTAACAAAATAACAAAACCCATGTTCTTAGGTTATAATGAAACCATGCATAGCTCTGTTGGCTGCTTACAGCTGTTTTCTAGGTGTCTAGTTGTATAGTGTTCCTCTGAATGAACACACCACCTCTCTCCACTTATACACATATTCTCAACTGATTTTGTTTTGGTTTGCCCTAAGTGATACTGATATGAATCTTCTTGTGGCTGTCCCTTGTGAGTGTTTGTAGCCATTGTTGATGGGAAGCAATCTTGGAAAGGCTTTTACTGATTGCATGATGCCTCTGCTTTTTTGTTTTTCTCTTTCAACACATTTTCCTTTGCAGGTTTTATCATCTCATTTTGAATTAACCTCTAAACATGAATAATTTTAAGTTGTGTTTTGCTGATTCTCTGATTGTCTGAGTTACTTTTCTTATCACTAGGACCAAATATCTAACCCAAGAAACTTAAGGATGGGTTTCTTTTGGGTCACTGATCAGAACAATGTAAGCCACCATGGATGGCAGGGCATTATGGGGTGTGCTGAAGTAACAGCACAAGTACTCTCAATTTTACTTCTGTTGCTTTGATAAGACACCATGACCAAAAGCAACTTGGAAAGGAAAAGGTTTGTTTGGCTTGTACTTCCAGGTCACAGTCCATCACTGAGGGAAATCAGGGAAGGAGCTCAGAGCAGGAACCTGGAAACAATAACCATGGAGGAACTCTGCTTGTTGGCTTGTTCTTGCAGGTTTTTGCTTAGCTAGCTTTCTTATCCAGCCCAAGACCACCCACCTCTAGTATGGGATGTCAAACAATGGGATGAGCCTTCCCACATCAATTAAGACAGTCACTGACAGACATGGCCGCAGGAAGATCCCCAACTGAGATCCCTTCTTCCCATGTGACCCTGGTTGTGTCACATTGGCAACATTTTACTGAGTTATTAATTCTGTGAACCCCTGTCTACTGGATGGTGATGTCAACATTCAAGGTAGGTCTTTCCTCCTCCATGAAACCTCTCTGGAAATAACCATACAGACTCTCTGCAAGATATATATGTCTTACTGGGTTGGGGATTTAGCTCAGTGGTAGAATGCTTGCCTAGCAAGCGTAAGACCCTGGGTTCCATTCTCAGCTTAGATAGATAGATAGATAGATAGATAGATAGATAGATAGATAAAGATATGTCTTACCAGTAGTTCCAATTGTTTCTTAATCCAATCAAGTTGATAGTCAAATTTAGTCATCTCACTGTTCCTTTAGACACAAGAGAAATTATTCATTTAGTCATTAAAAGTTGCTCAGGGTTCCGAGACCTTAATGCCACCCCCTCACCTGTGGTGGGCTACCGTCCCTGCCATGTCCCCTAGACCAATGAACCTTATTTCCAGCTAGAAATGTGGTCAGGCTCTCCACTGAACAGTAAGTTAATTGTGGAGAGTAAGTGTGGTCATTTAGTTTAAAGTCTATGAGAAAGCAGACAGGGTGAGGGTCTCTGGCTTCTTGAAGGATAACTCCAGTTTGGGGGGTTTCAAGGGTGGAGGGAGGGAAGGTGTTAAAGATAGAAAGGAGTTCTTCTAGAGCTGGAAAAGTCCCAGTGCCCACCTTCCCACACCAGCTGCTGACAAACCATACATTCTAAGATGGGGTCCCCCCAAAGAGGAAATAGGCCCCGTGTGCAAAAAAAAAAAAAAAAATCACTAACCACCCGGCTCCTTCCTCCCTTCTCTATACAGAGCATCATAATCTGCTTCTGATATTGCGACCATGTCAGTCCTCCACCCGCCAGAACGGAGGGAGGGGAGGGAAACCCAAGTTTCATGTGGACCACCACTACCTCCAGCTCACGGTGGGTTAGCACTTCTCTGGAATACCTCAAGCTCTGCACCCCTGAAACCAAGCCGCAGCCTTTTCCTCAAACCAAATCCCCTTTCAGATTTCTCAGTTTCTGTCAGCTGTGGTAGTGCGGCTATGATGCTCGGAACCGAGGAAGCTACTGGGGACACCTTCTGTTTGCAGAGGCAGTTAGGGAGTACTTCACCAATACTGGTCCTCTTCAGTGCTTCCCTGCTCACCTAGTGTTGTCTCCTTGCCTCCCAGATCCTAGTTTGGAGTTCTTGATTAGCTCTCTGGCTCTTCCCACTGCCTCTTCCAACTCAGTTCAAACAAGAATGTGCAACAATTTCCTAATATCACTCCTCTTACTACGTGCCTCAAAAGCCTCTATACGCTAGGCGGTGGTGGCGCACGCCTTGAATCCCAGCAAGCGGGAGGCAGAGGCAGGCGGGTCTCTGTGAGGTCGAGGCCAGCCTGGGCTAAAGAGTGAGTCCCAGGAAAGGCGCAAAGCTACACAGAGAAACCCTGTCTCGAAAAACAAACAAACAAAGCCTCTATCTAAGCAGCAAAGGCAACTGTGAAGCCATGGATATTTGAACGGATAACAAGTAATCAGAATTTGTGGTGGGAAGTGATGTTTTCAACAGGTAGAAAGAACAACATCTAATGGCGCCAAAGCCTGAATGGCTAGGGAATCCGAGGCTGTTTTAGAATTCAAGTTTATTAGCGCACTTTAAAACATAGCTTCCTTAGCACTTAAAAAAAGGCATGACTGTTGCATATTGCTGTGAAAGGAGTAAAGAAAGAAGATTTTATGGGATGCTTATGTGAAAAATAAGCATGAATTCTTCTTCATGCAATTCCAAGAAGTACAGTCTCTTTTCAAACAGCTCCTGAACCCAGACACCTGATAGAAATCTCCATGCTTGAAACAGGTCTTCCTGGGGCTAAGAATGCTGGACACATTAACAGACATTTTTAAAGGGTAAAAAAAAAAAACCAAACATATAGCTGTTATCTTTATAGAACTGGCTTTCTGAGTGGCAGTTGAGGGATTCTTTCTTTCTCTCCCTCCCGTCCTTCTCTTTCCGTCTCTTACACACACACACACACACACACACACACACACACACACACACACACCATAACGTTCTGATGCAACACCAATTGCTTTTTCCTGCCTTGTGTTGTTTTGGGGATGAAGTAAGTGGTAGAAAGCTTTGACTCTACCTCTTCATCGTTACGCTGACAGACGCCAAGCCATTTGTCCAGGCCCTTAAGGCAGGGGACCTCTTCTAGCCGCCAGCTCTGAACCCTGAGAATCCAAGAGTCAGACCTCGGGATAACATAGCAGTTTTCTTTGTCACTCAAGAGATGGGAAAGTTGTGTCACCGTTTAAAAACAGTCTTGTTGTTCTTGTTTTTATTTTTACTTTAAAATATTTCCTCTAACAAGAATAAGGTCTTTGCAGTGTCCCCTTGATCTAGGTGGATCTCTGGGACCACTTTGAGTTTTGGGGACTTCCACTGTTCAATTCTACCTTGTACCTATCTTACACCCCCTTCTCTCTGGAGACCCCCCATCATGCAGAAATGCGAGTGCTTCTCTCCATAACTCCACCTGACATCTTTCTCCATTATGGCCTCAGGCACGGAAGGGTTTTGGTTCCTCTATACCAGTTCTTCTCTCCCCTGAAACCATTTACTGAATTTATTAATACTGGGGCTGGCAGAGCAAAAGCAAAACCCACATGTACATTGCCCAACTTCATAGTAAATGCCAAGAGAAAAAGAAAAATGAAAAAGAAACACCCGAGCCTTGCCTCAACTCCTGAAGCTGCAGAATCCACAAGAAATGACAAAGCAGGCCTTACGGTATGAACGAAAGTTTCGGGATGGTTAGTTTTGGGATGGTTAACATACAGGACATACAGCCTAGAAATAAGCACCAGAGACCCTGTGGGGAGTAATCACAAGTGGGGAGGGGCAGTAATCCACAAGTTGACTTTGCCAAGTCGGTTTTAAGTGATCACAGAGAAGATAAAGAGGCCTCCTTGGTGTTTAAAATACAAATAGTGTCAGCACCCTCACACTCTTACCTTCCTAGTGATGTAACAAGCCTGTAGTCATAGTAGAAAAGGGTACAGAGAACCTGTTCTGTGTCTGCTCTGTGCCTTAGGCTCCAGCACTCATATCATTGTGCTATTCTCCCTATGTAGAGGTCTCTGGCCACTTTTTTCCGATTGAACTAGAATTCCCTCCAAGGATTTTATCATAATTTAGCAGATTATAAACCTTATTTCTAAACAAAGTCTCATTCTAAGGTTCGGAGCATTAGGCTTTCAATATAGAAAGAGACACAATTCAACCTTTAAAATAAGCTGGGTCACCTTTTGCTAGTTTGTAAAATATAATTTCACTATCCCTTCGAAGAGAGACCCTGGGAGAGTTATGTAATGGGCATAAATGGAATGCTTTGTACTGGGTGTCAATGCCTCAGTCTCCCTGCTGGCACCCTGAGGAGCAGCATCGGACCTTGCAAGATATGAGTGTACTGTCCTGCCTTCCAGGTGCTTAGGTGTTGGGTTTGCATAAGGGTGTGGGCTGAAAAGAAGAACAGGAATCCTGGTGGCATTTTGAGGGGAGGTTTTTTGTTTTTTTGTGTTTTTCTTTTTGGCTAGCATTTCTGTGCTGTGTGGGATGGAATGGTTTTTTGTTATTTTCACTTCCTACATTAGCAGTGGCAGGTGCATAATTATGGAGAACTTCATCCCTCCTTATGTGCCTCGGGTGTTTGTGTGTGGTCAAGATGCACCGAAGGAAAGCAACACTCTGAACACAAGGGGGCACAAAGTGGCCAAGAATGCACTCCAGGTTTCTCCCTGACTGTGTTCAGCAAGCTAGGGGCAGCCATGTCTTCCGTCACCTTAGGTGGTCTGAACAAGGATCTCGTAGTCCTAGCAATACTGACATTTGCTAAAATCCATCACCTGAAGCCATTTCCATCCTTTCCCACCTCACACCCAATGGACACTTGATCCTTTGTTCCCAAAGTCCCCAAAGCAGCCACACACATGGCAAAATACTCACTACTGCCAGGAAAAGGTGCCTGGGGAAGCCCCTTGGAGGAGTCTGGGCTGACAGAGAGAGCCTTGTTTCCTAGGAAATGGAGACAGGCATTACTTATTCATCTATCAAGGCCAAGTGGATTCAGAATCAGTGCCACTAATAGTCTAAACAGAGGGTCAGGCCTGTGTCAAAAATCTGGGCATATTTCCCCTGAATCATTTGCATGTAATGTGTCTGAGAGCTAAGTGTGAGTCTAGAGACAAAGGCAGCCAGCCTAGTGAGGGCACTTGAGTGTCCTGGGATGAGAATTTTATGGAACTTCCCACTGGCTTCTCTAGTATAAGTTGAAGACGTGTGACTGAAACCAAAGCTCAGGGAGATGCCGAAATTTCGAGAAACGTCATGTCACCTGATGCTCACTACAACAAAGAGGGAGAAGGAGAAAGCCTGCTCACCCCAGAGAGCAGTATCTCATCTGAACTGAAGACTCTGTACTAGACTCACCTTCTGCCCTGACTCTCTCTCTACTTCCTCCGCTTTGTCCTATTTTCCTCTTTGATTTATGTTCTCAATTCCATTTATGGGAGAAAAAAAAAAAAAAAAAAACTCCAGCTATGAGAGGAAGGCTTCTCCAAGTGCTTTCTGGGGTCAGCCGAAATCAGAATTACCCTTTAGGGTGGGAAAAGACATCCACAGGAAAGGTCCTCAGCTCTGACTTGAAGCTATGAAGACAGAATTCCTAAAGGTGGGATAATGGGCTTAAGACCTTGGTACTCAGCTTGTAGCCAAAGAATAAGAAATGAACTATACATGGAAAGTCCTTGGGAAGGTAGCCTGTTTTCTTCCTATTTCCACTGAATCTTCCACAGCTACGTAGCAAGAGCCCTGGGGACAAAGCATGTCAGCAGGAAAGATGAGCATCTTTTCATTGGTTGGACCCTCCAAACCCAAATCTGCTCTTCTCACCCAACCCATGTGTCTTAATGGAAGAGCAGACGCAAGATGTCCTTTGGGCAACTGCCCTTGGTCTCTGTCCTACTTCATCATTATAAAAATACTGGACAGACTCTAAACCCTGACCCATCAGCACCCCAGAGCCACCACCCAGTCTGAAATTGACTTTGGACTTCTCGTTTCCTGATTTTCAAGGCATAAATCACCATTGAGAGGAGATAAACAGCGCCTTGGCATAGAAGTAAGAGTCCCAGGCTCACATGTCCACATACAGTCCAGTTTCCCCTGACACATGTGGCTTTCTTGGTACCTTGAACTAACTCTTCGATAAAGCACTTGTACATGTATAGAATGCATATGTACAAATTGGAACAGCAACTGATGGGTAGCTCCATGGACAGAGCAAGCAGCTTTGGAAATGAGGTTGGGTGAGAGGCTCCCCTGCCTCCCATTTGTCAACTTTGAAGTATGAACCCTTCCAAAGAAAAACTGACCTTAAAGTAAAATTCCACCTGAAAAAAAATAATCACCCACCTCTTCCTCATTGTCCTCCGAGACATCTGCCAGCTCCCATCCCTGCTTTGTGACTTTGAGTGTTACTGCCAATAAACCAACATCATTGGCAATATGTCACTCAGTCCTAATGCAAAGCCAAAAACTAACGTTTGTGTGTCAGCTCCTCGCAGGTGCACTTTGGAAAGAGACGAGAGATGGACTGGGAGGGGGGCAAATGAATGAAAACAGGAAATAAAAAAATAAAATCCACCTCAGCAGTCTTAACCTGGAATATGCCACACGGGAAATGGAACTCATGTGGCATGCTTCTCTCCTTGCCTCCAGCCTGTGCTCACTTCCTTCCAAATATCACTGTATGAATTGAACAGCAGTCAAAAACAAATAAACCAAAACAAACAAACAAACAAAAAGAAAAAAACCACTGTCACGCAGTGGTTCTCAACCTTTGGGTTGGGACCCTTTTGGGGATGAACAGTCTTTTCACAGGGGACACCTAAGACCACTAGAAAATGCAGATGTTTACATTACAATCCATAACAGTAACAAATTATAGTTCTGAAGTAGCCATGATATAATTTTATGGTGAGGGGGTTACCATGGCATGAGGAACTGTATTAAAGGGTCGCAGTATTAGGAAGGTTGAGAACCACTGGGCGAGAGTCACCCAAAACTCATTCTCCTTGCATGGTTTCCCTAGCGTGGCCCAGATCCCTACTGGGCATTCTAAGATTGACTAAACATGAGACCTAGTTATCATTTTAGAGACGTTGAACGCTGTAAGATATGAGACAAGAAAAGGGTAAAAATAAAGTTACTTTCTGGACCATCTTGGAAGAGGTCCCAAGCCCATGACTTCATTTGGAAATGGCAGGAAAAACAAAAAACACTGAAACAGGGCTTCGATGGCAGCCCCAACTTCAGCGATGTGTGGAGAACTGCTGACGTCTTCCAAATGCTGCCAACTGGCACTACATATGCAAATGAGCTATAAATTCAGGGTCCAGATTCTAGGTCATGTGTGCCAGGACAGAGGGGACAAAGAGAGCATGTGTCTGTTTTTAGTCTGTACATTTTTAGCAGCTTATTTCTACATTGTCAGCTTCCCTGAAGCCATTATCTCACAATTTGAATTAAAAATACATTTATAATTCCTCTGCCTGGGACACATTCCAGAGAAACCATCCCATGATTCTCGAGTTAGTATACGATGATATCAAGAACTATAAGGTTAAAGAAACACTGTTCTCATTGACGATATCTTTTTCCTTTCTTTTACGACCATCAAACTCAAATCTGTGAACAATATGCTGATGCTGAGAAGTATGAATGTCAGCAGGACCTGGGGCTTGATGCAGACATCTAGGCAAGATGTGCTATATCTTTATTCTCTCCAGGAAAATTTCTCACAGCGTTTCAAAAGGAAGATGTCATCGTCAAAATGTCTTTTTCCTCTTGGCTTCACATGCAGGAATTAAGCCAGGGCTAACTCACAAGGCTCTCCCTGGGTTTTTCATACCATCTTACTGTGGCTTGGGATCTTGATGGAGTCATACACTTGGACTGATTCTGAATGCCTGGAGGCACAGCTTCTAGCTTCTTGTTGGATAGGTGTTCACCTCTACAACCAAGGTCTTTTGTGTGTGTGTGTGTGTGTGTGTGTGTGTGTGTGTGTGTGTGTGTACGCACGTGTGTGTTCTAAATAAACAACTACTTTTTAGTGGATTTCTAGCTTTTCTGGAGATATGAGAGGACTTGTCACACTGGACTTTTCATTCCTTCCTGGCTTTTTTTGATGGAGTTCAGTAGATGATGCCCTTTGTGCCTCCTCCCAACTCTGCTTCCTCATGCTTATCTTCAGATTATTTCCCATAAATATTTTATCTGTTGACATCAATCTAGAAACTGTTTGTAGTGATGAGGACCGTGGCTCCCATTTACACTGAGTAGATATTAGGAATGTTTGCCAGAAAGGGCTGTTTATATCCTACCTGTGACATTGAATGTTGCTTGATTAGGATCCCTGAGGACCCACATTTATTAATACTTGGAGCTGGTGGTAGATCTTTTCTAACACTAATTACTAAGTAAATAATTCACTTTATGTTACATTTCATGGGTCAGGTTTCTAGTGCCAGAGTTGGACAGTAATTGATGCCATAAAGGAAAAGGAATTTTACTAACATTTCAAAGTAGACAACAAGACCCTTGCATGAGGTACTACATGTGGGCTTGGCTGCCTGTCATCCACTTCGATTGAATAGTGATGTGAACTGGAGCCTCAGCTGGAACAAAAAGGAACAGGAAACGGGAAAAAAATCTATTTCTGACACACTGCCCTTAGTGGAGAACAAGAACCCCAAATTCCAGATAAGGAAGTGGGTGACAGTGGAGCTACACCGAGGGAACAATTGAAGCTGTCAGGTGTGACTGCTCCTTGTGGGTCCCTGAGATGGATGAAGAGGCTCACAAGAAATGAACACTCTCTTGGAAACCCATGAGGACAAGAGACCTAGCGACTACTTTTCTTATAATCAATTTTGTTATTGGACAGTTTCACACATGTATATAAGGTATTCTCATTGCTTCCTCCATTACTGCTCTTACCTCCCTCCTGTTTATCAAACTCCCCACCTGACCCCCATCCTAACAATCCCTGACCCAGAATCATGACCTTTGGGTTTTATGACCCCACTTAGCGTAACCAAGTCTATTTATGTGACCATTGGAATGGAGCCATCCATTGGAGCCTCATGGAGTCTCCAGTAGGTTCAAAGATTGTTCCTCTCCCTGAATCCAGTGTGGGTAAAGTCCCCTGAGGCTCTTTGTCTTAGTTAGGATTTCTATTGTTGTAAAGAGACACCATGACACAGCAGCTCTTAAAAAGTAAAACATTTAATTGAGGTGGTGGCTTACAGTTTGAGAGGCTTAGTCCATTATCGTCATGGCAGGACATGGCAGCATGCAGGCAGACATGGTGCTGGAGTAGGAGCTAAGAGTCCTACATCTTGTAGACAACAGGAAGTGGTCTGTCTCACTAGGCATGGCTTGAGCATAAATGAGACCTCAAAGCCCACCTCCACAGTGACACACTTCCTCCACCCAGAGCACACCTACTTCAAAAAGTCCCACTCCCTTTGGGGGGCATTTTCTTTCAGGCCACCACACTCTTTTTGCTCCATTCAAGCTTGACTATTGAGAGGGCCATTCTTTTGCAGACTCAGTACAGGTATCCTCAACTGCTGTGAATTCCTGATTGCATAGACTGTGCCTTGACCAGAAGATGGTGTTTGGCAGCCATTCTCCCTATTTTCTAGCTCTCACATCTTTTCTGCCCCACTTCCCCAGTAATCCCTGAGCCTTGGGGGATAGTATGAATGTCTTATTTAGGGCTGAGCATTCCTCCATCTTAATGACTGTTTTCTGCTAAATAACAAAGTCCTCTGTGGTCCCGAAGTCCTGTTTCCTCTGCTTGTGTTCTTCCTAGCTCCCAAGAAGGGTAGGTCCCCATCTGCTGCATGTTTATTGGTCAGAGAGGGATAGGGTTCAGGTTAAGAAAAGACAGGCTGCATTTCTGGGAAGAACTGTCTATCACTTTCTTTCCTTCCTAAGTTCAGTTGATGGTGGATGCTGGCAAGGTAACTTCTAGATTTCCTTGAACTCAAATTACTTCATCCATTGTATTAGTCAGAGTTCTCTAGAGGAACAGAACTGATAGATTCATTTTATCTATATCTAGACAGACAGACAGATGATAGATAGATAGATACATAGATAGATAGATAGATAGATAGATGACAATAGATATAGGATATAGATATAGATGATCTAGATAGATAAGATACAACTTGGATATAGGATATAGACTATAGGATATAAAAATAAATATATAGGGGATTTTAGAATGGTTTACATGCTTCAGTCCAGCTAGTCTAACAATGGCTGTCTACCAATGGTTCAAGAGTCCAGTAGTTGTTCAGTCCATGAAGCTGGATGTCTCATCTGGTCTTCAGTAGATGCTAGAATCCCAAAGAAGTAGGCTCTAATGCATGTGAAGAAATGGACTTGCCAGCAAGAGCAAGCAGGCAAAACCAGCAATCTTCCTTCTTCTATGTCAACAGAGGGTGTGGCTCAGATTAAAGCTGAATCTTCCTACCTCAAAAGATCTGGATTAATGGTGGGTCCTCCTACCCCACTGATATAATTAAGAAAAAAAATCCCTCACAGGTGTGCCCAGCTGCTTGGGTTTTAGTTAATTCCAAATGTAGTCAAGTTGACAACCAAGTAGAGACATCACAGTAATGATTTAGGTGTGATGAAACACGCTAATTGTGTGTGTGTGTGTGTGTGTGTGTATGTGTGTGTGTGTGTGTGTGTGTGTGTGTGTGTGTGTATGTGTGTGCGTTAATTAGATGCTCTTTATATGGGGATCTTGTTCCTAGTCAGTTGTCTCTGTGGTGTTCTGGGCTATGGGACAGAAACTAGTAGGAAAACACCAGTTTAGTTAACTCTTCTTAATAATTCCCAATCTAACTAAATCCAGTCTCATAGTATTGGGCCTGGTGAACACGGTGAGAGGAATTAGAAAGAGCTGTGCTGCTGTGAGAAGCAGGTCCTGCTAAACATGGCATTATCAGTAAGATCCCAAGGGATCGTCAAGTCAGAGGAGGTGGCTGTAAACTGACCCTTGAGTCAAGGAGATGTCCAGAGGGCTTAGGTCTATACAAGAATCAGGCCACAAAGGCCAACTGCAAACACTGGACACAACCTAGTGCTCTGTAAAGAGTTATGACGCTAGCGATGTGGATGGGACCTGTGGGCTCAGCACAGGCTAGACAAGGGACTGTGGAGATGAGCTTCATATGTGTAGATGTGTACATGCATACACAGATGTGTTGCTGTTTTCAAATGTGGGCAACTTACTGAACTTTATTAAGATGGATGAAATTATGTCTACAAGCCAAAAGGCACCTGCCTCCCCTGAGTATATGAAGATCTTCAGGTTTGAAGCACATATTTTTAAAGATTTAATAAAAGAATCATGCTATAAGAGGCAGTAAAGTGTGGGTGACACAAATTACCGTTTCTTAAACATAGCCATACCAAGCCAAGTAGTCATTTAAAGGAGCAAGTTGCTAAGAACTAGAGTAGGAAGCAAATAAAAGAGGAAGAAAGGGGAAAACAGCAAAGGTCCCTGATAGAAAGCTCTGGAATGACAAGCCCATCATTGCAAGGGGCAGCTTAATGAGGGAGATTTCCAGGGAAGGGAAGTCTTCTAGAAACAGCTTGGCTGGCTTGTTTGTCTCCTTCACATGCTCACTTTTAGTTTTGGAATAACTGATATGCTTATAATCCTAATGTATCTTCCCTCAGGGGATTAAAGTCAGCAGCTTCCTGTTCAAGTCTTTGATTACATTTAAAAGGAGCTGGTTGTCATGTCTTGTCTGGGTGTATGCGAACTGGAGTCTGCTCTTGGGTCTTTCCCCCATCCCTTCTGTCCTTCAGGGCTCCTCCAGCATGGCAGCTAGAGGAGACATTTTACCAAATAAAATAGTTCAGGGCACTTGGCCATGTCCATGGAGCACATGGTAAATAAACCAGTCATCCCAGCTCTCGACTTTAACCCCACTGTTGAGGGTCTGCTCCCAAGAACTGCTTCCTAATCCATCAGCTCCCTGTCCAACTATGGCTCCACCCACTGCTCATTTCATACTAGACAGTGCGGAACACTACAACAAAGTGCCCCCAACTCAGTGGCTTCCACAGCAGGAAGTCATCCCTGACTCAGAGCTCTGGATGATGACCCCTGGAGTCTGGAGTGGGCAGAGCTCATTTCTCCTGAGCGCTCTGAAAGAGCCTCTTCCACAGATGGCCTCTAGCTTCCAGGGTCTGCTGGATGTTGGCAACTGTCCCCAGAAGCTCCACCTCGTATGTCCCTATGGCTTTTATTTTCTTTGAAGGGTTATGCCCTAATCCACCTTTGTACAAGAGCATCGGTCATACTGCATTAGGAACCCCCACTCATGAGCCTGACTTGACTAATCTCATCTACATAAACGCTGTGTGCACACAAGGTCATCTTCTGAGGATGAGCACTTCTTCATACGGATCTGGGAACATGTTGAAACCATAACAGGAAGGGAGACTTTTCCAGCTGCTGTGGAGAAAATTTGGACTCCTAAGAAGGGTGGGAGAGATGGGGTCCACTTCTGTTCTGCACTGTTCTGGAACAGTATTGCCATCTGAGAGTTGGGATGGCTGGAGGCTCCCCAGAACCCAAGGCTGAGAACCACTAACCATGCAATGACAGAGCCATCTCTTGATACACCCTGACCTCCTTCACTTCACACCTGTATCTCCCTAGGTGCTACATGGACAGTCTTTGCCTCAGGAATGAACTCATAAAGCACAGGGGTGCTTCACAGAGAGGTGACAAGCCCATCATTCTGTTTCCACCAGAAGTCAGCTGGGAGAATATCCACCAACCTGATTCTGATTCACTCTCCCCTCCTAAACTCTCTATTCATATTTCTAACCACTGGCTGTTTGTCTTAGGAGAAAGGACAGATTCCTCCATGCCAGGCTCTCTTTAGCCACCATTACGTGTTCCTTGGCAGTCTTCTTGGCAGTTGTTCTCAAGTGATCTCTTTTCTCTATCTGGCATTGCCTAACCAGTCAGAACCTGCCAGCCAGTGCTGTCTAAGTGCACCTGCATCCTGTGAATCCTTTCAGTCGAGTTACTTTTTGTTGCTACTAGGCAAAGCCAAAGGATGTGCCTGGATAGTAAGACAAATGGCCCTGGATGGGCTCCAAGGTCCCGGCAGTGCTTTCCAACCCACCCCTGCTTCTGAGCTGTCCCAATACAGTCCCCAGACTGTAATAAGCACAAACCCAGCTCACAGCTTTCTCTTTTGAGCACAGCATCCACACCCACTTCACCAAGTTCACAGTATTTTATGGAATCCACAAGGACCCAAAGGGGTGTATGACTGTATTTCCCTTGCACCAGAGGCCCATGCTGTGTCTGGTAATATTCCCCTTGCTTCAAGAACTTCTATAGGCATGGAGATCTGTCCAGGCTCTGGAGAGTTGACATTTCTAAACAGGACTCTCTTAACTTTGAATTTGAGAATATTCGATAGGGAAAGGGGACTAACATTGACTCTGGGCTAGTAGTGCAAACTGGTAAGATGTTCACAACCCTCCTGCTGGATTCCTCCCTAAGGATGCTGCAGCAAAGACCACAGAGAGGGTGGCCTGACACAATTGTAGCAATTCTCTCCCAGCTGTGGAGGCGAAGACTCAAGGTTATTGACAAGGTTCTGCCTCTCCGAGGCTGCAGAGGAGGCCCCTTCCTGGTTTCTTGCTACCTTCTCCAGGTGGCCAGTCATTCCAGATGTCCTTGGCTGCAGCTGTGCTCCACACTGGCGCTTTTATTTATTTGTTTATTTCACATCACTTTCCCTGGCTGCCTTTGCGTCTGCACGCCAGTCTCTCCCTTGATGAGGGAACATCAGTCCTACTAGATTCGGCCCCATCCTAGTGATATCCTCATAACCTGATTTGACTTCAAAGACCCTGTTTCCATGTAAGGCCACTGCCTTGGTCACTTTTCTGTCGCTGTCATAAAACCAAAGCACCTTGGGAAGGAAAGGATTTACTTCATCTCCAAGGTGAGGAAAGTGAGGGAACACAAGGCAGGAGCTCCAGGTAGGAACCTGGAGGCAGACACTGGAACAGAGACCATGGAGGAACACTGCCTCCAGGCTTGTTTGCCCTGGCTTGCTCAGCTTCCTTTCTCATATAGCCCTGGCCCACCTGTCTAGAGATGGTATTGCCCCCAAGTGGGCCGGGCCTGTTTACATCAATTAGCAATCCAGAAAATGTCCCACAGATATGCCCACAGGCCAATCTGGTGGAAGTAATTTTTAAAACTAAGGTGTGTCAAGTTGACAACCGTGATTACCCATCACAGTCACATTCACGGCACTAAGTGCTAAGACACAACTTTAGGAGAGACATAGAGCACAACTTATAGAGCTAGTTGTCAATAAAATAATGTCCAAATGGTGCATTTAAATGCTGATGAAATCACACTACAGAGACCTTAACCTGGAAGTACTACCCCCATTGAGGCATCAGTAACTGCCATGCCTACAAGGCGGGACCAAGACAGGAGCCCTGAAGACCCAAGATCTGGATGGGCTGGCGGCTCTCTTGGTTCCTGGATCCTGGATGCTGGTGGTAGATGGAGCAGAGTTCTCCAGAGAACACTGCTGGACTGCGCTACACCTTTCCCAGACCCTGTTACCTATCCCTTCACTTGTAAGTTACCCCACAAAATAAACCTCCCTTTTAACTACGTGGAGTTGCCTTAATACTGCAGCCAATACCTTGGCTCTAGGGACCTCAGTGCCTTCAGTGTTATTTGTCTATTGAAACATCACATCTAAGGAATGGGCCAACCCACCTCCCAATCTCCTCCCCTCTGTAATATCTGGTCTTGCTTGTGAACGTGTATGAGACTTTCCTACCTCTGAGACACACTTCTTAGTATGCTTTCTTTCTACACACTGATATCTCTCATTTTGTTGAAATATGCTTCTGTGAAATCTTATCTGATTGCTCCCTTGTTAGCTCATAAATATTTATTGAATATATACTATGTGCCAAGCAAATGAAAGTAAGCAAAAAGCACAAACCCTTCCTTCCAGGTGCTCCTAGTTAGTGACATGTACAGAAAACAATTCTGTTCTAAGAGCAAGCTGTAGCTAGAGTGTGGGAGAGGAGCCGCCTCCCTGTGTGTGTGAGGTCTTTCTGCCATACAAGAGATACTGGCAAGCACATCATATTCAGCATCTGGCCTTATCCTCACATAAACAAAGTAGATGGCCCCATGGACCCTATTTTTGCAGGTAGAAAAACAAAGAACTCAAATTGAAAATCAGAGAGGGTTAGTAATTTGCTCTAAGTCACACAGCCAGCACAAGCAGAAGATTTGGTTTTACATGTATCTCACTTCAAAATTTTGACTGTTGGCTTTAAAAACTGTGAATCCTACTGATGACTGCATGGGATTCCTTTAGACCCAACTTCCTAGTAGTGTACATGCCTGAAATTTCCAAACCAAAAATATCCTTCAATGAAGAATGGTAGCTATTATTGACTACTTCCTGTAGACATGGGTTCAAACAAAGAGGTCTTAATACAAAGCCAAAAGTTGTACACTGAGCTTCTGAATTCTTATTGTTCTTGTTGGATGAACTCAGATCAAGTTTCATACTCCTGTCTGTGTTGACTTCCTAACAATAGGAACCCCTGACACACATGGTTGCACAGATTCACACAGGCAAATGTAAAAAGAGGGGGGATATATTTATTATGAAAGTTCCTATTTATCACAGTGGTTTGTGTATGTAGCCTGGGAACCAATATTTATTAAGCAAATAAATTAATTTTAAAAATGTTGAAGAACTGCCTGGAATGAATCTTCATGTATATCCTTGAAAGTATCAGAACTTATTTGTTTTTATGGATTGTATTATTTCAACCATTACTACTTTATTATCCCATTAACTCTATTATTATCTTATTTGAAAAATACTCATCACTATAAATAAATATTAAAAAGTGAAATAAAGTTAAAATTACATATCCCTTAATCCCATTTGAATGAGTAAAGTTAATATACAAATGACACAAAGCAATGGTAAGGATACAAAGCTTCTTGACTCTTCCATCATAAGTGTAAATGTAGAAACACAGAAACATGCAAGAAATAAACAGCTTCTCAAAAACTTTATTAATAGAAAGAGATAGGTGATAGATAGATAGACAGACAGACAGACAGACAGATAGATAGATAGATAGACAGACAGACAGACAGACAGACAGATAGACAGATAGCTGAATAAATAGATACCTAAATAGATAGATGAATAGATAAGTAGGTAGTTGGATAGACAGATAAGGTAGAGAGATAAGTAGATGATAAATAGAGAGATGAGAGAGACATGCAGACAAACAGACAGACAGATTCATCCTATGAACCAATAATTCCACTTCTGAGTATTGCCACAGGGAATTACGTCACACAAAACCTATACCCAAATATTCATAACTGTTTCTAATAATTACCCTGGAGTTACTTTTCTCATTGCTGTGTAAAAATAGCTGGCAAAGCAATTTAAGGATGAGTTCACTGAGGCTCACTGTTTGGGGGTATATGGTCTAGCACAAAAGAGGAGCTATGGTGTCAGGCAGGATCATGTCACACATACAGTAAGGGAGTAAAGGGATATGAATGTTGGTACTCAGATTTCTAAGATATTCCTTTATATCCATGCCAGTCTCCCAGTCTATGGGATGGTACCACTCACATTCAGGGAGGATCTTCAAAGGCATTCCTAGTAGTGTGCCTCCTAGGTTATTCTAAATTTAGCCAAACTGACAGTGACAATTAAGAATCACAGCCTACCTTTGTCAACTTGACTTGAAATACATCACTTTCATCTGCAACATTCTACCCATGATGCCCTAGAAGAGTCATAACCATCTCATAATGCCAAAGCACATTCTGTTCTTCTTCAAGTGTCTGCTAAGTTCCAGCAGTTCTAACACTGGTCTAAAGATCAATAGCCAAAGTCTCTTCTGAGACTCAAGGTACTCTCTAATCTTTTAACTGTGAGCCTCTATAAAATCAAGAAGTAGATTACATACTTTGATTATTCAGTAGCACATAGTAGAGTTTCCCATTCGAAAGTGGCCAAATAGGAGTGGAACAGGAAATTTTGCACCAAAGCAAGCCCCAAACTCTGCAGGAAAAATATCAATTTCTTCAGCTCCATGTCTGGCTTCTGGAGGTGATGGTGGAGTCTTCTGGGATCTAGTAGCTTTGGACCGCCCTACCGCTTTAGTTCTGACACCTGCAGCACAATAGGCTTGTCTTTATACCTCCATTTGGTATCTTACCTCAAGGGATATCTGTCATTCCCAATATCTCCAATATCCTGCAGAGAGTTTGACATTGCCACACCTGACTGATCTCAGTGGCTTTCAGCGCCCTTAGGGAAAGCCTCCACGACCTTGAAGCGCTTTCATTTTTCATTCCCAGCACCAAGTGAACCATGCTGCCATCATCTACAACCAGCTCAAAATGTTGTCCAATCCCTTTTACCACCTCTGAAGAGGACTTTGTGTGCATCGGTTGGAGAACACTTCCTTGTGTGGCTGTTTTGATCAGGGAACCCCTTTGATGACATTCTGTTTCCAGGTCATCTCAAACGAACTTGCAATTTCACAAGCTGGACCATTTGAGAGATGGAGTCTTGTATGGATCCTCTTCCGATTGCCCCAGCTAAAGCACTAATTCCATAGGCACTTGTAGCTGACTTCTCTGTGCTGGCCTGGTCTGTGTAGTTAACTTACTCATGCTCCTTTCCCTACCAAACAGCACACTTCCCACATCATTCTGCTTCCTACCACTGAGAACTAAGAGTCTGTGCCCATACCCCAGCCTGGATGTTATGCAGTATTGGAATATCCTTTACCAAACAGTTCAGCCCATCACTATTGAATTCAGCTTCACTCTGATTTTTAGGAGATGAACAGAGTGTAGAGAATGAGCTCTAGCCAGTTCCAGACAGAATCCTTGTTCACTTCTGAAACCCAGGAGCACAGTCTACTGTTTGCTCCCCTGTCAGCATTCTAGTCGTCCACACTCCCACCAGAACCAATCATACTCTCGCTTACAACACTGTCGGGCATCTCTAGCCCATGTGTCCAAATGTTTCCACATTCTTCCCATAGACAGGGTCTAATGACCTGAAAACCACACAGTAAGGAAGCCACACAATAGCCCCATTCTTGGCACTGGTTTTCTACATTAGTTTCTTCTCTACTTGTGACAAAATACTTGACAATGGTAACTTAGGAAAGGCAAGATGTATTTGCTAATCCATTTCAGAGTATCCAGCCCATCGTGGTAGAAATACCTGATGGCAGAGTATGATGTAGTTGGACCACACTGCATATGTAATAATCAGGAGGCGGGAAAGATTGTTGCTCTCCCTTCTTCCCTTTTTATTCAGGCCACAACCCCAGTCCATGGGATGATGCTATTCACACTCAGGGTGGGTCTTTCTTCCTCAGTTAATGGCAAACACCCTCACAGATACACTCAGAACTCCATCTCTCTAGCAATCTCAGTGGAGTTGATTTGACTTGGAGATGAATTCTCGCATATCCCAAACTGGAAATTCAATGGAAATAATTTAGTTCCTTGAATGGAAGAGCAGATATATAAACTCCTGTACATTCCTGAAATAGAATACCACATGGCAATGAAAATAAATGCTATCTTAATATGTTCAATGACTATTACAGATCACAAAGGGATCATCATATGAGTCAGTATGGAAAAACCAAATACCATGTGATTCCACTGATAAGATATTCTCAAAAATACAAAACTATAGTGGTAAAGAACAGACTCATGGGTGTCAGAGCTCAAAAGGGAGAGGAGGTGAAGACATAAGCTACTTTTGTTTGTTGCAGTAATAGAACTGGTCAGAATCCACATGTTGGTGGTTACACAACCTTAAATACATGTTAAAATATATGGAAGTGTGCACCCAAAAATCTATTTAATGTATGTTATTTTAAATGAAATATTAGGGAAAATCACTGAGCATACACATGTCTTTTACTAGTAGCTAGCTGTTAATTGTTGATAGGATTAAGGAGGGCAAGAAAAACTATAGCAACCTGGGGCTGGCGGAAGGAATAAACAACTGAGCAGATCTCTACACATCTGCAATCACCTCTGTGTCCTAAAGTGATAGGCAAAAGCCTTGCTGGTGATGATGTTCAACATGTTGATTCAATAAAAATGGAAACTACATTGTTCTCAGAGTGGAATTTTCATTTTCTCAAATGTAGATTCATATGTGTGTATTGGAGATGTTGCTGATTGATCTTTCAGCCTCTAAAGCTAGAATTCCAAGATAAAACTCATAACTGAAGATCCTTTGATCAGGAACTATGTCACACTACCAACCCAGTGTGACTGGTGTCACAGATCTGAGAGAGAGGAGGCCATGAGATAAGAAGAGCTCTAGTTCAAAGGCAAGGGACTTGGGCTATCCGAATCCTGAAGGCAAATGTCACCGGGACACAGAAGTGAAGTCTATAGGAGCCTGTAAGGCAAGAGGGTTTCCCTGGGGGAACATGTGGATACAAGGATACAAAGCCAAGACCAGGATTCAACCCTGGAAAAACCCTTTGCTACGTTTCCCAACCACCTACTTTTTTCTCACCAGCCTGAAAATGAGATTTTTTTTTAAAAGAGAAATTTGCTGCCAGACTGGCTTGCAAGTGCACAGTGAGATTTTTTTATTAGCCAAGTGATTAATATTAATATGATAATTCATAGTAGGATACAATTCATTTCTTGACAAAACCACTGACAAGGCATTGCTCAGTTACTCAGCAACCCAGACAAATGTGATGTTCTTATCTATGTCTCGTGATTTCTGTAATAGCACAATAATGAAGTATTATTTAGCTTAACATAATCACTGGAGTTTCTCTCTGGTCTTAGAAGGAAAAGACACACAAGCTAGAATCCTTTTTAAATGTATAATTAGTTTCTCATTCATGACATTATATAAATAAAAAGTGAATTAATTTAAAGGACAAGTTATCCAGTATATATCTTCATTATGTGCTAAGATTAGTGGTTCTATGGAAACCTGTCAGCCAAGACCCTTTTGTTATTATAGAGACGGTAAGAATCTAGCCTAGATCTACACACAATAACCACTTAAATAAGATTAGAGCTAAAATGCATTATGAAATTTTATGTTTCATAAGACAGCAAAACTCAGTTAAGTGGGAGAAGAAAATAAAAATAAGTAACATTTAATGGGGCACAGATACTAAGAGGAGACTTTTCATTGACTCAAATGAGGTCTCTGTTTCAAATCCACCATCTGGCATTTTGCATTTGTCTGTCTGCAACATAATTTCTAAAGGAGATGACTGATTTTAAACCAAATTCAATACCCACTCTAACAAAGAGTAATAAGATACAACTTAAGTCCCTTCTGCAGCTCCGTGCTTTTCATGCAACAGCTGAAGAGCCCTGTAAAACAATCTTATAAAGAAACTGTACCCGCTTGTTTGGAAAATAAGCGCTCAATGTTAACAAAAGCATGTGTGTGAAAATGGACGGGACCGTGGCTTTTTGTGCAAACTGGTTTATGCTTGGACTTGTGTACTATGCTCTCATGTGGGACAAATACAGTATTTCGGCAGAACTTCTATGTGATTGAGGGTAAATCCACTGAGCTAAAAGACATGGCAATTTGACTGTTTACCAGAAGAATGATAAAAGAAAAATGGATTTAAGCCATGGAAATTGAATCCTGAAAATTTAGTGACTTCCCTAGAACTATTGCTCTAGTGCTGTTGAGAAAATTTGTTATTATTGTTTTTTTGTTTTTTTGGCTTTTTTTTACAAGCTGAAAATGTGAGCTACATATATTGAAAAGTTCAAGACTCAGAAAGATCAATAAATGAGAGTATGATTGATTAATCTACACTAACAAAAATAAAGCTATTGGTTAAATGAAAAAAAAAAAAACCCCTTTGGGCTCCTAACCAAGCTATCAAATAAAATCATCATGCAGGAGGTCATTGCACAACACAAAGATGAGACTTTGTGTCATTCAGTAGGGTTCTCTGGAAGATATAAATGTTTTCGTTCAGGCTGGGGGTGGGGTGTACTAGCAAAAGAAATAGACACACATCAAATAATATCCTTAAAACTGATATAAATTTCAAGGAATGTAAGATATAAGTTTCAGAACCTGGGGAATCAAGACATGGGGAATATTAAACTGAGGGAAAGAAAAGTGTCTATTGTTGGACTATAAGCTGAATGCAGTATTAATAATCAACGATTTCCACCAAATTTTCTGAGCTGGTTTAAAAGTGTGAAAATGTATCACAACATAGCATTTGGTCTTTAAAACTGAGTCCTAGAGTTAATGTATATGCAGTCAACGCAACATATCTTAACTAAATAAAACACTCAATAAACAGCTGGATTTATTGGGTATGATCGAAACCAATTGCAAAGGCAAAAATTTGGTCAGTGGTCCCCATGCAATGGAGTGTGATCCACCAACAACCAGGAAATGGGAACAAGAGGAGAAGTGAGGCTTGGTTGCACCAAACTATCCATGTGTGGCTTCAAAATGCTCTGAATGTATAAAGATATAAAGTAATTAACCCTAGAATACAAAAATGGAAACAGAAGGCCCATATTATTTTTTTAGAGATAGCAGTAAATTTATACATTTATTTTCTAGAATGGGCTATGGCAGAGATGGTGGAAATGCAAAGTCTGTCACTCAGTTTAGCCCATTCTTGGCCATCTTATCTCAGGTCTGCATTCCCAGGAGGCCTCTGGTTTCCCATCTCATGACAGTTCGAGCCGTTCCAGTTTGCAATAACTATTACAGCATCCTATTTATTAACTGCTCTTGGGCTTAGGTGTCTGAGACTTATTTAACAGCACTACAGGGTAAGAATAATTATATTTACACGGACATGGAAAAAGGACTTCAAGGTCTGGATTGTCAAGGTAACAACACAGGCACCCCACCCCCAGAATCCAGCAGCCAGTCTCTGGAGCCTAAGACCTCCACCTGAAATTTCTCCCTATTTAGTTTTTTTTTAAATTATTATGCTATGTATGTAATATTTTTCCATTTAAATCATAGTAAAATTTTAATTTACTTTGTCTTTGTTCTCTTTAATGTTGTACAAACCACAGACATTTCGAAAAGGACCCCTTGCATGGACAAGCAGCCCTCAGGCAAGGGAGAAATGTATTCTCTTATGAGAATATAGGGGAACTTCCTGCTCATAAGTACGGTGCTGGAGGAGGAAGTGGGCTGGGGGAATACATAATGTTCTCCTAAGCACTGCTGGACTGTTTTCTGAGGAGCAAATACCTTCCAGGGATATTGAAAATCCTGTGGGGCCGAAGGGCCAGGAGAGCAAAGGGGGAGGCAGAGCTTGAAAGAGCCTTTGGAACAAGCCTCTTCTCTTCAATAAAATCAACAGGACATAAATTGGGTCTTTGGATCAAACTTCAAAATGGAGCATTCAGCAATGTCTCTGATCTTTGTAACATGTTTTAGTTTTCAGCTGTCACTCTGGGTTCAGCTGCTGAGGTCTCCAAATGCGATTGGTTCTTTGCCAGAAGATAATCGTGCAGGTCCATTCTTAGCTCCTTTCTAAGTGAGCTTTGTATTCACAGAGGGGCATGCTGCTTCTAAATAAAAACCTTCATTTTGTTGCATTATTTAGCCTGTGGTCATTTTTTTTTTTTTTTAGTTTCAAAAGTTCTTTTCCTAGAAAAAGCCCCCAGGCACCTGTTATGGCTGTGTGTGGTTCTGCACCCCCCCCCCCGTGTTTTCTGCTTTAGACCATGATGGGACCTTGGAAGCCCCCAGACCAGCCTGTGATCTGTAACAACACTCCCCACTGCCCTTGATGTCCTATGGAAACAGCTCTAATCAACTCTCTGAGGATGGTCTTGATGTACCCTCAGAGTTAAGGAACATGTCATTTTACCCCATTGAAACAGGTCTCCCATAAAGGCCAATACTGCAACATGCTCTTCAAAGGGTTGACTGACCTTAATGACCTTGGGTTGGCTATTTGCTGTAGCAGGTAATTACCTTCTGGATAGAGTGTTACAGTGACATGATTAAAGGAATGATGGAAAATGATTTATTTTACAAGCCAGATCCAAACTCTGGGAACAGAAGCTTAGTTTCCTTTTGGAGGACAAGTTTTATAAGGTGTAACCCCTCCCAGGAAGAATAAAGCAATTTTTAGTCAATAATAATCCAATGTGAGCTAAATGAAGCCAATGAGTAAGAGTGAGAACAGGAAAGAAAGAGAGAGTTCATTCATAAAGTCTCATCACAGTCGAAGTGGGGAGTAGGTTGGGATCTCTTGGATTTAAGTGGTACCAAGGATAGGAAATGGTGAGTGACCCCTCAGATGGAGACTAGAGACCTATCAAGAAAGAGAAAGAAGGCAACTTTTCAAGTTTACATGACTCCTGAACAATACCAATAGCCTCGATTCCTTCACCATCAGGAAGCCTCCATAAGCTACAATGCCAGTCACTGCAATTGCACAGTTGGGAAGGGACTAAAGAACACAAGCTATCATCTGTGTACTATTTTGAAAATTCTTGAACACCAAGCACCACAACAATTTATAAACCTAAGTCACAAAAGCCATCATAAAGCCCTGCTTACCTATTCCACACTAGGCTGGAGTTTCTCTCTAAGCAAGGAGGTGAATGGGAACAGAAAACGCCAATGTTTAACAGGATTAAAGTTGTACAGACCTTTATCATCTTATCCACGGGGGAACCTTAGAGAATTCATGATGGACATACAGAAGAATTACTAGTGATATCTTCTTTCTCAGAAGTCCACCATTCACCTCCAGTTCTACCTTCTCTGGAAAGGAGTTCCTCAGTCAAGGATAATGAATGCCATTAAAGAAGAATTTCAAAGTCCAGCACATCCAGGCGACAAAGACTCTAAAGAACCATTTTTTGACCACGCCGTTTCTAGTTCATTTTTCCCCACATTTCCTCCAAGTCCACTCGGCCACTTTAGAGTAGTTATCAAAAGCAGAGTTCGCAGGATTCAAGCATGGCCAAAGCAAACAGACCAGAAATTTGGGAAATGATTTATCTTAATCCAAGGGTAGTAATCCAATTTATTTGACTGGAATGCTTCACATTTCATCAGCTTACCCGGCGGTGTTTGTCTTTGGCAAACCATGTCTAGGGAGAGCGACCCCTGCAGTGTCAGCCACTTGTGAACAGAATGATTTTTGTATTAAAAATACACATGTTCTTCCACCTCTTCATGTTTCTGCTGGTGATCACAGTTAGGGATAAGAGGTTTGGGCCACCTTGAAGAGTTTTCTTTCTTGGTGACATTCTACAGACAGAATCTGATCGGCCTCTCACACTTATAGTCACCCATGGCAATAGTGGGGGGTATGGAGATTAATTGGTGCACATCTACCTTGATGAGTGCAAAAATCCCAGGACGGTATACATACAACCTACATTTCATAAAGAGAGTGTATTTGAGTTGAAGCAAAGACTTATTGGTAAACATCCTTGACATGAAGACAGATTTAATCTCTTCTACTCTCTCTGCACAATATAGAAGGAATGCAGATTTTATCCAAGCTTTTATGGAATCATTAACATTTGCTTTTATTTAAGGCTACTTTTACAGCTTTTAAAAAGTAGCCTCATACATAAAGTTACCTTGGGAGCTGAGGATATAGCTTAGGTTGTAGAGTGCTTGTACGGCATTCATAAAGGTCTGTCTTAGTTAGGGTTTCTGTTGCCATGAAGAGGCACCATGACCACAGCAACTCTTATAAAGGAAAAGATTTAATTGAGGTGGTTTGCTTACAGTGTCAGAGGTTCCGTCCATTGTCATCATGGCTGGGACCATGGCAGTGTGCAGGCAGACACGGTGTTGGCTACATCTTGATCAGAAGGCAGGAGGAAGGACTGTGACACTGAGGGAAGCAAAAGAGACCTCCTAGTCTGTCCCCACAGCAACACACTTCCGTCAGCAAGGACGCACCTCCCAATAGTGCCACTCCTTATGAGCTTATGGCGGCCAGTTACATTCAACCTACCACAAGGTCTCAGTGTGACTCCAGCACCTCAAAAAATTGGAGCTGAAGATACAACACACACCTGTAGCCGTGGCATTCCAAAGGAGCAGCAGGAGGATTAGAAGTTGAAGGTCTGGGGCTGCTGAGATGACTCAGGAATAAAGAAGAGGTACCACTCTTCCAGAGCACCCCAGTTTGGTTGCCAGCACCCCCATCAGGTGGCTTACCAACTGCCTCTAACTCCAATTTCAGGGGATCCAAAATTCCTCTTCTATTTCTGCACTCACATGCATATACCCACATGGAGACATATATGCATATACATAATTTAAAATAATAAAAATAAACCCACATTAAAAAAGATGTTGAAGGTCATCTTTGGCTATATACTGAGTTCTAGGCCAGCCTGGGCCACATAAACCATATCTCAAAAAAGAGAAATATGTAATTATTATTATAATTAATATAATTGTGTACAATTATATTATTATATATACATATATATATATATATATATATATATATATATATATATATATATTAGCATCACTTGGGGCAAAAAATAGAGTTCTAATTAAGGAATCTACTAATCTGGATTCTATTCCTAATTATATATGATTTCTATGATTATACCCTCACATCCTCAATCTCTAGCTGTGAAATAAAGACTCCTAAAGTCTTTATAATAACACTTCCAGGGTTAAAGTAACTTTAATGTCATACTCCCAGATTTTTGTTACTGTATGATCAGGAAGTCATTCTCCATTCTGCATATAATTAGTACCTATGGAAATCACAGGCAGATTCAGACATGAGCCAGCCTGTTGTGGTCTGAACAATGGTGCCAGGGCAGCAGTGAATTGATTTGACGTGGTTATTTGCTCTCTATTCACCTACACTTTAGCACATTGGCCAAACCAGTTCATTTCCTGTTTTAGTCAATAAAGTTTTATTGGAACACAGCCATGCTCATTCTTTATGGATTATCTATGGCTACATTCCCACAACAGTAAAGTTGTGTGGTTGCGACAGAGACTGTAAGGCCTGCAAAGCCAAAAATATTTACCATCTGGTCCTTTGCAGAAAAACTTTGCTGGCCCTGTTCCGTAACTTTGAAGTTTATGTTCACAGTCTTTCTACTGCGGTGCATGCTGTCTTTTCTTCTTTTTCCTTAGATCTGAGACTCTTCATCAGACCCATTCTGTGACTTCATGGTATCCCTAACTCTTCCTAGCATGGTCTTCTTGTCTTCTTCCTTCTCAAGTCAGTCCATACGTGTTCATATAATCCTTTTTTCCCACCTAGACTAATTTGCCAACTTAATACCAGCCAATATTCCTCTTTCATAAAACTCTTAAAACCTTTTGGGAAATTGGCTCTGATAAACTGTTTCTAACGATAACTAGTCTTCATTCAGCCTGGGTTTCATTGTTTTGAGTTCTTGGGGCATTTGGAGTAATAGATCGAAACTTACTCAGGATGACAGACCAAGTCTTTTACTTGTTACATTATGCATACAGAATAGCACAAAGTCACCAGTGTTTACAATACTGGAAAAGTTAGTTTCCATTTGTGTTGTGGTCAAGCTTGGCTTACTGTCCCAGCCAAATTTGGCCTATGTAAAAATATTTCCATTTTTTTGAAACAAGGTCACACTGCATTTCTCCCCCTCCTCCCTCTCTCTCCCTCCTCAAACACGGTCATAACAAATGACTGTATTTCACGTCTCAAAAATTTGCTCTGCTTCCTTTCTACAACCTAACAGAATAATGGCTGTACTGAGGTCTATTGTTCCCAATTGATGAATTAAAATGTTCAAGTCTGTAGTCTTTATGAGGTAATTTAGTAATTTCTACTTCTACATGCAACTTCATAATAAAACATGACTCACAGCAGATTAAAACTTGAAGAAAGAAGACAAAAGAAGTTTGTTTAAACCACTGGATCTTAACCTTCCTAAGGCTGCAACCCTTTAATATGGTTCCTCGTGTTGGGGTGACCCCCAGCCATAAAATTATTTCATTGCTACTTCATGGCTGCAACTTTACTACTGTTATGGATCATAATGTAAATATCTGATACACAGGATATCTGATATGGAAGCCCACAGGGGTCATGACCCATAAGTTGAGAACCACTGGCTTAAAATATTATGCAATACCAATAAAGCAGAGAAAGCCATCTGTGCTCACACTGTTCATCCTTTGGCAATGGACTGTATAGAAGAAACAAGTCACCTCCCCAATTGTTGGTGGATTTTTGTCCCTCTGTAATTAGCTATAGATATGGAGATAATACTTGAAACCTCACAGGTCACAGGCACACACACACTGTTTATTCACTGTATTGGAACTGGGTTCAACCTTGGACATTTGATTCAAAGCAACATTCTCTTTTGGAGCATAACTGATCTTAGATAGGAGCTGATCCCATAATTGTGGCCACTCTACATGAAGGAGTCATGCAGATGCCGTCACCATTCAGTCCTACATTCAGTGACTGAGGATAAGGAAGACCTTAGCAGCTACATTTGCCTTCCTCTTACCAAAGTTCTGAAAGGTAAAGAAGGGTGATGTCACTCTCTCCAGCACATGCAGTTCATATAAAGAATGCCAGATGAGTTGTGGAGTGAGTGGAGATAGAGAAAGGGGTGGCTGCTACAGCTGTAACAAACACCCCAGGCTCCTCTATGTATGCGATGTTTTCACTGTACATTAGCCATCAGACAAATCCCCATTTGGGCTTGAGTTAGCAGCAATTTGAATCAATCCTTATGTAGGTTTCTCCTCTCCGGTTGGCAAATAATAACTCAGTGTCCAGATGCATCATGGGAAGTTCATTAGATTTGAGGTTTTATTATTTTTTTCTTTGATCCAAGTTCTGTCATGTATGAGTCTCACAAAGAATCTTCAAAATGTTTAGCTAACCCTTTTTGATGACTGGGAAAATCTCCGCTTTTGTGTGTGGGAGTTGCATACAATTCTTTTATGTGCACCCTGTGCCAGGGACCATGGGAAGTGCTGAGACTGTTTACAACTTCATAGCTGATTGTCCAGAAGGAGAATCAACAATCTCAATCAATAGGAACGTTCTGTGCAAGGTGCTATGGGGTACAGAGAGCAGAATCCATTTCCACAGCAATGTCTCAGATAGCTGCACATGGAAAGGGAGATAGGAGTTTAATGGGAAGAGAACACACCAAGGAAGGTGTTTTTGTGCACAGGGATGATGTGTGCAAAGGCTTCTAAATATGAGACTGTAGCCGAGGTAGGATCAGCAAGGGGAGGTGGCTTGAGCTAAGTGAATGAGGAAATGAAAGCTACACCAGCTTCAGATAGCTCGAATCAAAAGAATATGAAACTCCTTGCGCTCTTCCAAAGAAGTTTTTAAGTTATTCCACCACATAACAGAGGTCCTTGATCAAGGATATGAACAAATTTACACCCTAACAATGTTTTTTCAGATAAGTGTGGCTTATAACAGGTTGGTAGGAAACCTGGAAACCAAATTTAGTGGGGAAAAAAAATGGATGAAGACAGAGTGACTGGCTCCAAACTTGGGGGCTGAAGGAAGGGACCAACCAAAGAAGTATTTCCATCATGATGTCAACTGGACTGGGCAGGTGGCAGAGGGTGGAAACTGAGGCAGCTCATGAAGCTGAGCAGGATGTGACGTCTAGCCTGGCTCTTGATGAGTCATGTTGGACTAAAAGTGAACAGCACAAGGAAGAGGAAGGGACAAAGCACGAGCTGGCTTGAGATGAGGGAGTGACCACTTTGAACTGCCTGCCCATTTAGAGATGATAGGAAAACATAGACCATTAACCAGGAAGCAAGGGAGAGGAGGAGTATGTCTGGGAGTTAGCATCATTTGGTGGAGCTGGAGTCCATTAGCATGAACGGAAGCCCCGATGAGTGTATCTCATGAAAGAACAGAATGCCAAGCAAAAGTCACACAAATCCAGGAAGATTACTAAAAGTGAGGAACAAGCGAAAGGGAGAGAGGGGGAGGGAGAAAGAGAGCAAAAGAGACAGATTTAAAATGATGTTATCATCACCAAACTATAAGTGGTACCTGTGGCTTAAATGGGACAGTTACTGTGAAGAAAAACTTGAGAGTGGGTGTCTCACCCCCCAGATTCAGAGCATGGGAATGGTTGCATGGGAAGAGTATTCAGGAGTAGACAGGGTAAAAACCAAACTTCCGTGAACCAAAAAGGGCAGGAAGTTTAGGGGATTTGAGACAAACATCATGAATGTCCCAATGACTTCCTTGTAAACATGGTTTGAACAAGGACTTCAAGTACCAAAAACATCACTAAAAGGTACACAGCAATAAGAATGTGAGCAAAAAGCAAGGGAACTGGAGATGGAGTTCAGTGGGCTAGCTGTCCACATATTCTGTGGACTTTGCAAAACTTCATGGGTATGTGACATATCATACAAGAACTCAAATTGGGTTAATGTTTAGCTATTAACTAGCAACTTGAAAAGGTTAGGGTTTTAGTTTTTGTGGGTTTGGGTGGCTGTTTGCTTTTTTGTTTTCCTTTTGAGGCAGGGTCTTTCATAGACCAAGCTGGCTTTCAACTCTCTTTGTAGCCAAGGATGAACTTGAATTTCTGACCCTTCTGCTTCCATCTCATGAGTGATGGGATTGTAAGTGTATACAACCACACTCTGTTTATGCAGTGCTGAGGGTCGAGTCTGGATTTGTAATGTATGCTAGGCTGCCACTCTACCGATTGAGTTCTACCTTTAGCCTGAAATTTTTAATAATTTCAAACAAAGCATCCACATTTCTATTTTGTGTGGAGGCCCACAGAGTACATTTTCAGTCCTGCCTGGGCCTTTGTGTCTCCTCCTTGACATAACATAAAATTCACTGGTGTGTAAGAAATGTGGTTTGCTCTGTTTGACTGGATTCCTGGAGCTTGGCCTGGTGCTTGGCTGTGGACCTCTGCATCTGCTTCCATCAGTTACTGGATGAAGCCTCTATGATGACAGTTAGGGTATTCACTGATCCAATTCCTGGGGTAAGCCAGTTCAGGCACCCTCTCCATTATTGCTAGTAGTCTAATCTGGGGTCGTCCTTGTGAATTCCTGGTGACTTCCTTAGCACCCAGTTTCTTGCTGTCCCCATCATGTCTCCCTCTACCACAATATCTCTTTCCTTGCTCTCCCACTCCATCCCTATTCTAGCTTGACCATCCCCATTACCTTATGTTCTCATCCCTCACCCCCTACCCTCCATTGCCCCTGCTCATTCCCAGTTTACTCATGGAGATTTCATCTATTTCCCCTTCCCAGGGTGATCCATTCATCCCTTTTAGGGTCCTCCTTGTTAGCTAGCTTCTCTGGAGCTGTGGGTTGCAGTCTGGTTACCTTTTGCTGTACATCTAGTCTCCACTTATGAGTGAGTACATACCATGTTTGTCTTTCTGAGTCTGGATCATATTTTCTAGTTCCATCCATTTGTCTGCAAATTTCATGATGTCATTGTTCTTTACTGCTGAGTAGTGTTCCATTGTGTATATGTACCACATTTTCTTTATCCATTCTTTGGTTGAGGGCCATCTATGCTCTTTCCAGGTTCTGGCTCTTACAAACAATGCTGCTATGCACATAGCTGAGCATGTGTCCTTGTGGTATGATTGAGCATTCCTTGGGTATATGTTCAAGAGTGGTATAGCTGGGTCTTGAGGAAGATTGATTCCCAATTTTCTGAGAAACCACCATACTGATTCCCAAAGTGGCTGTACCAGTTGGCACTCCCACCAACAGTGGAGGAGTGTTCCCCTTGCTCTGCATCCTCTCCAACATAAGCTATTATCAGTGTTTTTTATCTTAACCATTCTGACAGGTATAAGATGGTATCTCAGAGTCCTTTTGATTTGCATTTCCCTTATGACTAAAGATATTGAACAATTCCTTACATGTCTTTCGGCCATTTGAGATTCTTCTGTTGAGAATTCTCTGTTTAGTTTTATAGCCCATTTTTTAATTGGACTGTTTGGTATTTTGATGTCTAGTTTCTTGAATGAGCAAGGGTCATCAAGATCATGATGGGAAAACCTACAGGGACAACCAAACCAAACTAGTGGGAACTCATGGACTTTAGACCAACAGCTGTGGAGCCTCCATAGGAATGGACTAGGCCCTCTGCATAAGCAAGACAGTTGTGTAGCTTGATCTGCTTGAGGGGCCCCCTGGCAGTAAGATCAGGATCCATCCCTGGTGCATGAGTGGACTTTTTGGAGCCCATTCCCTATGGTGGGACACCTTGCACAGCCTTCAGGCAGGAGGAGGGGCTTAGACCTGCCTCTACTAGATGGACCAGACTCTGATGACTCCACATGGAAGGCCTTACCCTGTTGGAGAAGGGAATGGGGGTTAGGCTGGGTGGGGGAAGCCTGGAGGGGAAGAAGAAGGAAGAGAGAGGGATCTGTGGTTGGTATCTAAAATGAATAAAAAAAATTCCTTAATTTAAAAAAAAATAGGCCAGTCGTTGGTGGTGCATGTCTTTAATCCCAGCACTTGGGAGGCAGAGGCAGGTGGATCTTTGTGAGTTCAAGGCAAGCCTGGTCTCCAAAGTGAGTTCCAGGAAAGGTGCAAATCTACACAGAAAAAACCTGTCTCGAAAAACCAAAAATAATATATATATGGTTTTCTGTGACTTGGTTATGAATGTGTCCAATAATGAACTTACTGGTTTTGTTGTTGCTGTTATCATAAAAGTACAAGCCTCAGCTTCTCAATAAACTTTAATAACAACATCATAATGGCTAGCATGTCTTAACTAATTTTTGTGTTCAAAACATTATTCTTATCCAGCCACAGTGGCACACGCTTTTAATCCTAGCACTTGGAAAGCAAAGACAGGTGGACCTTTGTGAGTTTAAGACCAGCTTGATCTACACAGTTCCAGGCAAACCAGGACTATATAGCAGGCCATGGAGGGTGGGAGGAGATTTTAAGGTAAATTTTTAAAAGCCATTGTTCTTGTAAATTCCTTTGTTGTTTCCAGCCATTACGAGAGCATTGGTATTAACTACAACGCAGACATTAAATTAAGATTGTAATGATTGTTATTGTTATGCTCATGGAACTTCTCCTGAATGAGCCAATGGGAGCAGATCACAGTTGAGCAATGAGCAAAAGGACACCTGCTTGGTAAGGTGTGAAGATAGGGTTCAAACTCAGGCATCTAGTTCCAGAATTTGTGCATTTAATCAAACTCACCTATTTCCTTTGTGCTCTGGACTGTGGTCTTAGAGCTTTCTCTCCTGTTGTCTGTAATGCTACGGAAAGATTGTACCCTGTTCCATAACAGACATCAAAGCATTTTGTGTGTGGGGTCAGGACCCATGAGCCCAGTAAGTTCTCAGAATCATGGCACACAGCCCTTCCGTTTGGGGACTACAAAGACCACCTTACTGGGGAATAGAAAGGGAATTGTCCTCACCCCATGGTCTGCTGTGCCTTCCCTCTCCCCCTCTTTCCTACTCATATATTTACTTGTCCTTGGAACTTTTCCTTCTGTTCCAGAAGGCCCAAGGTTTGGATTTAGCCCATCCCCTGTGTAGCATGAATCCTAAAGAGTCTTATTAATAAAAACAAACCTGGAGCTAGGTATGGGGTAAACGCTGGAAAAATCAGAGAAGCAGAACAAACCACAGCCACCTCACCTTGCCAATTCCTCAGCTGATCCTGTTTCTTCAGACTGGAAGCCTCGGAGTCCTCATCCAAATGAATCTCAGCTGAACTGCTACTCAAAAGCCTAAAAACTTAACCAGCTCTAGTTTCTGGTTTTTCACGCCTTATATACCTTTCTGCCATCAGTTCCTGGTATTAAAGGTGTGATAGTCACGGGGTCCATGCCTGGCTGTTTCCAGTGTGGCCTTAAACTCAGAGATCCAGGTGGATCTCTGCCTCTGGAATGCTAGGATTAAAGGTGTGTGCTACCACTATTTACTGGTCTCTATTTCTAGTGGCTGTTCTGTTCTCTGACCCCAGATAAGTTTATTAGGGTGCACAATATTTTGTGGAACACAATACCACCACACTGGTGAATGTCTGATGAAACATTTGCTACCAGTTCATGGAGAGTTCATCTCTCTCCTGGCTTTCCCATTCCCTCTGTGGGCTCAAGTAAGGGAGTGGCCCAGTGAGCTTTGTAGAAGATCGGCTAACAGAATCTAGCAAATCTTTTTGGCCGAAAGTTAGTGCTGCTGTGAAGGAACAGAGGTGAGAGAATGACTTAATTCTTTTCCTATTGCTGAATTTTCTGAGTTAATTGATAACATTTTAGTGATACAAATTCATTATTATGACGCTATACTATCTGCTCATCACAATGTCAGTCAAAAGAACACGGAGATTTCTAGAGCCATCAGCCATTGAAGGTCATGGGTGGCAAGTTACGACTTGCATGGCTTCAACTTCTGTTGGATTCCAATGTGTGTTCCAAAGTTCGAAGCAACACTTCAACACTTAACATAACTTACACTGTCATAAAAGAACCCAAGATCTTGCTGTGAAAAAAAAAAGAGAGAGAGGCAATAGTTTCAAGCTTTGCGGGAAAGGTAAGGAACCGAGATGTATTGGACTTGACAAAGTGTTAGGTAAACAAAGCCGTGAGTATTAAAGTTTAGGCTCTAGTGATTAGTGGGGAAGTATAGGATAATGAGCACAGAGGGGTGTCTCTCAAGGTACTTTAGACTCCGACTGTGTTTATTATCCAGTATCAGTATGGAGATATATGCCTGACTACTTTTATGGTGCCATTTAGAACTTTAAAATAAGCTCTTATGCTCAGAAAGAGGTTACTAAATTACTCACCCTGTAAGCTTTTCCTTGATTAGCATAATTCCGCCCATTACACGCCTTATCAAGAGCGTGTTTTCATAGTTGGGCTCGAGTTCCGAAGAGACAATCCGGGATACATTGCTGTGGCATCATCATGTCAATCCTGGAATAGCACCTTTCGCTGACTTTGAAATTAAATACCCCTGTATCAAAACTTTTCCAGGTACCCTTTTCCCTGGATGATGAGCCCAGGGAGTGATGTGACTTCTTCCCCCTGGCTTGCTACCAAATAGTTATCTTTTTCTTCTTTTTTAACTTTGATTTTAACTTTTCAATTTTTCAATGGAGAATATGGAAGGACTCAGGGTAAGAGCCCAGATTGGAATTCGGGGTCCACGGTTAAAACAAACAGACAAACAAACAAACAGAACGCTTCTACACCAAACGTGAGCTTAGCTTTAAGTGGACCAACTAGAGCAGAGGGGACAGACCACAGCGGTTGCTCCTTGTAACACTGAAGAAACCTCCTCCTCCAGACTTCCGGTGTCTTGGTTCAATCTGCATCCTTCTCCCAGGCCGGGAAGTTCATGAGCGTACACTAGATGGCAGCATCATACACTGGCCACCTTGGAGGAGCCAGGCCCAGCAGCCTGAGCCCACAGGGGCAGCCACCTGGTGCCTTTCCCTAAGGGTCCCAGTACAAGTGTCGTGGCAATTCGATTTTATGTAACACTGTGGGTCACAGTGGAAAATTCCCCTAGGATGGCAGGTGTCCTTTGTGTGGCTCGCTGTTTTCTCCCCCACACAGAGAAAAAGGGGTTTCCTTTGAACTGTTCTGGTCCTCTCTCATCTCCTTCATCCTCTGTGGTTTTGCAAGGGGAGTGAGGACTGCATATTTACTCTATGCGCAGGAGAAAAGGTTCTTTGAGATGAGTTCACACAATCCGCACACTGTGTCCTCCAGTTCCGATTGCTCTTCTTGCAGATCTGAATAGTTTATGTAAAAATGCCTCCCAGTGGCATCCTGGCTCCACATCCCCACAAAGGAAAGCCGATTGAGTAGTACATGCATCCAAAGAGGGAGCGTACATTGCAAGTTCAAGAGCCCAACAAGGGAAATCTGCAGCATTTGAGATCTGAACAGTGGCTCAGAATTCACCAAATTCCGTCAATGCCGTTCGGCAGAAAAGGAAACCCAGACATCTAGCCACACAGCTCGTTAGAAAGCAAGCCGGGACCGAGAAAGGGGTTGTTGCCCGGCAGGCCCCTTTCCTCTGCTCCATGTGTGATTTATAGAAAGTCGTAAATCTGCATCATAAGAAAGCTCTGAGCCCTGGGACTGAGCTGGATCCTCTCCTCTCACACTGCTGGCCACCCTTCCCTGCACAGTGACACAGTACAGCCCAGGCCGGACCCCCACAGCAACATGCCTACATGTAAGTCCCCCTTCTCCGAGGGACAGTAAGCGAGAGATGAGAATCGATATTCACTGGGAAATCGGACCAGAGACAGAACTGGAATACTGCAGCCCTTTCCTTGACATTTCCTCGGGATCAGAGAAGAAAATTCCAGAACTCTCCTAAATGAACCCGTTTGAGCATTTTGATTTTTTGTTCTCAGTATTTATATAGTCCACTTTTTCCCCTCTTCAGACCTTTGAGTCCTAATTCAAACCAGCCAGCACTCTCCATCTTCCCCCACCCCCGCGGGTTCACCTATCACTACATATTGTTGATTTGCAAAACACAGAGAGTCTTTCCCTAGACAGGCACAGCTTTCACGGTTTTCTTCAGACCCTGAGCCTTTTCCCAATTAAGCCATGGACCGCTTCTCTCTGGTTAGGATTACAAACAAACACCGCCGGCCAGCCTGCCCCAGCAGCCCCTCCCTTCCTCTGACACATGGTTCTTTTGATCTCAACCCCAGACCATCACACAGGCTCCTAATTATTCACGAGCCATAAATCATGGCAGTAATGTGGGCCTTGCTAGGGAAAGGAGTGTTGCGGGGCCAGAGGAGCCTGGAAAACCGGGTGTGTTTGGTGTTTGTGCAGGAGAAGAGCGGGGAGAAGGCAGGAAGGAAGAGTAAAGATGTTTTAAATGTTTGTAGAAATAGTTGCTTTGATGTCGAGCCCTCCCAGAGAGGAAGTCGACAGTCTGCAAAGCCCGTCTGTACTTTTTCATATTTGCAGAGGTAATGAAATCCACAAGTCCCTTCAAGAGGCAGGTGTAAGCAAGGCTTGCTCCAGTGAACACCCAGCTCATGTCCACGTTTGCAGGGCAAGTCCTACTGTGAACATGCCTGATACTGTCCACCTCTTCATTTTGGCAATTTCATTCTAGGTACTCATTTTCATGGGCACCTTGAACTCTTTGGTGACCTTACTGAAAGACCGTTCATCTGGTTAGATTTGGCATTTTCACGAGGAAATGCTGGGAACCCTAAATTATTTGTTCCATTTGACCTGAGCCAAAACGTGCTAGGCTCTGAAAACCCCAACCATTTCAGCAAAACCAATCAAAATTAATCTACTCCACCAACAGGACCATCTTCTAAATACAGTTTGTGTGCCTATCTAGATGGGAATTATTCTTTGTATTCAGAGTAAGACAGTCTGAATTAAGGCCATGAATAACTTACAGGCAGGCATCCTTCCGCTTGCAGTCTTCCTGAAATGCAGACTATTGACAACTTTTTTGTTTGTTTGTTTGTTTGTTTGTTTTTGTTTTTGCTATAACTTGTTATATTACCCACTCTCACTGGCTATAATTCACAGGAAAAACTAAAGTGGAGCAAAATCATGACCTTCACCTTTACTTAACAAAGATTCAGGAAGATCTATGCTGGACTAACTCTTGGATTTACAGCAGCTGTGATATTCAAGGGAATGTTTAACGCAATTCTTGCTTCCATGGTAGCTCCACAGTCTAAGCATTACAGGCAGATAGTCTTTCTCACGGTTCCCTAACCCTACCCCTGCCTTCATAACATGAAGCAAATGTAAAAATACATAGAGAACAAAGCATAGTTGTGAGACAATGAAGCTTTATTATTGTTTTTAAAGGAAATAAGACAAATTTGGGCCTTGGACTCTTCCTTGCTAACCCTCTGTCTGGGGGCGGGGGGGGGGCATGGTGAAATTAGAGAAAACATGGAAGGAAGAATGGATATGCAGAGTGTACAAGGTCAGGGAAGGACAATCTAATCATCTGAGAGAGCCTGCAAAGCCCATGGAGCACATGACAGCTGAGCTAAGACTCGCTGGGTTGGCAAAAGTCAATCTGGTAGCGGACTGGAAAAGAATGTCTTTTTAAAAAGGAAAAAGGAAGACATGTTAAAAGCCAGAGAAGGGGTTCCACTGGAGAACCAGAAGAGCCTCTGTACCTTGGGGTTGGAAGTAGAGTGATAGGAAAGAAATTAGGAAAGGATTCAAGGGAGAATCATGTCCTAAGATGAGACCCATACTTCCAAATAACTTTGACAGTGCACAGCAGAGCATTCTGGGAACTCGGTGCTTGTGAAGGAAGATGGACACAGTCGATGCTTCAAAGCCATAGGAAACAAATAGCTGTCTAATTGTAGAATTTTAAGCAACAGCCAACACAAGAAGATTTGTGTTGTGGGAGAAAAAAAAAAAAGACTTAGAGCCATCTTAGCCTCTTGGAAGTCTTATCACACGTCAGCTTTCCAGTGCTTTAGCAAACACTTGAGACAACCGATCTATAAGAAAATGGGGTTTTGGCTCACAGTTTTACGTAGTTCAGTCCCCGGTGGATTGACCTGTTGCTTCTGGGTCTTTGGCAAGGCAACATCATGATAGAAGCATCTAGAAGAGGAAGCTGTTCTCTCATGGTGGAGTAGAGGCGCAAAATTAGTGGAGGCCAGGCCATAAGAGCCCCTTCCGGAGAGGACTGCCAATGCCTTAAGTTCTTCTAGCTAAGTCCTTCCACTTAAAGGGCCCACCATCTCCAGAGGAGTCAGAGGCCAGGGACCAAGCCTTTAGCATACTGGGGGACATTTCAGATCCAAACTGTATTATAACAGAGTCATTTTTTCCACTAAAGCATGACATTCTATTTATTAGTTTCTCTTACAGAAAAATTCCTGAGTAGATTTCCATTATTGGTGACAGAAATAGCTTTTACTTTAACAGAGTGATCAAGATTAATACAACCAATATAAAACACATGCTGGTGCAATCTCCTAGATGATACACCCAGAATACAACATCATTTCTGTGATAGAGTTACAAAGATTCATAACCTCATTTCGAGAACATATTATATAAACTCAAATAGAGGAACTGACTAAAAAGTCAACCAAAAGCCCTGGAAAATGGAAAGGTCTCAAAGGACTCAGGAACGCCAACTGATTGGTGAAAAAGAAGAAATAAATTCCATGTAGGATCCCATACTGACTCTTGGGACAAAAAAGATGAGAGGCATTATTAGGAAATTTAGTGAAATCCAAATCAAGTCTGTAATTTAGTTAATAGTGTTGTACCTGTATTACCGTGGCTTTAATAATTATGAAAGAGTTTAACACTGGACGAGGTGTGTGAGATAAAAATGGGAACTTTACTATTCGAATCCTTCAACTTTTCTGTAACGCTAAAACTGGGGGGGGGGGGGAATTAAGGGTTTTTTTAAATAAAATAATTTTATATTAAAACAATCCTGACATACGATCCAATTCTAGACAGAAAATATTGGTAAATATTCCTTTGTTGTCTTGTTAATTTGTCTACTAATAACTCATGATGATTGCCAAGTAGCTTTTATATTGTTCTGTATCTTGGAGTATTAATAGGCATCATACAAATAAAATAGGGTCACATTTCCTAATCATCGATTCATTTGGAATCTGCTCTCAGACTTGGTTCTGACACTACAGAGTAGAAAAGCATGCATCAAGTGTCTGTGCCCTTGAGCTCACTTACTCAAAAGTAAGAACGCGACCTTCACTATCTTACAGCATTTGTCAGAGGCGTTAGAGAGAGTATCGCATGCTTGGGGGACAACTTTGTGAAGTGGAGATCCCTAGACACGGCTTCAAGAAACCAACAATCTTGTTTCAAGTCTAATATTCTTGGGTCCTGGGGTCTTTGGTAAAGCAGTGATCACAGATCCTTTTCTGTAAAACTCAAGTGTTTTGGTTCAAGACTTAGACCAGTGAGTCTCATCCTTGCCCCTTTGGCTTATTAGGAGAATATCTTTTAACAGGGGTAATGATCTCACCTAGAAATACTGGTTTTAATTACTGGGTTCAGATATCCAAATATTTTTAATGCTTCTCAGAGTCATGTTGCCAGGTAGCCAAGGTTGAGCAGATAACTGGTCCAGGTGAATTTTGTATCCTAATTTTGTATGAAGTCTCAGTAATAATAATTTTAACACATGAATTTAAAAAAAAACAAAACAGGTCTTAGAAAGTGTTCCTTCATGTGTAAAGGCATCTCGGCTACAGCATGAAATGTGTTTCTTGTTTGAAACTCTGATGTCTCTGCTTGTCTGATTTATGCTCATCTTGACTGATGAGTTATGCATGAGCTGCAGAATTTAGCTTGTGAAATATGAGGTCAGAAGAGTTCCCTCAAATGAAAACTATACCTTCTAAGAGGGGTAAGGTTCTCATTCCTCAACCTGTTCAGAGTCTACCCTTTCTCTATCACCATCCTTCTTCAGTCAGTTATTCTTCCACTATTCATTGATGTAGACCTAGCCCACAATAAGATCATATCCACAGAAAGGTACCAATGACCAACCTTGGAGGCATGAATCTACTGGGGTGGACCAGTGGAAAAAAATAAGAAGACAATCATACTGTCTCAATGGCAATAAGATCTTAAAGGATGGAAGCAAATAGATATGGCTGTGAGAGGCCAATGAGAGAGGCAAACAACAGAGATGTCTGGACATTGGGGAGCTAGAAAACTAATCACCCTCCTTGGGGATTCCTTTTCCTCTCTATTCTCGCCAACCATACCAGAGACTACGTTTAGCAGTGCCAGAATTTTTTATCTTTAAAAAAAATCAAGAAATCTATCATTGCCTTGTAAATGCTGGAAGCAAGTTTTAAAAATAAATATAAAACACTCTGAAGGCCAAAGGAAACAGTTCTGCAGGGCAGAGCCTGCCAGTTTGCAATCTCTTCTTTAGAGCTTAAAAAAAAAAAATGAATGTAAAACTTATGGGGGAAAGAAGTGTTTTGTTTGCTTTGTGTGGGAGTGGGGGTGATAATAGGAGTCTGGTGGCTGTATATGTTGAGACAGACTGGATCCTCTCAATAAAGAGTTACTGAGAGAGACGGGTATTTTATTAGAGCCTGGTGGCATGGGGCCTCTGCACCAGAGTGGACACAGAAGCTGCCCCTGGTGGTAGCAACTGGGAAGTGCATGCAATGGTGTCAGGCTCCAGGGTGGCTCACTAAAGCAGCCCATTGAGGAAGAGTTTGGGAGACGAAAAATCCAGAGGGCAAGAGACAGACAGACAACTAGGAGTCCGAGTGATTTTGAGACAACGGCATTTAGAAAATTCTAGCAGCTCAGGAAAGGAGGGAAGGCAAGAAAAGAAAGGTGTCCTGAGCTGAGCCACATAGGCCAGGGTTCAAGGAAACCCCAGAAGGGCAGACTAGATGGGGTGTCCCCACAATTGGAGCAACACAGCAGGGATAACGCTGGACGACACCCATCTGAACTTCAGGATTCATGATGACATTAAAGGCAGCCGGGAAGCCCTGGCCACCAAAAATCAAATCTGTGTGGGGACAGGTTTTTTATTATAAACCCTCCCAGCAGGGGAGGCTCTAACTACATGTTAACTTCTCTTCGGTTAAGACTAAGTCCAGATGGGGGTGGCTCTTGGGGAACAGACCCAGCTCATTTGTATGTGTAGCTGTGTGGAACCCAGGAAGATGAATCCCAGAACCTGGGACGCCATCTCAGACGGTGAGTGCCTACTCGGCTTGTGTTTGAAACCCCCGACAAAAATGCACTTGGAACTTTGGCGCCACACCAACTGTACCCTAGGGCACTCTAGGTCTTAACGGAGGGCGAGCTCAGCTGTAGAACACACTCTTGGCTGCTCCAGGGCCCTGGGTTCACTCTCTAGCACCAGGGCAAATCAGTGAGTGGATGTATTAATCTGCTTGATTTCAACCTTCCTAACACTGCAACCCCTTAATAGAGTCCCTCGTGTTGTGGTGACCCCCAACTATAAAATTATTTCATTGCTACTTTGTAACTGTAATTTTGCTAGTGTTTATGAATCGCAGTGTAAATATCTTGACATGCAGGGTATCTGATCCTCGACCCCCAGAGGGGTGGAGACCCACAGTTTGAGAACCACAGAAGCATGACAGGGAAGTATATAGCTATCTCTGTGGAACAATCGTCACACTTTCCAAGTGTGGCAGTAAAAGATGAGGACCTTTTGTTCTCCGAAAGGGCTCGGAATTCACCTGCTCCCTGAGTAGCAGTCCACCTACTATTGGCATTCCTCAAGCGCCCGCTCCGCATGGACTCCTGCCGTGGCTGGCTGGCTGCCGCAGTATGCCACCGTGGCAGAAATATGGTGGAAAGAACGAGGCTGCAAAGACGTTCTGGTTTTACTGCTGACTTCCTAGACCATGTTGGGAACGCCAAGGCCGGGGAGCCTCGGTTTTCTTCGTGATCGAATGCCTTTACCAGCATCTACTCTGCTTTTCGACTTCACAGCATTGAGGGGAGAATCTCAGGCTTACTAACTAGATTGAACAGCTTTTGCTGCCAGAGATTATCAGTGCAGAGGAGCTAACTTTCCTGGAAGGAATATATACAAATTTAGGGGCAACTGGGGCGTGGGGGGGGGGGGAGAGGATTGAAAGTACATTGTTGTTTGGAAACATTCATCACACTTCCAATGTTGTCTCTCTCCCGGTAGGACCCCCTATTATGTAGGAGCTGTGAAAATAAAATATTCAGATTTTTCCAAAAGGCCCAGGGTTCTTAAAAGTTGTGCATTGGCCTCTATAAATATGCAATCGTAATATTTTGGGTCCCCATTTTATTTTTATATCTGCCTGTTCTAGCAAAGGTATATTCCATAAACAGTGGGCAAAGATGCATAATGTTGCTCTAATTCTGGGGTGTTTGTTTGTTTGACTGTGTGGTTTAAAGTAACATTCACACTTAAACTTTTGAACTGGACGCTCTCTTCAGTGTGCCAGGCTTTCCAGAGGCTTCAAAGGAAACCACTAGAAATGCTCCATCTAAGCAGGTAATCTAAACAAGAGCAATCAAATATGTTTTGAGAGGGAATTTTACAAATTTCATCCTTGGTGGTAGAAACAGCTTCCTTGGCTTGACTGCAGCTGTGATCAACAGAACACTCCTTTCTAGTTTGCATGGAGATGTTTATGCATGGCCAAGGAAGTGCTGAAGCATTCACCGTTAACTCGAACACCTCCAGCTTTCATACAATCCAAGTGAAAACAATCCCTGCGAAAGGTTCGAGTTCTGAGTCACACTTCAGAGTCTCAACCCATCAGAGTAGTGAAAATCCCAACTTTATTTCTCTATGAACCAAGTGTTTCTGCTAGGTAAAAACTCTGTCTCGCTTTAAGTATTAATTTGTTTCTGCACTCAGGGAAGGATGTACTATGATAAAAAGGACACATCTTCAATGCTGAATTTGAAATGGTTCCACTGTTTATAGTTGGTATGGCTGAGCACAGGGTGTCTTTTGCTATTGATTGGTGACAACCTGAGTGTGGTTTTGTAAGGCAAAAGGAAATCCGCATGTATGAAGCATACACGGCAACATACCATGAAGCCATGTATTTCCCTCTGGTCATTTTCTTTCCTTGTCTCCCAACTCCTCTTTCAAGTCTGTTTCTCAGGTTTCAAGTTAAGAATCATATGAAGTAGAAGCAATCCATTGTAACCTGGCTTTAAAAACTAAACAGGCCCTGGGTCGAATAAAAATGACCTTTCCAAGGACCTCCATGGGTCTCAGGATCACACACATTGACTGATTCCTTGAAGATTAACCAACATTTAATAATTAGACATCATTTTGATCTGAATTATTTTTAAATGTATGGGTTAGACAGCTATATAAAAGTTTAATTTTTGTGACTGATTGATTGATTGATCCATTCTGGGGATTGAACCTGCATCCATGTATACGAAACAAGTGCTCTACCAAGTGAATTTAATTTATTACCAATAATGTATCCTTGATATTCCCAGAGCCTCGTTGTACTATTTTTAGGGTATATGTAATGAGCATATATTGTCAGCAGTCATTAATAATAGATACTTTTGTTGGTTGCTAAACTGTTCTTAGAGCACACAGCGTGGGTCATCAACTCTTGCAAGTACTTGTGCACATAGATAGCCCCTGCACAAAAATGCTGCCTTGGAGGATTCTTTATGCATCCTAGAGCATTAGTTCTCTTGTACATTTTTGCTCCAGGTAATTAGATCAGAGGGTCGGCACTTCACCAAAGTCAAGCCCAGGTGACTATTCCATGAGGAATCCTGAAGCCAAAACTTCCCAATAAGTATGACAGTTACGAAGGTGATTATATTGTATGGGTGAGGAGGAACTAACCAGTCATCATGAGATATTGAAATGTACCTTAGAAATGGGTCTGTGTAACTTCAAGTTTGTTCTAATTCCAAGATGATTATAAGAAAAGAGAAAGGAATCATGCCATTAAGTAATAATATATGATAATACTGAAAAAGTATACACAAAATATGAAGCCATGAAGTTGCAATGTATTATCTTTACATTTTGACTTAGATATCTCAATACAAAGTAAGAACAGCATCAAACATGTCTGGAAACAGGAGCTTTCAAGATAGTTTAGTGGGTAAAGGCGCCATCCACCAAGTCTGATGACCTAAATCTGATCCTCAGGACCCACATGGATGGCCTACAAGTTGGTCTCTTCCACATATGCACACTAAGTAAAATGTAATAAAATTTTTAAATGAAATTGTGCACCACAGGATACTCTTTATTCTTCAAATTTCTATTTTACAAGTGTAATTTGTAATGTGTTCCATGCGGTGACTTTCATCAAAGACCTCTTTTCTGGAGCTGGAGAATGACTCAGAGGTTGAGAGTACTTGCTGCTCCTCCAGAGGACCTGAGTCCAGTTCCCAGCACCCATCTTAGGAAGCTCACACCTGCCTGTAACTTCATCTCCATCTCTAAGGGATTGGATACCCTCCTCCGGTTTTCACAGGTACCTCTGAATCTTTTCTTTCTAGGAAAAGTAGACAGCATCAGAGTTAGCTACAAAAGTTTCCACTGTTGACAGCAACATTATCAGCATAATTAGGGACCTGTGACAACATTTTGTAATAATGTTCCAAACAGCTTATTTATGAGACTCAGTGAAGTTAAATTCCATAATGAACATAGTTAAGAAAAGCGTACAGCCCAGGACCCAAGGTCAACTGTGGGTCAACAGCTGTCCATGGAAAACCTTTGTCTTCACCAGGCTGTACAAGTTGGACATTTTCATGATCATAGCTTGTCTCCTTTGTATGTTGATGAAAAATACCACTTACAATTTGGCAGATGTTTTAAAAGTCATGATTCTTTTAAACTACCATACCAAGCAGTGCCATTTGTAAATCAATTTGTAATTAAAACTAGAAGCACATGGAAAGACGTCCATCCCAGGATTCCAGATTGTCTCCACATTGGAATGACATGAACCTTAATGTTTTTGCTTGGTCTGTTGGCCATTTTGACTGAAAAAAAAAAAAAAGCACCTCCCCCAAACTTGGTTGTTCCTGTCCAGAAATGATGTGCCTATAGAAATAAATCTTAATAGACTGTAGAGAAATATTTTAAAATAAGCCGGTGGACAATCGTATTGTTTTTATTTTAACATTTTAATTCTTAATTGCCATGGCCACGAATTTTTGCCATGTAGCATTATGTAGAAATGATCTCAGTGCAAAATATGAAGAAACAACAATAAAACCACCTGGCACTACTTGATCCAACACCTGGCCTTTAATCAGCTCTATCACTTCTCTGCACGTCTATGCCAAGCTCTAGTCCAAGTCACCATCTCCCTTACCTACATCACCTAACTAACAGCTCCCAGCTGGTCTCCAGTCCAAGATCAACCAAAAAAAAAAAAAAAAAAAAAAAAAAAAAGCTCATATGAAGGGATGCTGTTTGTATGTTTGTATCATGTCACTCCCCTTCATCCATTTCATCAGTCCTAATCATAACTCTTCAGTCATTTCTAGGGCCATATCTGATACACTGTCCTTTTCCATTCCCCCACAACAAGGCCACAGCCCTCAAGACACTCTGGGCTACTTCTGTTCTATTCCTGAAACACCAGTTCTTCTCTTCTTTGATGCTATCCATGTGTGAGTTTTTCTCACTCCCTACCTTATTTTTTTTTTTTTTTATAAAATTCTCATCCTTTTTACATTAAATGTTATGTCTTTAAACAGACATTGTCCAGTCAGCTAAAACATTATTTTCCTGATCTAGTTCCTTTGATGGTTACCTTCACAGGATCCACCACAGTTTGAAATGGTTCTATTAGCTTACTGTTCATGTCCATGAGAGCTGACAAGTGTCCATCTTATTGACTGTTGCCTTCCTGGTGTCTAGCAGAGTCCTCAAGTATGCAAATCAATGAATGAATAAGTAATGAACAAATGATGTTTTCCTGCCTCAAATCTTTGTCATCAACTTCACCTGAGAGATAGGTGCATAATGACTACATTTTCTAAAGATAGCCTGTGTATTCTTAAGTTTCTTACACTCTAGGAAACAGCCAAGCCATATTTCTGTGGTTGCGTAACAAAACCTGCTTCCCTATGGGAATGTGTGGGAGACCACCTGTATTAGTTACTTTTCTTATAGCTGTGACTAAACGCTCAACAAAAAACAACTTCAGGAAAGAAAACTTATTTTGGCTTACAGTCTGAGGGATACAGTCCATCATAGTGGGGAAGGCAGGGCAATGAGTGTGAGCCTGGATGCTTCCCTTGTGTCTATACGTAAGGAGCAGAGAGCCACCGGTGAGGTAAATGCTGGTGCTCATCAACTTTATGTTTTTGACTCAGTCCAGCACCTCAAAGACCCCAGAATGGTGCTATATCCCTTCAGGGTGGAGTTACTTTTCTCCTCAGTTACACATTTCTGAAAGGACCCTTATAGACACACTCAGAAATGTGTTTCAATGGTGATTATAAACCAATCGAGCCGATAGTGAAGATTATCCATGCCACGATCAAGTTGACAATGAAGATCACAGCCTTCTACTTGAGCTTGCCTATCTGTGCCGTGATAGCATCAGCAACTTGTTGTCTCCATCTAACTGTAGCTCTAAAGTGATGGGGGAATGGAAGGACAGGCGAGAATAGATGGAGAGTCACTTACAAGTTGTCTCCCAGATTCGGCTTCCATAGAAATCCAAGTAGTGAGGTCAAAGGCAGATGGTAATCCCTGAGCCCCAAGGAGGCTGTTTGAAGTCTCAGACAGTGTGAACTAAGCAGAAGAACTTGTCCTACATCACTGTGATGCCCTGAAAGAACACTTTGAGACGGTGGGTACCTTGCTTGCTCTGAGGGAATATTTGTGAACTGTACCGTATGAATCTGTATTCTCATGTTTAGGCACAGATGACCCTTATATCAGCTCATTTCACCCTATAGATAAAGATAGAGCACTTCTGCATGAAATCCATTTTTTTAAGCTTAAACTCCCTTGAAATAACATTTTTTTCCGTTTATTGTACATACCAACCACAGTTTCCCCTCTCCTCCATCCCTAGTGAAATCCATTTTTAAAGGGATATGTCATTCCACTTTCTATTTTAGATTTGATGACGTGATGCTATCAGTGGTCCCTTAGATTCTAAAAGAGAATAAAATCAGGGCTTATTTTGTGATATCAATGAGCAGGCAGGGCGTTTGGGCTTTCAACCCCTTCCCTTTGGCATACTGAAGAGCCTCCCTTCTGTGGATACTGGCAGGGCAGTACGACGAGTTTATCACAGATGCTCTCCTGGGATAATGACTCAGTAAGACTGGCGACCCAGACGGTTGGAACAAGGCCGAAAGCCAAAAGCCCAGTGTTCTGATTGATAACCCAGGTGCCCAGGAATTTGAGCTAAACCTACTACAAGTTCTCGCCACTCTTGTAGCTTCTCGAATCCCTTGCTTTAGCAAACGCTGTGTCAGCTTCACTGCTTTGCTACTTTTGTTTGTTCAACCCCTCATCTGTTACTTAAAATTAAAAATAAACCCGGGGCTGGGGGGTGGGAGTGGGGGGGGAAGGCACACAATAGCGATCCAGAGGCTAAGGGATCACACAGTACTTGCCGTAAAGAATGAAACAATTAAAATCCATTGTCCAGTAACACTGTGTACTGTGGTCCTAGACTTCCTGTTGCTTTGGCCCCTCTCCTTCCTGCATCCTGTTCTGGGACAGAAATGACACCACAAAGGTTTCCTGTGCCTCTTCACTCCTGACCCCTCGCTACATCCTCTCTCGTCTATTTGGAGAGCAATGATTGTGTTCCTGTGGAATTCCTCCCAGTTCATATATTTGATGACACTTCTTATTGCTAATTTGGGAGTCCAGAATTGCTGGACAAAGCCTATGTTGTACTCATGTCGCCACTGGCCAGCCACCCACTCGACTGGCTTATTTATTGCAAGGTGGAGAATGCCAATTCTCAGCTATCACTGACCGGGTCCTCTTCCTATCTGTATTGATTGTCTGGGACCAATTAACTCCTTAAACTCCTTCAGATGCTTTCCCAATGTTCACTCACTTTAAAATACTTAGTTCCCATGTCTGGAATCACTGGGGCAACTCTATGGAAAGTTCTGGATGGAATCTGAGGTCAAGGATAGAAAACCCAAATCAGAAGCTCTCTCATTTTTGCTGGTTACCATGAGCTTTCTTCCATTGGCTCCTAGATTTAAGATTCAAGCCCATTGTCTACACCCACTGAGCTGGCTAGTTGTGTGTCAACTTGACACAAGCTAAAGTCATCTGAAAGGAGGGGGCTACCTCAATTATGAAAATGTCTCCACATGATCAGGTGTGGACAAACCTGGAAAATATTTTCTTAATTAGTGATTGATGGGGGAGAGCCCAGCACTTTGTGGGGGTGCCAGCTCTAGGTTGGTGGTCCAGAGTTCTATGATAAAGCAGGCTGAGCAAGTCACATTGAACAAGCCAGTAAGCAGCCTCTCTGTGGCCTCTGTATCAGCTCCAGCCTTCAGAATCCTGCGCTGTCTGAGTTCCTGTCCCCACCCCCTACTTCCTTTGGTGATGAACAGTGATACGGAAGTGCAAGCCAAATGAACCCTTTGCTCCCCAACTTGTTTTTTGGTCATGGTATTTTATCACAACAATGGAATCCCTAAGACACTGACAGCCATGCTTACTTCTGCAGTCCACAATATGTTAAATACAAACTCTGATCATCCTCCCATAGACCAATAACTACAAGAAGATGTTGTCTTCCTAGTACTCTCTTCCCATCAGTTAGGCATTGCAGCAGGTAGGGGGGTCAGGCCAGGTAGACAATGAAGGCCCTGGGCAATGATATCAAGGTGTCACTTATTGCTGACTGCCTGCTCTGTATCAGTCAGTGCTCTGAAGAGCCACTGGTAGATAGCCACAGCTGTTCCAGGCAGCTCCAGATGTGCAACGGGAATTTGCTTCTAAACTGTGCAAATTGGGCACATAATTTCATCTTTTTCCAATCTCTGTCTCTCTAGCTTTCTCTCTTTCACTCTGAGAGACCTTAATAGCATGCTCTCAGAATACACACCTGTATACCATTATTTTACCCCTCAGAAATCAGAAATTTAGTTTCAGCTTTTTTCGCATCCATATATCCAAAGCTTAAACATAGTAGAAAAGTATAGCAAAGAAAGCACACTGAGAAGACATTCAAAAGTAGTTTACCAAAGAGAAATATATTAATCTATTTTATGTTGCCATCACAAAACAACAAAGGCTGGTTCCTTTATAAAGATGACTTAGCCCACAATTTGGGGAGCTGAAATCAAAGATTTAGGTATCCCATTTGTTTAGCCTCTGTGGAGTCCCTCCCCAGGTTGGCTCACAATATGACAGAAAGCAGAAAGGTAAAGTGCAGAATACAGAAGAGACCGACTTGATTAGCCCCCCCTTTTACAATGAGCCGTTCTCACGAGAACTGGTCTACTCCATTATATCAGCATTAGGCTCTACCAAAGGTGATGTTGCTAGGGACCTAATCTCCTTCTACTAGGCCCTGTATCTTAAAGGGTGGCCTTCTCTCAACCAGGCCACACTGGGAACCAAACCTCCAGCAAATGAACCTTTGGGGGACACATACATCTAAACCATAGCAGGAGGGAGGAAGGGATGGAAGGGTAAAGAAAGGATAGAACATTCTAAAGGCAGACTAGTGAGGTCCTTCCAAACTTTCCAAGTGGCCTAAATGTAAGAAACCATCATTTCCCCATCCAGCACTGTGCTGTGTGTAGATCAAAGATGGGGAAAGGCTGGGAAGAAGCGGATGACCACAAGTAAGACAGCAGCACTGACAGTTACAGAAAGCATTTGGTGTTGCATCCACATTGGTGGACTTCCTGGCAGTCAGGAGCCACAGGAGACATTAGTACTTAATAGTGTGGCCCCTATGACATGAAGGAGCAGATAAAACTTAGAGAAATTAGGGCATTATGGGATTGTTTCTTCAGGTTTTCTAAAGGAAATCTCTCAGCTTCTACTTTACCTCTGGCTCTGAGCCAGTAAAATATGAAGAAGATGAGCTCAGTGTCTCCTCTTTGCCCTTGATGCTTTGATATGTAAATCCTCCTTGCAGTTCCACGTAGGTGCCCACACCCCCCCAGCCCCAGGTGCCAGGGTACTGGTCTCTCCCACCCTGGCTGGCTTCTGAAATTACCACCATGTTTCTTGGACTGATTGTCTCCTCATCTAGTGGGGGGTAGGGTTCAGCCTCTTTCAGCTGGATGCTGTCAGTGCTTTCCTGAGCTGCTGCTATGGAGACAAAGCACAGGTACTGTTTCCATTTTCCACACTTACTATTAAAAGCCAGGCACGGAATGTGAGCCCAAGATGTTCAGTGAATCAACCTGGAACTTACCCCTTTTTAAAAATTCTAATAGAGGGTAATTCATGCAAGCTTGTTGGCAAGCCATCTGCCTCAGGGACTGAGCACAGGTTAGATAATTAAACTCAACCTGTTCTTGCATGGCTGTCTGACTTACCATTTACCTTGTCTCAGACTCCTCGCCTCCAAAAACCCACCCTCCATGTCGGTTAACTCATTGTTCCCCCAAACACCTGTCCTACCTTCTTATTTGTACTCCTGCCGTCCCATCCACTTGGAAGGCCCCTACCTGCCTCTCCTCTCCAAATCCTCCTCATTTGCTTCACAATATGCTCCCCAACCAAGAAGATCAGTTTCTCTCCTGAATTCAGATAGTGATGAAGTCGATGGAGACCATAGAACTCAGCTGGTAATTAATCATGGGCTGCCTTATGATATTTCTTCATTGTTACTTTCAGCTGGTATTTAGATCTTGAATTTTAATGTGACTATTTCTGTGTGTTTGTCTTATTTCCTTAATTGGAATATAAGATCTTCAAGGGCAAGAGATATATTGTATAACTGTATCTAGTATGGAACTAATTTATTGACATCTATCTATCTATCTACCTATCTATCTATCTATCTATCTATCTATCTATCTATCTATCTCTCACCATGGAACTTCATCCAATTACATTGGTAATAAAATACCACATCTATTGAGTACTGACTGATAAATATATGTGGGTGATTAAAGAACTTGAGACTTTTAACCCAGAGAATTGAAGACAAGAAAGAGAGGCCATAGATATGACTCTGCAAAGGGTCAGAAAGAGTTTCTATAAAGAATCTAATGACCTTTCCTGTACCAGGAAGCTCTACTCTGCTTCTCTTCTTCAAATGAAGGTATATTACTTCACAAAAATCTCCAAGAGTTCTTTCCTGCCACTACATTTCCATCCCACCATGTTGCAGCATATATGATTTCTGCTCTTTCTGTTTAGACTTGGCTAAAGCTTTCACTGTGTGATCGCTTCTGCTACAAAGTGAGTACTGTGAATCTCATTCCACAAAGAGATGCCAAGAACACAACGAAGGACTTAGGACCCAGGGGACAGTCTCTAAGATGACCCTATATTCAAAGTTGATTGTTAAGTCACTTGAAAAGTTGTTATATAAAAACCACTCTGTCATGTACACCACACTCTCTCCTTTCTGTAGCCCTTCCTTTTGCAGGCAGATGACTACTTAGTTGTGAACAGTTCTTCTGAGAGTCTCTAATGGAAAAAAAATGCAGACACTCAGAGGAGCTGAACCTATCGTATTAGTGAGCTTGAAGCAGTGTCCTCCCAGGTGAACCTCATAGGCCAGTGACATTGTCATGGCTGAACCTAAGCCAAAGACCAAGCTCAGCCCCCCAGATTTCTACCCACATTAACTGTGAGAGTGTAAACATGGACTGCTTTAAGATACTAGGTTTGTAGATCAATTTGTTATGCAGCGATAGATAGCTAATACAATATTTAATTATGGTAAGCCACTCGGAAAATGGCAGGAACATCTGAGTGCCTCTGATTATGTTTATACCATGTTCTTTCTGTGAGCTTGAAAAATAGATTGTTCATTTCAGATAAAAGAGTTGATCTGACCCTGAGCGTCTGCCCTTTCTCTTAGTGGTTGTCCATCTTTTATCACAGGGAAACTGACTGATGGTTATCAATAGACCATGAGGTAGGCAGATTGCTTAGCTAGATAAATATGTGGTAGAAGCAGCAGTATGGAATGAGTCACTTAGCCTGCTCCGCTTCTCAAGATGATTAAGGGATGGCTTTTTGTAGCAGTGGCTTCATCTCCAAACTTCAGCCAATTCCAGTAATTACTCAGGAAACAGCTAAGCTACTATTTCACTCCATGAGATTATACCTTCCCTTGTCAGAACAAATCTCATTTGCTTAATGGAGGACCAAGGGTCAGCCAACCACAGACCATAGACCAAATCTATACCATGGCCTATTTCCAAACCCAGTCTTTCTGGAACATGGTCACATTTGTTTGCTCAGATACAGTTATAGCTCCTTTTTCCCTGAAGAAGAGTTGAATAATGAAGACAGTTGCTGAAATCCACAAATACTAAGTTTCCTCATCTGGTCCTCTACAGAAAAAGTGCGTTGACACCTCCCCCACTCCAAGGCAATAATTTGTAAACTGTGTTTGAAGGAACATTGTTTCTCTAGGGTATTAATTAGTGGTACATAGGAAAACAGTTGGTTCTGTAGTCAATTGTTTGAGAAAAACTGAGTTAAATATAGTTAAACTAGTTCTGGAATATCCAAGATGACATATTGACTATGAATCTCTTTGTAGCACATGTTCTTTCAAGGGACCAATGTCCAGCTCACTAAGAGAGACTATTGATCTCTAAGAACATTAGTTTTCCAATGTTGACTGTGCAAAACATTGAGTAGATAGAAACATCTCCACTTTTTAACTTTCTAAACACCCATAACTATTGTTAAATGCACAAAGGGATGGCTACACTATTTGATGAGGAGTCAAATAGGAAGTCAACATTTGGAGAAATAAAAATGAACACGAAGATGCTTGCTGGATTCAAACTCAGTCTCTACAAAAGTAGCCATGTGAAAACAAACAAAAACCTTAAGGTGGAAGAACAACCTGTTGGGATTTAGTCTTCAGTTTTGTAGACTTGGACTTCCATATTTTTTTAGGGAGATGAGATACCCTCAGGTCTATAGTTGGGAGCAACCAAAGATCTAGGTGTTAATAATCAATTTGAAAAGAAAAAATGGATTCTGATACAAATGATACACACACAGAGAGAGAGAGAGAGAGAGAGAGACAGACAGACAGACAGACAGACAGACAGAGGGACAGCATGTTTTATATAGATATAAAGCTGAAAACCAGACAGGTATATTCTTCCATTTCAAAAGTAACATTTGAAACTTATCAAATTTGGATGCTATTTATTAAAATAGTCCAAATTAGAGCTTTCTGTGTATCTTAAAATTATAATTCATTTTCTTTTCTTTAAAGATTTATTTATTTATTATGTATACAGAAGAGAGTACCATATCTCATTACAGGAGGTTGTGAGCCACCGTGTGGTTGCTGGGAATTGAACTCAGGACCTCGGGAAGAGCAGTCAGTGATCTTAACCTCTGAGCCATTTTTCCAGCCCCTATATTCATTTTCTAATTGCAATAATCACATAATAAAAAAGTAGCACAAATACGCGGTAAATCAACATGAAGAATTTATTTATTTTTAAACAGTGTATATTTTTTCTAATGTTAAAATTATTTTTGAGAATTTCATATGTAAGGAAAAATTTACATTTATTTTCACAATACCCTCTTCATCTTCCAACTCCCCCAGTGTGGTTCATCCCCTGTCCCTCTCAACTGCATGACCTCTTCTTCTTTTATGATTACATATGTGTGGATATAAATATAGTCTGCTAAGCCCATTTAGTATTGCTCACATATATATGTGTGTTGGGCTGACCCCTTGAGACTAGATAACTTATTAAGGGATTTGTGCTAGGAAAAAAAAATCTGATTCTCCCTCTTTAGCACCTAGTAAATTGCCTGCAGCACTTTATGGGGGCGGATTATGAGATTTCTCCCATTTACACTGGATGTCAACCATGTTGTCACTTGCAAGTCATATTTAGGTGACCATACTGATCTTGAATATAGTCTGAACCTTTATTCTAAAATAAAGAGGTAAATGTCTAGAATAGCATATAAATCATCACAGGAAGTCAGCCACAGACTCACGGCTCAGAACTACACTATGGCTATCTCTCCACTTACACCATCCTATCCTGCTTGGAACATGAATGACTCACATTCCAGTGACTGGCCAGGGTCAGAAACTGAGTCTAAAGCCTGGGAAAGTGAAAGCTCTCCCTCTGAATCAACATAAAGCTGGGTGAAGAACACCAGCACAAATCTGATGAGTTGAAGGAAGAGAATGAATTACAGAGGTGACAGCAGCGTAATAGGATTTATAGTAAGGTGGTCCGTCTCATCCCAGAAGCAAGACTGAAGTCCAAAGGTGACTCCACAGTGCTCACACAGGGTTCTGTCTCTCAAGAGTCCCTGTTAACTTACATAGAGAACTCCTGGGGATGGGGCAGGTAGTAGCTAGATGTGGGTAGAGTCATTGTTAGTGAAATAAGTCCTTTCCCTCATGTCTGTCATTGTGGATGGTGCCTCTTACTCCATAAAACCAGGAAAGGTGATCACCCAGAGCATCATGAATAAACTCTGAGAGTGACTCCAAGAAAAATGGATGTTGGATACATGTTCAAGTGCATGCTTCAAGGTCATTCCAGACACAGTCTTGGGAGTGGGAAGTTGAGAGATCATACCAGGAAATAAGTAGTTTGGCATTTCTTGTTTTGATTTCCTGATGCCTGGAAAGGTGAGAAGAGATAGGACTATATTGGCTACATTGGTGTCACCAGGAATCATTGGGGATTTAAAGAATAATGTTCCGTTAGAGGTAAGAGATATCTGAAGATACTTGTTCTGCTTAGTGACTCAAGGTTCATCATGCAGTATAACTAGAAATGATATTGGGTAGCCTCACTCCACCTCAAGTCTCTGTGATTGAAAAATACATAAGAGACCCCTCGTAGTTTCTGTAGCTTTGTGTGAAGCAATGTGGAAGTTGGTAGGATAAGAATTATGGAACCATGCAGGGTTTCCATTTGGCCAAGATATATTTGATCTCTGGGGCAAAGGTGGGAGAGTCTGGTGAAAGAGGGGTTAGGATGAAGCTGAAGGTCTCTTTACACACACACACACACACACACACACAGAGAGAGAGAGAGAGAGAGAGAGAGAGAGAGAGAGAGAGAGAGAGAGAGATGCATCTACATGGAGACTGACAAATGTCATGAGATCACCCATACCAAGAAGGGTCAGGCCGAAAGAGAACTCAACCGAGACAACTCCCAACATTACAATCCTGCCCCCTTCTCTCTGACCATGATACGGTAGGCTGGAGCAGCAGCAGCCAGGAGGGTTCTGAAGTTAAAGTAAGGCAAAGATACACACAGAATAGGTTGCCAATTCTCAAGCCGCCAGTCTTGTGCATATGTGTATACCTGTGAGAGTTTGTGCACACCATGTCAATACAGGACCATGCAGAGGCCAGAAAAGGGTGTCAGGTCCCCTGGAACTGGAGATATAGATGGTTGTGAACTACCACATGGGTGCTGGGAACCAAACCTCAGTTCTCTGCAAGAGCATTAAGTGTGATTTCTTAACAACTAAGCCATCTCTCTAGCCCTGGAACTGAGTTTGAAATGACAAATGAACCATTCTAACCACTGAATGTGACAGAAAAGGTGGAGGAGCTGGCCAAGCTGCTGTGGAGGGAGTAATATCCCAGCAGGAAGCCAATCCAGATATTCTGATGGAAGAGGCTGCTATTGGATACGTTTTTTAAAATAGCTTCATTTTTATACCCATGGGATGTTGAGACTCCCTAGTAAGGTAGACACTTTGAACAGAACTGTATAGTTTGTATTTCTGAGCTCTTTGTTCCAAGGGATCCACAGTCGACATGCAATTTTTTTTTTCTCTCTGTTCTACAAATGAACACACAGTGCTGGTTATCAATGGGCTATCAAAGTCTTCTGCCTCATGTTTATATCACAAGGCATCACAATCGCACCGGCCCACCCCAGACCCAAATGTGATCCGTTGTTAATTGGAAACAGAACTTTACAATTCTTGAGCCTAAAACAAATGTAAAAGTAGAAGGATGAGAAAGGAACAAAAAGAAAAAAAACTTGTTTTTTCCCTCTAATTTGAGAATCAGAATTCTCAATAGCTTTATCAGTATGAAGATTTTTGTTGTTGTTGTTGTTGTTTTGTTTTGTTTTGTGGATTTTTTTAATGATTCTTTTCTTTTTACTTTTTTTCCCTCCTCATAGTTTGCTACTCAAGCCTAAATTTATCTGTTTTTAAAAAAATCCATCTGGCTTTTGTGTGATGGAAGCCCACACAAGGCTGTGCCAACCGTTGCAGAAGCAACCAAGAGCTATCAAATGGAACACGTTTTAAGTGAAGGGACAGTAAGCTAATTAAGGGCTGAGTTTCTTAATAAGGAACAAAGCGCAGTGGAGAGCTGAACGATGCCAATACTCATGAAAGTTTCAGAGACTAAAACAGTTTGCAGAGGGGAAAAAATGGAATAAATGACTTGGCCGATTTTTCAAGTCCTACCCCCCAAAATGAATATATCTATTCCCATATGTATCAACAGACAAATGTAAATACCACTCAAATAATCTCAAGCTAAGATTAACATGAGAGTGAAATATAAATAATTTTGAATATAAAGACCAAGTATAAAATGTGCTGAAATACAAATGGAAAGAAACTAGAAATACCATCACATTACACTCCCTGTGAGAGACTCCTCACGGTGAGACCTTCATTTCTCTGCCTCAGTCACACTTAGATTTGCCTCGAGTACACTTTCTAAACAAGACTTTGTTTTCCTCTTATCAGTCTATGAAAAATGTTCAATATGGTGAAACTTTTATGGGGAAAAAAAAGATGCATTTGGTCTGGGTCATACTGGTACAAATGAAATGCATCCTCATTTGACTTTGCAATAGCTTGTAGAAATGCTGATGCAGAAAGAAAATGGGAAATATCAGGCGGGGAAAATGAATATGTTTCTAAACTATTGGAAAGTATGTGGGTTTCAAGTGAGGATAGCATATTTCCACCACATTAGCTTGACTTATGAAGTCACCTAACAACCAGGCAGTGGCAGGTCTGGGTCTGAATGTCCTTTTCCACTCTGCCTCAGATGTGTGTAGGGGATGTTTCTGCCCACTGCACCTTCATTCACTCCTCAGAAGAAGAAAACCACTAACCATAGCCAGCCCAGCAGCCTGAAGAAAATAAATTAAAATCCATTTGTGAAGTATTCCTTTGAGTCTTGTACAAAAACGAGATGTTCTAATTGCATGTTTCGGCAGATGCAATCAGGGTGTGGTTGTGTTGGAACATTTCTTTGGTTAAACTGAGGGGAACCAAGCAATCCCTTCCTTCAAGATCTGTCACTTTCTACAAGCAGATTTTCTTGGATACAAAAGTGTTGCAAATTATCAAAATGGAAAGGAAGTAGAGAGATGGGCGAGGAATTTTCAGGGGAACATAAAGCAGATGAGCTTACAAAGCCCAACCATTGTCTTGTTAAAATGTAACCCACAAAATGTAGCCACATCACAGTCCTACAGCCATCTGCTCTGCCGTAATTCTAGATTCCCACAAACAGACTTCATGATTGAATCTGCTGTTAGTGGGCTTAGGAACACTCAAGATTTTCTAGGTGTGATCAGAAAATTTGCCAGTTAACCCAAGCCCTCATTCTGTCTCCAGAATCAGTCTGTTTCCTCCTCTCCAAAGGAAGGTGAAGTAGGTTATAGTCTCTCACATTACTCATAGGACCCAGTCGAGAGTCTAAAAATAGCCTGACCCCCAACCCTCTCTTTCCATCTCTGCTTCTCTTCAATGCCTAGACCTTATGACCACTATCTTTTTTCTCTGACTATTGCACACTTTCACAACTGGATACCTGCCCTCCACTATAGGTTCTTCCAGTCCCTGCTCCATGGCAGAATGGTCTTTGTCGAATGAGACTCAGCCTGTGTCCCCATGCTTATGACTTCCCAGTGGTTTTACATCACACCATGCAAATTATTCCAGCTCTCTAATACTTGCATTTTATATGCTAACTAGCTATTGCATCTTAACAAACTGTGCTAAATCTCAATGGCATCTAATTCAAGCCATTCGGTTCTGCCTTCCTATGCTATCATCACCACCTTGGCTCGGGTATTCTACTCTTACTGGGCTAATACGGCTGGGCTAATTCATGTATTGGCTTCTGCTTCCTGTATCTTGGTGTCTTGTGGACAGACCTGGCTTTGACAAGCCAGCCTGAGGCTTTGGTTGCTTGCTTGCTTCCTCTCTTTCTTCTTTAAGTTTCCAGGCAAGCAGGCCAAGGCAATGCCATTCATCAGGCTTAGTAGCCACAATATTTAGGTTCCACAGTGGATTCAGGAGCCTACATAATTACATTCATTTTAAAATCAGAAGAAAATTTCAATATAAGAATAATTCTATAATGAATCCACTAGTATATTTGTCTATTCTATTAATGATTATAAAATACTACTTGAGTATCTTTTGATGAAGGATGTAGCCTTGAACATAAAAATACATTTGGCAACAAGACATTTTGTGTTCCCTTGTCGAGTGCTAATTAATCATACTAGGAACCCATAGAACTGATTTTGGTTCTCAGTTAGTTATTTTTCTTAAGTAAGCCATTAAACTTTGTGAAATTCACTGTTGTAATTAAAGGAGCCGGGAGTTCACTCTCTGGAAGGGCCACCAAGGCCTGGGAGATCCTTCCATTTAAGCTCTATATTCCTTAGTTGACTTTACCTTGTCTTTCTTGGCTGTCCCTTTATCTACAAGACACAGTCTTAAAGAAGGTTTCATCCTTGGTTGATTATTGCCACAATGGATTATTATGTCAAGTAACAATATGCCATCTGGTTATTCTCCTTCTTTAAGGGACAGAGGGAGACTGTCCTGTGAAGATTTGGACTGCTCTCCAGGATAAGCTGTTACCCACTTAAAAGTCTTTTTCAGAGTCTCTTTATAATGCAAGTCCAGTTTACACAATCTGTTCCATAACCTCAGGAAACTCAGAGGTGACACAAGAATGAAAATCACTAAAGACAATGCCAAACTATCCTCTATCTATGAAGAGAATTAATTTCCATTAAAAAAAAAATATTGAGTTCCTTTACCTGGATCACCACTGATGTCCCCATAAAAAGTGGTATGACTGGCAGCCTCACAGGTTCACATATTTCTTTGTTTTTCAAAGAGGCTATGAAATTATGTTAGACCACTGCACACTAACTGTGTCCTGTGAAACTCAGAATTAACTTTGTGATTTTTAAATTATTTTGAAAGCATTCTCTGATTTTTAATAGGTAGCTCATTTCCTGTTTCTACATGGCTCTTAATGACTCTGAAAACCTAGGTGACCTTTTCTTTTGGGTGCCCAAACCACAAATGATCTGCAGGCCTGTAATGGTCATAAAAGCTTCCTAAATGTTTTCACAGATTCTGTGGTTCCTTCCCTTGCTGAACTGGAAGAGAAACCTCCATGCATTTTCATCCTTCTGGAATGTAGACTCAATCTGCTTATACAGAGGTCTGGATACCCACATTCCAGCCTTCCTGGACTTTACAACAACATGTTTTTTGATGCACTCCAGTTCTGGGGATTTCATTGATTGTATCATGTGGCCCATGGATGAAAGGAAACACCTCTTCTTCCTTCTGCATGCTCTCAGTTTTCATGCCTAAAATTTCATAAGCTTCAGCAAGTTACTTGTTCATCCTCATCAGGCATCAAACATGCCACTGAGACACATCTTCCAATAAAATAGATGGATGCTGTGGGATGTTTTCCCCCCTGTGGCAGTAGTTTCTTCTGAGCAGGAAGCATAGGGTTGGTCAGCCTGCCTAAGTGTCATCTGAGAGGGTTCCTGTTTTCAGAGAAGAAAAAGAATTCCTCACTTCCACATGAGCAAGGGCCACATCCTCAATGAGCGAATACAGGCCTCCTTTGGTTACTTTTACTTTTTTGTTGTTGTTGATTTTCAAGACAGAGTTTCTCTGTGTAGTTTTGGTGCCTGTCAGATCTTGCTGTGTAGACCAGGCTGGCCTTGAACTCACAGAGATCTGCCTGGCTCTGCCTTGCAATTGCTGGGATTAAAGGCTACTTTTACTCCTTTTAAGGAAAATGTATTTAGTGCACCTTCTGGGATACAGGTGGTGCTTCTCACGGGGATGGCCTATGGAGCAACAGCATGGCTATCACCTTGATACCTACTGGGAACACCAGTTCAGGGGCCCTGCTCCAGATTTCCAAACTGGAAACTCTGGATGTGGGACCCAGCAATCCATTTCAGCAACCTCTCCAGGCAATGAGAGTTTGAGAATCACTGGACAAAGGCTTTGTTTTGGATACAACAATAGAATTAAGTTAATAGACTATTTTCTTACTCATTCCCTGGATCACTTTAAAAAAAAAAAAATCTGTGCTTCTTAATGGTTTCTCTTACATAGATTAGCCCTGTTTCTCACTGCACAGTGCTGAGAAAGACTTCTCCTAAGACATTTGAGATAGTCACTTGTGTTTCCTTTAGAATGTCCTTGAAATTCCTTTTATCTAATCAATCAGAAGATGCTTCAAAGAATCGAGAGTTGGTCCCAGCTTAGGACCATGCCATTCACAACAGCCAAGCTTTGTATCAACAGATGAACAAGTAAATCAATGTGGCATAGATGCATCCTAGAGCATTTTTCAGCCATAATAAAGAAGAATGAAATCATGTCATTGGCATGGGCATTTGGATATCAATGGATAGAACTGGAGACCATGGTGTTGAGTGAAATAAAGTAGACTAGACTCAGACAAGTATTTTGCATGTTTTTTGTCATATATGGAATCTAGAGGGTGAATATGTTATGAAGGAACTATTGGAAAAGAAAAGGAAGATCAGAGTGGGAGGGTGATGGAGGGTAGCAAGGAGGGGGATAATGACCAAGGTATGTGATATGCATGTGTGAAAATATTACACCTTCAATGTAGGTTAATAATGCAAACATATTAAAAATAAATTTATTGTATGTGCCATGCTTAGACTAATCACTGCTTTCTCTGTCTTTGAACACTATCCTGTCCTGACATTAAATGATGAAGGCTGAGATTGCTAGCCCCAACCCTAGGACCACCTGAATTTCAGTGATAGTCCCTAAAGGCCTAAAACATGGTGTCATCTGGATCAGGCACGATGGCCAGACAAGCCCTCAAATCTCCATGATTCAAAGCTGCAAAGGATTATTTCCACCTACACTACATGTCTAATGTAAACTGGGAGCAAAAAAGCTGGGTTCGGAATGTAGATCCTCATTATGGAAAATGGGCTGCTACTGACTCAAGTCCCACTTCAGGGTGTGGCCAAGGGACCTGTGACAAGGCACCAACCAGCTCTACCAGCTTTTGTTCAGAAGTGACACACTTCTGTGTCATCGACCATACAACTAGTGTAGGGTGCCTGACTTATATGGGGCCCTGAACTTTAACTCCCAGGAGAAATGATTATTATTAATCAGTTCTGGAATCTTATTCCATCATCTAAGAAACCAGACCACCAACATGGAATTTTTGACTTCATACATAGATAATGAGAAATATGGGGCACAGTGTGTGTGTTTGTAAGGGACAAGGGAAAGGGAGAAGGTGGGAGGGAGAGAGAGAGTGAGGTTTAGTGCACCCTAGAAGCTTCTCTTGGGGAAGCTGCTTTCCATTCACTTTCAAGCACACCAGGATAGTTCTTAGAAGAAGGATGCTAATGCTGATGGAATACACCTCCTGTGCATTTGTTTTCTCAGTCTTCACATCAACCTAATGCAATAGAGAAAGGAACTAACTTTGTACAAAGAAAACAAAGGCTAAAGTGATTTAGCAGTTCTCTCCTGCAGTGACAGAGGACTTGGGGGCATTCGTTCATGGGGGTAAGACACCTGGAATGTGGACCTCACTGATCTCCCTGATTCCCCTACAGAGACAACCTCTAGCCATAGTTGGGGACCAGTTTTAATCTATTGTAATTTTTCATCAAAGTGAAGCTCTTTCCTTACTATAATAGTTTCAGAATTTCAAACAGACAGCAATTCTTCAAAGATAAGTAGGGGAAATGGCATTATCACATTCACCCAATTCACTGGGGACATGTTAAAAATTTCTCTGTGAACACCTGAAACCAACGATAGTATGAAACTGTATGTATGTATCATATTTTCTTTAATTGTATATTCCCCCCACATATCCTAGACAGTGTTTAATTTATAAAGTAAGGATAATAAGAATTATAATAATGGCTCATATCAAAATAGAGCATTTATAACTGTGTTGGTGTAATAAAAGTTGACTTGGGTAAGTGAATCATGGAAAGAAAAACCAGAGATGAGGGCCTACAGGATTCTTATTAAAAAATCTAGACAGAGAGCTCGGGAGATGTTCAGAGGTTAAGAGCACTTGCTGCTTTTGCACGGGACCCAGGCTAGATTCCCAGTACTCATATAGCAGCTCACAATTGTCCATTATCCCAGTTCCAGGAGATTTGATGTACTTGTCTAGATTCCACAGGCAATGTACACATGTGATACACATACAACCATACAGGCAAAACATACATAAACATAAAAGAAAAATAAATCCGTTAAAAATCATAGAGAGAGCCGGGCAGTGGTGGCACGTGCCTGTAATCCCAGCACTCAGGAGGCACAGCCAGGCGGATCTCTGTGAGTTCGAGGCCAGCCTGGTCTACCAAGTGAGTTCCAGGAAAGGCGCAAAGCTATGCAGAGAAACTCTGTCTCGAAAAAAAAAAATCATAGAGAGAAATCCACTTAAACCCAATATCTTCTTGGATTAATGAAAAATTAATTTAACCAACCCAACAAATGCCATTATCTCAGTAAAGAGTACTTGTGAGCTCTACATGCAAGAAGCGCATTGTTAATATTAGCAGTTAACAAAAGTAAACTTCTTTGAGAGTAATTCAGTTTCTCAATGGGCTAGAGCAGTGGTCCTCAGCCTTCTGAGTGCTTTGACCCTTTAATACAGTTCCTCAGATTGTGGTGACCCCATGAAAATATTTTCATTGCTATTTTATAAGTGTAATTTTGCTACTGATATGAATTGTAATGTAAATGTTTTTGGAGATTGAGGTTTGGCAAAGGGGTTGTGCCCTACAGGTTGAGAACCATTGGGCTAGGTAGATGCCCAGTGGTTAACATCACATTTAGCTCTTATACAGAATCTGAGTTTGGTCCTCAGCACTCACACCTGGTCACCCACAACCATCTGTAACTCCAGCTCTAGGGGATCCCATGACCTCCTATGATCTCCACAAGAACCACCACCCCTCTACACACACACACACACACACACACACACACACACACACACACACACTGATGAAAGGAAATCTTTAAAAAAAATTCTAAACTATAAGATGCAAAGTATCAATAAAGCATATTATAAGATGTCACTAGTGAAAATTTAAAATGCCAAGTAGTAAAGGAAGCTGGAATCTCAACACTTACTCCAAGAATGCTGACTTCACTGAGAAACAGCACCAAAGCCTTGACACAAACATATCATGAAACTGTGTCAATTCATCAATTCGAAGCTAAACTCAGCAGCTCCCTCAGCAAGGCACCAGCTGATTCAAACACCTCCTAAGAGTTCTCTGAACTAATGGGCAGGAATTCTGCCCAGCGCCAACCCCAAAGCAGCCCAGAATACAAACAACAAATGTCCAAAAAGGACATCAACTCTATAAGAGTGATTCAGAAAACACCGGTCCTTCTAAGTGGGGACACAGCTCAAGGACAATTACATATTATTCAATTGTCCTATCACCCCCATGTTGTTGCTATTGTGAAATGTAATTTCTCAGACACCACTTGGCTTTTATAGTGACACACTTTAGAGGCACACTTGGAAAAGCAGAGCTCTTACTGAGGATTACTTACACAGAAATGTAGCCTGGTGGCATCAGAAATGACCACTTGTTTTTCTACCAATTTCCAGGAGAGACTTGGGTTAAAATAAGATGACTTTGGAAAAAAAAATCTCTTGTGTAAATTGTGGAGAGGGCATAAATTAATCTCTAGGCCCACTTGCTATAATATATTCACTCTGTACACATTCTATAGCAATGATAAATCCAGCCTGACTCTAATTACTATGGTATCTATCTGTGCTCTCAAAAACATGCATGCATAAATTCTACACACCCAACAAACCATCAAACAAAAGCAGCTGAAGGCGCATGCGATGTTGGGGAATACCCTGAACTTGCTGATGGTCCTATCATTAGCTTGTTAAAAGCCACCCACTCATCCTATAATTTTCCCTTTACTGTGCTTTACTTAGCTCCCTCTTCTTCCCAATGATGCTACGAAACAAGTTCATATATCACATACAGTACATTTCTCCATGTTTTCCAGATGGCATTTGATAAAATGGAAACAAAAGAAAGACATAACAAAGAAAAATCGATGCTTTTCTACTTTTGTTGTTGAAAGAGCTTTTCCTTTGGTAAAGAATAAGATGAGCCCACATGGAGCTAGTGAAAACGTCAAGAGATGCACTTCGCTTTGAAAGATGCTTTTTAGAGTCACAGGTTGGGCCAGTCTTTGTCCTCAGCCAAGCTATGCAAACTAAAGATGAAGAGTTCTTTATCTGGGGTGTAAATTATTCTGAGCCAATGCTCCATAGAAGTCAACAATGGTTTAGGTGAGTGATTTAGACATAACTTGACTTATCTCAGGAAATCTCCCACCCTGACCATCAAACTCAGAGGGAAAAAAATCTACACTGACAATTCCATTATTTAAAGTCAGGATTTATAGACTCTGAGGCCACTAAGATATAAACTTACATAGTTCATGTAGATCTGAAAACTATCACAATAGGTCAGTTGAGAGGTGAAAACATTGTGTTAGACTTGGACCTTCCCTAAACAACAAGCAAGCAGACAAACCTGAGATACTATTTTTCTTTCAAGAAACTGTGATGAAAATATATTTCATCAATCATTTGTGAAGCAAACAAACACACAAAATATGATAGTCTTTGATCAACCAAGCAAGATTATATTTTCAGCCAGGAAAGAAAGCAAGCTAGTGGTTGGTGCCATTGTCCCTGTAGTTCAATCTTCACTGATGCCAAGAACTGCCCCCCACTGCATTCTACCCCTTAATGATCCCATCACCTCCCCAAACTGCCTCCCTCTGAACCAAGATTTCAATCACAATAAACCTTGAGGGATATTCAAAGCACACCCAGAGCAGAACATCATTGGCTAAGGGACTCTCAGAAAGGATGTAATGACTGAGAGTCTTCACCCAAATCATTTTATTAGACACCATTGGTGGGGGTTGCACTGGCATGTGGTCCATGAACTATAGGCTCAGCTTCTTCTACAGAGACCCCCCTCCCCATGACAGTAATGCCTGGAATCTCATTGATCCGAGGCACACATGGAATGTATGTTTTGTGTAAACTGCTATAACACATGAAGTCATGGTTTCACAATCTGAAAAGAAAAAAATGGGTTAATTTCTGTCCAATAGTGTTAGAGACCAAAGGAGATAAAAAAGCACAGGGCAGGAATTGGCTGGCAGGTGACTGGTGTATAAGAATGAATAGCTGACTTAAGATTATTTCTTCTTTATAGTTTTTTCAGGTTCTATGGAAAAGTGTTCACAATCATGGGTCCTCTTACAGTCAGATAGCACAAGATGTAAGATCCCTCAACATAGTCCTTCTGTTTCTCTGACCCATGTGTTTGCTTCCATCCGTGAGCCTCATATTGGGAATGTAGAAGCCACTAGTCTAAATGCTGAGCCAACATCCTTTTTCTTTCTTTTATATGGGTAACCTCCAACATTCATAAATTCATGGAGCATTGCCCACTGACAGAAACTTTATCTACAGTTTCTTATAAGGGAGCAAGTAATTATTGATTATCCAAGTCCTAGGGGGTAAACGCTTGTCATTGCAACACCTTATTTTACAAAAAGTCACATACTTTTGTTTTGGTTTGTGACTATGATAGCACAGCAGAAACCATTTAGTGAGAAACTAATTCTGAATTTTGCTAACCCCACACAGAATACGAGGCACAGGGAAAACATGTAAGCACATATAAATGGAGAGAGAAGGTTTGCAGAATTAATTCCAGATAGGTTCGGAAGAAGGACATATGCTGCAGGGTGGGTGATTCTTGACGGAGTCAAATCAATTCCCTTACTACTACGTTGTTGGGAGAAGATAAAATGTATTTGAAAGCACTTTTTGAAAGCTCTATAAAATGTACCAGTTTATTCGTTTATTGAACTGTACTGGGGGTCAGGAGACCTAAGTGCTCAGTCAGATTCACCTTTTCTTGGCTGCATGACCTTGGGGAATGCACTTATGTTTCACAGTCTTCAAATTTCCTACAGAGAACAATCTAGAATTTGAACCAATCTGTCCCATAAAGCTGTAAGATTTGAGCCCAGACACACATGCCATTGGCTGACACTCCACAGCTCTTTCCAACAGGCATGCAGCCATTAGTTCCTTGTGCTCCTGCATCCCTGGGTGACTTAGAACCACAGCTTCAGTTTGTCCCCTCAGCACTGTCCCCAGGAAGTTCCAAATTTGCACAGCCTACAGAATCGTGAGGAGCACACATACCCAGAGAAAGACAGATGGCAACAAAGTTGCTAACCTTTAAAAAGATCTTAGTCTGGCTACCCCAGCAGTCTAGTGGCAGGAATCTGTGCCCAGAGGAGCGGAGACAGGTGAAAATGTCCCAGGCTGCCAGCTCAGATGTTGAAGATTCAGCAAGCTTTGCACCCCCTGCCTGGGAAAGAACAGCAATGCTCTTCCTTAGCAACTGCCCCAGTTCCCTAGGGTCTGTGTGAAACAAGAGCCTGGGAAAAATCCATGGTTTCTCTTGTTTCAGCTCCACTGAGGGCAAAGCAGCTTTGCTGAACACTTTAGAAAGAAAGGAATCCCAAGTAAAATCTTTTTTTTTTTTTTTTTTTTAAGCAGAGCCTCATCTGTTGGTGAGCTTGCATAGAGTCAACAAGGTCACATGACTATTAAGAGGCTAGAAATTGAGTATCCAAATGGAGTTCTTCCTTGACAAGGTGAATATCTTAGGAATCTGTCTATCTCCACTGAGAATCCATGGAAAGGGGGAAAAAAAATCAAGGAAAGATTTGACTTTTTCTTGTAAGTGCATGTTATAACTAGAGAGACTCGATTTGTGTTATGGAGAAAAAAAGCTGTTACTCTCCTAATGGACGTACCTGTGGTAGTGTGAGTTGTCTTAATTGACACAGTCTTTGTAGATGTAATCAAGTTAAGAAGAGATCATTAAGAAAGTCCTTGACCTATAGATGACTCCAATTCTTGCAGGAAAGAACCATTAACAGACACAAACACAGAGGAAAATGCCAGGTAAAGACACAGACACATAGTCACCAAGGGGAAGGCATGGGTGCAGAGGAAGACACAGGTGCAGGTGAAGATACAGGTGCATGTAGCTGAAGTTTTCCTGTGTCCACCTGGCTCCTGCATCCTTGCATTTCCACAGCCACTTAGACCCAAATAAATACACAGATGCTTATATTATTTATAAACTGTATGGCTGTGCGGCTCAGGCTTCTTGCTATCTAGTTCTTATATCTTAAATTAACCCATTTCTATAAATCTATACCTTGTCATGTGGCTCGTGGCTTGCTGGTACTTTACATCCTGCTCCTCAAGGCAGCAGCTAGCAGCATCTCCTGACTCAGCCTTCCACTTCCCAGATTTCTCCTCTCTCCTTATCCTGCCTACACTAGACTTCCTGCTTGGCTACTGGCCAACCAGCATTTTATTTATAAATCAATCAGAGAAACACATTCACAGCATCCTCAGAAGGTGCAGAGGAAGACACAGGTGCAGGGGAAGACACAGGTGCAGGGGAAGATGCAGGTGCAGGAGAAGACGCAGGTGCAGGTGAAGACACAGGTACAGGGTAAGCCAGGGGTGCAGGGTAAGCCAGGGGGTGCAGGAGAAGACACAGGTGCAGGGGAAGACACAGGTGCAGGGGAAGATGCAGGTGCAGGAGAAGACGCAGGTGCAGGTAAAGACATGGGTGCAGGGGAACACACAGGTACAGGGGTACACATAGGTGCAGGGGAACATACAGGTGAAGGTGAGTGATTCTGTCTGAAGCTAGGGGGTGTCCCAGCTGCTGAAAGCCAGAGTCAAGGAACGCTCCTTTCCTAAAGGACTCAGAACAACAGACCTGCAAATATTGCACACAACATGATTTCAGACTTCCAGCCTCCAGAACTGCAATGTTTGGTCATTTTCATTCATCCAGTTTGACTTCATTATGTCAAACCTAAAACATTATCATAATTTCTTTTTTTATTTACCCACTAATAAGTATGTGTCTCCCAATCTTGTGGGACTCAATAGCTTCATCAGTAAGATAGAAATAATGATAGACTCTGCCTTTAGAGAGTTGTCATAGAAAATAAAATGTTTCATTTACATATTTTATAAATAAGTCTTTTAAAATAGTTTTACTACTGTGACAGCTTATATAGGTGTTTTGGTGATGGTGGTGATAAAGAGTCTATAATATATCCTTTTAAAAGCCCCTAATGATGGGAGGGACTCACAGGCTCTCATCTGTAAGAAGATATTGTCAGCTGATGGCTTTTGGGGAAGGGGATAGTTAGGTTTTGTTGGTGGTAGCAGTGGTGGTTTTTTGTCTGTTTGTTTGTTTTGTTTTGTTTGTTTTTTGGGGATTGGCCCCAGGTAGATTAATCAAGCTTCAGTACAAATTGGGCTCAGTGGATTATGGAAGGGGAAAAAAAAGAAACAGAGAAAAGGATACAAAGTTGGGGAGGATGGACCTGGGAAGGATTAGTGGGAGGAATGGGAAGTAAGCAGGATCAAAATATATTGTCTTAAATTCTCAAAGAATTAATTAAAATATCATATTAAAATGAAAAATTAAATCATATATCCTTACTTTTTAAACCAAGAAGGCAACAGGATCTGATGGTTATTGTTTTAAAACAAAAACCATGTCTGATTTTAAAATAGTAGTAAGTGGGGGCGTAAGTGCAAAGATATTTTAAAATCCCAAGGTGTCAATAAAAATAGATCAAAATGGTCTACAATCAAATTCATGATTTCAAAAGATATAGGTATGCCAGGAAAGTCTGTCCCTATAGTGACGACCTACCTACATGTTATCACTCCTGAATTCTCATCTTTCTGACCATACATAGAAAACACAGAGGCCAACTGGAGGGGATATCTTTGTTCCTTGCCCATGCACACATTCCATACAGATGCCAGCTGCTCACCCTGTGTGACCAGTGTTCCTGGCATACTTGGGAAATGCATGGGTGAAGCAGATTTGGATATGGGTGTCAGCAAGAACTAGAAATAGTGTCCTGTAAGCATAATTTTATCTTTCATGGGCATTTCAAGCATTGCTTTAAATCTGCCAAGGTCCTTCCTGACAGTGTCAATAAGGGAAAACCCTAGTTACATTTACATTCACTGCTGAGTTTATATGGGTGCTTTGCAAAGAAGAAAAGAGCTTAGCTTTTTTAAAAAAAGGCAGGGAGGGGAGGGGATGTAGCAAGAAATAATGTCAGCTGCACAGCAAGGAGAGTGGTTAAACAGCTATCTTTCCTAAACTCATCTCTCTGTTGGGAGAGGTCTCAGGGTAAAGCATAGTGCCATCACATTGACAGTTCATGGCTGGTACTCAAGAGAAGGTCCAGCACTAATGGTCTTTGGTAATATTTATCTATTTGCTTATTGTAGCACTGTAAGTAGTAGCTGCTAAGCTACATCTCCCACCCCTTTTGCTTTCTTTCTTTCTTTCTTTCTTTCTTTCTTTCTTTCTTTCTTTCTTTATTCTTCCCTTTTCCTTTTCCTTTTTTTTTTTTTTTTTTTGAGTTCAGGTCTCTTCAAATGGCTCAGAGTGACTGGCAATCCTTTGGTCTCTGCTTCTTGAATGTTGGTATACTAGGCCCATGCCAATGTGCTATAGTAGACTTTTAATAGCTACCAGGATCTAGAAGTATCCCTATGGACTTTTGACTAAGGACACCAGGTAAGAAATTATAAGACCTTTAAAGCTCAACAAAGAAATTATGACCAAACTGTCAGTCCCAGTTTGTTGATTATTTATTCTATGCCTGAACATAAACAGTAGATGATATGATATATAGCCTTTATGTTCTAAAAAGAAAAACTAATATATCCTAAGCACATATATACTGTATCATCATGATAAACCTTTCACAACAGCATCTTGTGTAATTCTCTCAAAATGTCATGAAGTATTATTATACCCACTTTATTCTTCAAAATATAAAGCAATGCAGTACATTAAAAGTCATCAACTTGGATCAGTCAGTTTTATATCATATAAGAAATTATATGATTAGTCAACTTTTAAGAGAAAGGGTTTATTATCTCATAGTTCTGGAGACTCCTGTCCAAGACTGGGTGGACTCATTCATGATTTGTTTATGACTGGAGTAGCAGGGGACCAATTCCAGTCATCACCTCACTAGCCAGGAAATGGAAAGGGATACTGAGAGATTGGGAACCATAATCCTTTTCAAAGACATGCTGCAAATGACCTAAGAACTGTCCAGCAGGGCCCACCTCCTATAGGTTCAGGTACTTCCCAATAGCACTACTCCATAGGTCAAACATGGACCTCTGGGGGACAGTTGTAAACCACAACACAGTCTGAGGGATACCGACCAGCAAACTCAGGCTCCACTTCTTGGTCTTCAAGCTTGAAAGCCCTTGATCTTCCATATCAACTTCAAGCTTGAAAACCCTTGATCTTCCATAATAACTCAGTCTGTTCAGTAACCAAGACTTTGTTTTTAAGAGAGAAATTGTAAACTGAGAGCCCAAGTCAAAATACATTTGAAAGACGTGAACAATCTGGGTTTGGAGGAAGGAGAAGGCACCAGATCTATCACTTGCCTTCCACATCAGCATCAGGAAGAAAACTAGAGTGTTCCTTTGAAATATCTGAAATACTACTATCAATCTCAGAGTGATTCAAAAGGCTGACATGTGACAGCATCTTTGTCTACATACACTGTTACTGTCTAATCGAAAAGAATCTGCCTCAAAGACTTTCCAAAAAAGACAGTAACCACGTCAAGGTTATGACAAATGCTGGCACAAATTATTCAGGGAATCATGTGTGATGTGCTTACTAAGACAGCCCTGAGGGTCACTGTTGAATTATTTTATTCATGAAAGCATTTCCTTAATCATTCATTCCTTCAATCACTCATATATGTTGACTTAAATAATTTTGATATTCATTATTTGCCATTATTTTCTTTGGGAATATCTCAAAATCCACTACTTTTCTTCAAAGCCCTATTATCATGTTGATCAACATATGTTATCAGTGAGCCTCAATATCACTCTGTGATGATCTGTCAAAAGGGGGAACCAGGCTTACAGAGATAATTCCTTGCAAAGGATTATATTAGAGGAAGGCTAAGTTTCCTGTCTTTTTCTGATCAATTCCCCTTAAGGCTCATTTAAATGTCCTAGGTGGGGATGGAGAGATAGCTCTGTGAGTGACATCACTTTGCTCTACAGCATGAGGACCTCAGTTTGAATCCCTAGGACTTCCATAAAAACCTGAGCATGGCTGTCAGCATCTTTAATCCCACCACTGTGAGGCTGAGACAGACAGAAGTCCACAGCCCACTGGCCAACCAGGTCAGCTTAGCCAAAATAGCAAGTTTCCAGTTCTATGAAAGAACCTGTCTCAAGGCAAGAATGTAAAGAATGACAGAGGAAGCATAAGACATTCTTCTCCTCTGGCTTCTGCATGCACATACCTATACAGTCACACACACACACACACACACACACACACACACACACACTAAACAAACAAATAAACACATTCCCTAGAATGATGTCACTCAAATTATAAAAATTTCCTAACTTGCCAACTTAATAAAGCAGTTTTTCCACACTTAAGAAAGGAATTAGAAAGTATCAAGACAGATTTCTCAAGGCTTATTCTTATTTATTATTAGTTTAATCACAAAGACTGAGGGAAATTGTTACTTCTCTGTAACTGGGGCTAGCCACTGAGTGAAGTGTGACATCTTCAGCACTGAAGTACACAGGCACAGAATGGAAGAGGGGCAGCTGCTGCCCAAAGGATTCTGCTTATCCTCCAATCTTATGTAATCATTAATAGATTCCTATACAGCACAAGGCAGGAATTGCTCCTATTTTTAGAAGCGCTTATTAAAAAAGTGTTTGCTTAATCTTCCTTTCAACACAGAAATAAAGGCAACCATGCACTTCTTAGATCTGGCAAGACAAAGGTATGCTATAACCTCCTCCATCCTAGAAGGATGTTATCAATTATTTCATTTATTCATTCAGCAAACAAAATTTTTATGAGTCCTTCAGACAGAGTAGGGACTCTTTACACATGATTGAAATGGGATAGATAACACTCTCCTATAATGTATATTCTACTGATGGCAAAACAATGACTACAAACAGACTAAGTCCACAAAATCTATAACCAACACGCATGACTCTGGAGACAGTAGTGATACTGTAATACTACAGAGAAAAACAAAGAGAAGGAAGGGTGGATTGATGGGGAAGGTAAGGAGGGAGTGAGGGAGGGTTAGTGGGTATGGTGATTTAAATGAGTCTTGGGCATTTGAAAACTTGTTCCCGTGTTGGTTGTTTGAGAAGGATTAGGAAGTGTGGCCTTGTTGGAGGAGGTGTGTCACTGGGGACGGGCTTAGGGTTTTAAAAGCCTCCAGCCATACCCAGGGTGCTCTCTCAGTCTCTAATGTATGAATCAAGATGTGACCTCTCAGCTCTTCCTGCTGCCATGTCTTTGTTCTGACATCATGGACTCTAACCCTCTGAAACAATAAGCCCAGGGAGTATGTTTCCTTGGTCATGGTGATTTGTCATAGCAAAAGAGCGGCTAAAACAGTGGGGTTCAGTTGACAGAGACATGGCATTCTCGGAAAGCTTCACAGGAACGGTGTTTGGTCTAGTATCTAATGGCATTAGGGTTGGGAACAGGAAAATACTGTACAGGGAGGAGGAGGAGGAGAAATGCCAGACAAAAATCTTAAGAGGGGAGCATGCCTGACGTGGTTCAAGGCCAGAAAGGTGAGTGTGACTACAAGGAGAGAAGAGTCATACCATGGATTTGTCTAGGCTGATAGGCAGGCAAAGACTATTGAAAGCACAGGTCATCAATATCTGAATTTCAATAACTAGTAGTAAATAGAATAACAGTCCCCAAAGATGTCCCCATGTCAATTCCCAGAATCTAGGAAATATGTTATATGACAAGAGAAATGTTTTAGTTGTAGTGATGACCAAAGCACATCCAACCTTCAGCTTTTGGGATGTGTATAGCCAATAATAGCTACATATGCAGCCCAACACAAAGTCATAAATGAATTTAAACCATTATAATACTTAAGGAACTCAACTGCAGTTATGAGCATGACCCTTATAGACAACAATGTCAGGTCACAATGTCAAAAGCTTGGCTATGCCTGGACACTAATATTGTCCAGCTGCACTCAGTGTCATGGCAAGCATCCTGAAGAGAGAGAAGAGAGACAGAGGAGTTGGAGGAGGAGACTTGCTGACCCAAGCAGAGGTCAGTTTAACTCAGTCACTGCCCTTGAAAATGGGAGAAGCAATCACAAGCCAGAAGTTCAAGATGACCTAAAAGCTGGAATAGTAGTAATAGACATTCTCCAAGAGCTTCTAGAAGAAACACAATCATGCCAGAATTTTGATTTTAAGCCCATAAGATCTATTTGGAGTTTCTGAACTTCAGAAGCATATGATGTGTGTGTGTGTGTGTGTGTGTGTGTGTGTGTGTGTGTGTGTGTGTGTGTGTGTGTGTGTGTGTGTGTGTGTCTGTGTGTGTGTCTGTGTGTGTGTATCTGTGTCTGTGTGTTGTATATAGGTGGCATGCATGCAGGTGTATTCCTGCATATTCTCATGTATATAGGCACACATGTGTGCAGAATCACAAGCAGAAGTTGATGCCCATTTTTTTTTTCTTTGCCCATTCTCTACATTATCCACTGAGGCTGGCTCTCACACTTGAACTCAGAACTTACCATTTTGGCAAGTCTGACTAGCCAGCTTGCACAGGGGAGCCTGTCTCCTTCTTCTGAGCACTGCAATTACAGGTGGGACTCAAGGACCATGCAGCATTTATAATCGGTGTTTTGCAGCAAATGCTTTATCCATTAAGATAGCTCCCCAGTCTCTGTGTTAATTTTTGACACTAAATTTGCAGAATCCTCTCAGAGAAGCAAAAGCCAAGCAATAAAAACAGTGGTTTGTTGGCGTGTTGGTTTCAGTGTAAACATTGGGAAAATGTCATGCTAAAACTGATTTTTTTTGAAATTTCAGCTTAACTAGGTATCTCCTAAGCTCTCTGCTACCACTCTCATTGAAGCAACTGGACTCATTCATGCTCTGGTGGAATAAAAACTCACCTTAGCTGCTTTACTACGATAGAAGTGCAGGCCAAGGAAAGAAGTGGGCAATCTGTCAGGGTGAGGCTGTTCTAGCTCCACGTGGCAGTCCTGGAAGTGCTGGAGGGCCATACGGATGTCATCTGTTGGGTTCTGATAGCTGTACTGATGAAGACTTCCCTGTGGCCCGCAGCCTTGCAACTAAACCACCACGTGTCTCCAGTTTGTAGAGATGGTCTCCTTTCCTTATTTTTTCTCTTTGCTATGATAAAACCAACTTAAAGAAGGAAAAGTTGATCTGGCTTGTGGGTTGAGGAAGGGCATAGTTAGTCCATCATAGTGGGGAAGCCATGGAAGAAGAGGATGAGGTGGCTGGTGTCTACAGCCAAGAAGCAGCGAGAGACAAAAGCTGCTGCCCTGCATGGAGTCTCTCCTTTACTCAGTCTGGGACTCCACCTTATGACATGGTCCATCTCTGACCAGGAGATGGGTCTTCCCAACTCAGTTAACCCTGTCTGGAAACACCTTCCTAAACATGCCCAGGTATCTTTTTTTTTTCCTAGCTGATTCTCAATCTCATCAAATTAACACTCAAAATTAACCACACATCCCCACAGAAGAGAATTCTGGACCCAGAAAACAGAATTGGCATGTGATCTTTTCATATGCAGAAAGGGTGAGCCACAGCTTCTATATCTTTCTTCCATCACAAACTGATGTATTATTTAAGGACGAGGGCCTGGAACTCTTGTCAATCTTTGAGTGCCAGTAATCTATCCAATAAAGATGGCATCTTTTAAAATTCACACACACACACACACACACACACACACACACACACACACACACACACAAACAGCTTTCTTATTCAGAAGGGATTGCTTTGTTATAACTGCTTTTAAAATTAACTGTTGTTCTGATAGAGTTGAAGAGCCTGGGTGGTCAGGGACCTTGGAAGTATATTTTCTTGTCTTGGCTACATTATTTTTTCTAACCCATAGAGTAGTGGTTTATTTAATCTGCTTGCAGTTGACACATGTCTCCATCTACTTCCCAGAGAAATCCTGGCTAACTAAAATAACTCCTGTGTAAATAAATGTCTCCAATCTAACCCCTACAGTAATAGCGTCTCTTAGATTTTTCTTGAAGATCTGTCAGCAGATCTGCAACTCTGGAACCCACCCCAATCGGAGCTGTTGCTCAACTGAAGCCTGGTATAAACTCTGAAAGATGGGCCATCCTCAGGCATGCTCTTCCTCCACCACACAAAGAGCTCCCCATTAGTCAAGTCAGCAACTGTGGAGCTTGGGTCACATGCCAGATTCTTGGGTACAAATGAAAGGATAGGAATAATCCTGTCCCGTTAGCAGCTCATGTGCTGACTGGGAAAGCAGAGTTATGAAAAGACTGCAGTCATTGGAAGCCTGTCCAGCCAATCATTCTTTGGAAGGGGGAAAGGAGTTGGAGAGGGATGAGTGCTGCATAGGGGAACATCAGAGGCTGGGAAGGAAGATCGGGTTACTAGCTTCTTGTGCTATGTGGTAGACCATAGAGTTCTTCCAAACAGCCCAATCTGGGATCTCCAGGAATGTTAGTTGCTGAGGTAGCTGTCTCATGTAATGCTGCCCATGAGAGGGCAGGTCTGAAATACCCTGGTGGTCTCTGCATGCCTCTACTGAAGGGTTTTTGACAACGTCACTTCACAAACATCCCCACGGGTCCCATAACAAACCCAGTCATAAGGAATGAGTTCTGGCTTTCTTACACAACCCTGGTGCTAACAGTTCCATTCCCAATGGTTTACTTAAAATCCTGACCAAAGACCAAATGATCACAGCACCTAACAGCATGTTAGCAAAGGGTTCCCCAGCCCAACACTGTTCAATCAACATGCCTTCCTTTCTCAAGATATGGCTCATGTTCCTGAGGGTACAACAGTAGCATGCTTCCCATACTTTCAAGGTAATCAACACTGAGTTTGTGTGGAGTTTGTGTTCAGACCTCACAAGCAAGCTATCAATTCCCTAACAGTTAGCTCTCTGTCTCCTCACCTCCTTCCACTTCTCACTCACTCCATCATCCCACCATTATGGAGATGCGGACAAGATGGAGACGAGAATTCTGACACACCTGCTAACTAATACCTGAGGAATCACATTCACATGACACCCCTCTGGTTGGGCTCCTCCTGCGTCAGCTATCCAGCAAGTTATGAAGTCACATTTCAGGGGAGTGTCTGCTATCTTCCAATACCTCGTTTTCTGATGCCATCAAAACCTCACACCTGTGTCTCACACACAGGAGATTTACATTGAGAACGGCCTCACAGACCACAGGCTGACCTCCTGGGTTTTCTCATTAATTTTGAAGTTGCAAGACTAAATCCTAACATACTTCCCTCCAAATGGTTTACTCCCCAGGATATATGAAAACACTCAATAGAAAACAACAATTTTATCTGCTTTTAATTTTAATGGAAACAAAACATGTGAGTTAAGGTTCTGGCTCTTCCACAGGTTTGCTTTATGTGAATCACTGCTCTACACAAAGCCTGGGAAACATGAATGTGTGAAAAATTCATAGCATCAAGGACCACAATGTCCAATATGCTCTATTCTAGTATATATTCTAATCTTTTTCTTCAGCACTTATTGATTCTTATGAACTGGGTGCTGGGACTTCAAAGATGCTGCTCCTCTTTGTGGGAGGTGCAACAAAGATAAAAGCTGCTTCTTAGCCCAGGGGAGGTGGAAAGCCCTCCCAAACCTCACTCAGCCAGGTGTTCCAGATGGGAAACCAAGACTCAAGTGTGCAAGGAGCTCTTGTTTAGCCTATCCTATTCCACTGGTGGGCTTTTTGTCTTAGAGACTGACGTCTTGGTGTCTTTTCCTGTAGCTGTGATAAAATATTCTGAGAAAATCAATTGAAGGGAGAAATGGTTTGTCCTAGCTCACAGTTAGATGATGCACTCTGTCATGGTAGGGAAGACCTGGCGGCAGTCCCTTGAGGTGGCTGTTCACATTGTACACACAGGGAAGTGGAGAAAATGAATGTCTGTGCTCAGCTCACTTTCCTCATTTTATACAGCCTGGGATCCAAGACTAGAAAATGATGCTGCCCACAGTGGAAAGGCCTTCATACTTCAATTTAACCCAAGCAAGATAATTTCCTACACACATGCCCAGAGGCTGGTCCCTGAGGTGAGTCTACATCTCATCAAGTTGACCATTGAGATTAACCATCACAGTTTACCAGGAAGCAGCTGTTGACACCACAGATGCAGAGGGAGAAAGTGGCAGAGCATGGACTAGAATGTATCCACCCAATGCTGCCACTGACTTCCATGTGCATGCACAGGTTCTAGGTCAATATTTCTCCCCTAAAAATGCTGACTTGGTAGGTCCACATGGAGGCCCTTCTTGTTGTGTGTTATCTTTAGGCAACTTGCAGAAACTTTGGAACAGATGAGTTCTAATCTTCTCACTGCAAGAATATTTCAAAATAAGACAAATCAAAGATGGGCGAGGCTGATCATCTATGAACACAGAGGAGTTAGCTTCTAAAGATGAAAGCCCCTGCCAGACTGAGTGTCTCTGCCGGCCATTCCCTTCCTGTCTCCTGTTGATCTCACCACCCCCTGTGGTGTCCTGAGTAAAACCACTCATTCACATTTACATGTATGGAGGATTCCTAAAAGGCCTAAGAACTTCCAGCTGCCAGTAGACCGCAGCCTATTAAAATAATTTTACAACACTGAAATCTGAGGTATGTAAATAAGCATATGGAAAGAACGAGCATTTGTACAGGTTCAAGATGCCAATTCCCAAATCCAAAGTACTCAAAACTCTGAGACTCTCAGAGCCTCAGTGATGCCGCCTGTGAAAACTCCACTGCTGATTCACAAGGTGTGCCACAGTCAAAGTGCAGGTGCATGGAAAAAAAATGGCACACAAGGTCACCTTCAGACCACATGCAGAAGGGACATAAGAAGCATAAATAATTTTTCTAGATTTGAGTTCTGTTCCTAAGATATTGCATTAAACATATGCAAACATTCCAAAACCAGACACATTTCTAGCTCCAAACATAGAGGATACTCAACATACACACACACACACACACACACACACACACACACACACACACACACACACACACACACACACACACACACACACACACACACGCAAACAGACACACACAGACACACACATGTACTCACAGACACACACAGACACACACATTTATAGATACATATTCACATACACACACACACACACACACTTTGTGAGGGATAACCAAAGTAACCACCAGAATTTTAGAATTTACTTGACATACTAAATAGATTTGTTGGGATATGCTGTCATTGTTGTTGAACCAAGAAAAGCAAAATTTGTGTTCATATTTGATCCTTTGTTATTTTGTGGGGAGTGTGGAGGGTGTGTGTACATGTACATAGTGCATACATGGGAGTATGAGATGTACTCACCTGTGTACTTAAATGTAGAAGCTAAAGGAAGACAGCAGACATGGCCTAGAAACATGACCTCTCACTGAACCAAAAGCTCACCATCTCCACTAGGTTGGTTGGCCTCAGAAACACGCTCTGAGGATCTGCTTGTCTCTGTTCCCCAGTGATGAGATTACAGGCCCAAGTAGCCATGCCCAGTTTTGTGGCGATATTTTGTTTGTGCTGAAATGTGATATTTTATTTGTATGTTAATAAATAAAGTTTGCCTGGAGATCAGAGGTCATAGCAAGCTATAAAACAGAAGTCAGGTGGTGGTAGCACACGCCCTTAATCTGATCACATGGCAGGCAGAGACTCTGTGTGTTCAAGGACACAGCCCAGCGTGGTGACACAAGCCTTTAATCCCAATACCAACCATAGAGACCTGGAGGTCTGTATAGACAGGCAGTGATGAGGAAGTGATGTGGCTGGGCTTAGAGCCAATGAGAAGGCAGAACAGGAAGGCAATAAAAGCACAGGTTAGACAGAAAGAAGCTCTCTCTTGGGAAGCTACAGCGTGGTGGTAAGTTAAGGCTAGTCACAGCTATTCACTATTTCTCTGATCTCTTTGGCTATTATCCCTGTACTTGGCTCTGTGTTTCTTATTCAATAATACTGTTTAGAAATTCGTCCACCCAGCTTTTTATGTGCGTGCTGGAGCTACTGACCCAGGTCCTCATTCTCATCCAGCAACACCCCTACCCAGCAAGCCATGTCCCCATCCCCACACATCCTTTGGATAGGCAAATGATTAGAACAGGAAGGAAGCCTTTAGTCTGTCCCCTTCCCAGTACTAAAATCAGAAATGTCAGTCCTGGCACAAGTCTATGGACACATCCTTTCCACTCTCTGACTGGTTCGCATTTCATCTGTGTAGACATCATCGATGGAGGGTTTGGTTGTATCCCCTGTACCACAGCTCTCTCTCTCTCTCCACCACAAGGTTACAGACCCAGACATACACAGGCAGGCAGCATTCAAAGTCATGGTGGCGCAGTTGAGGAGTAGCTGCAATACTTTTGGTTTGTTTTGCCTTCTCTTCTATTTATTTGAGTGATAGAATTGATTGGAAAGAGCTGACTACATTACATTCTGGAACTGCCTTGGCTGCTGCAAACATCTGATGAAGCCAGTGATGGGCCTTGCAAGAAAATCACAAAGTATTCAAGTAATTTAAGGGAAACCAAATTCCGTGTATGTGTGTGTGTGTGTGTGTGTGTGTGTGTGTGTGTGTGTGTGTGTGTTTTCTGAGTTTCTCCCTTTGCTTTCCTCAGATCTAACTCCTTGTTTTTCCAGTAAAACAATTATTGGCATCTTCCTTTTTGGTAAACACAATGTGGGGGGGCCAGGGGGAATGAGGGGGGGGAGAGGGGGACAATGTAGGGACTCCAGGGAGATGGGGCAGTCAAAGTGACCCTGGCTCACAGAGAAGGATGGAATCACCCCTTCTGTTTGGTTGTGTGTAAATGGTCCTGCAGGTGAGGCACACAGGTCGGAAATCAGAAAATAGCTAAGTGCTTTAGCTGTCTCTCGGTTGCCAAGTACTCTCCCCTAATACCTACTGTTGTTCAAAAGGGAAGATCTCTTTCTCTACCCCAAAAGTAAATCATGCCACCTACAACAGAGAAACAGCCTAAAGATAAAGGAAAATGTGGAATGTGGTGAGTATCAGTAGCTTTCTTAGGAAAAATGTACATTGTCATTTTATTGTGGTAGAATAAGACCCCAAAGTGGTTAGATGTGTGTGGGGAGGAGTGACCCCCTCTCCCATGCCCCCCATCTTCCTCTTCTCTTCTCTTCTGTAGTTAACTCCAGTTTTCCCTTCACTTCTTCATCGTTAAGTTTCTTCTTCCCACCTCCCTTCCTCCATCTCTCCTTTCCTTCCTTTCTTCCTGCATCCCTCCATCCCTTCTTCCATCTTTCCTTCCTTTCTTCCATCCTTCCTTCCTTCTTTCTCTATCAGCCTACCCCCTCTTTCCTTTCTGGCCACCTCTGTGCCTGCTCTGTTTTGATTCCTCTTTTTACTTTTGGAAGGAACTGGGAGGGGGTGAGTGCTGCTGGTCTTTTCCCTTCGCTTGTTTCCAGCCTCCCTCTGCTTCTGGCGATTACTGTCATCACAGTCCAATCCCCTTGTTAGGCTCCTGAAGGGTAACAACACTCATGCAAGATAAGTCATTGGGAGCTGACTTTAGCATTTAAACCCCAAGCAGAAGTGGAGGATTTAAAATTCTGAGCCCAGCACAAACCTCTTCATTTTCAAGTTCATTTACCCTTGGCAGCATGCAACCTCCTGTTACTGGGGGAGGAGGGGAGGGTTTAACAGGCTCATTTAAAAGGCTGAGGAGCCTTTTGGGATCTCTGCAAGCTCTTTAAAAACATATTTTGATGATATAAGTGTAAACAAATCAAAAGCATATGGATTGAATTTCCCTAAAATTGCACAGGATTTTAAAAATGATGGGAGGGGGGTGGAAATGGGTTTTGGAAAAATATGTTTTTGGTTTTATTGACTCAGAAACATGTGAATGAGCCGAAGCCTTTGACAGACCTGAAAGGATGGCAGGTTTGTCCCTCATGTGTCTGTGAGGCTCTGCCCTCTTTCTCTGGGTTCGATGGTGGTGGCTTCTGTCAGTGCGGCCTCCTAGAGAGAACACACAACACCAGGTATTCCCAATTCTGCCTTCTCCTTGAGGGAGCCCTGATGAGGGCTTTGGCAGTGTGGCTCCTATTCGGGTTAGAAAGCACATGTCTACTTGTAGCTTTGCAACCTGGACTCAGGTGCCAACATCAGCCTGCATGCTACATGCCCAGTCTGATTGCCATCCCATAGCTTTTCACCCTGCTTTCCATGTTTTCTGGGTAACCCTGCTGTCATGAGACTTCCTTTATCTTCCAACTCCCACATAGCACGTGCCAGGAAAATAAGGGCCAGCCACCCAGGCCACTGCCCCTGAAGTCTTGCTGATGCCAGGATTTCAGAATGGGAGAACACACACCAAGAGTAAGCAGGCAAAGAAGAGAGCAGGTATGTTCTTAATAATCCTAATACCTTATCTATGAAGTGGATTTACACGCATCTGTCCAGTTCTAAAGAAAAAGCTTTAAAACCTAAGGTATATGCTGTTTCCTTTGTTGGCAAATACATAGCCCAAGAGTTGGAACAACCCCAGAGAACTCCTGCAAGGAAGGTTCCAGAAGGTGGGAAGTGGGCTAGAGGGGATGTGATCCTGTAAAGAATCTGCAACTATCCATTTCATGGCCCCAGTTAGCCTGCAGAAATATTTCAAGGTGAGAAGATAGCTGTGCTCTGTCTTCATACACACAGCTGGGAAACAGAAGTGGGATACCCTGAAGAATCTTCCATTTGAGACGTTTGATAGGAGAAACAACATGAGAGGCTGACCTACCCAAGGCAGGGAGGGGAAAAAAAAAAAAACAAAAAACAAAAAAAAACATACCTTGGCATACAGCTATACCCAGTGCTTCTCTTTTTATACACATTTACATCAAGAACTTAATATTAACCACCACAAACGGCAACACTTTTCTTCTTTTCTTCTTCTTCTTTTTATTTAAAGCTTCAGAGAAGTGCTGTGCAAAGGAACTTCAGAGAAATAAGGGTTCTTTAGTAAAAATAGCTGCTGCCCCCATTGTCTGTTGTTGCAGAGACTCTCTCCCTTGGCCATCATAGTGAATGCCTAACCAGTCCGTAATTTTAACAGCACAATTTGCATTGCCCAGGCAGCTGTCTGCCACACCAACTCTTTATGAAATCCACCCACAGCATTTGACTCAATTGCCTCCCACAGCTGCAAATTCCACAGGTCTGCCACACTCTGCATGGGAAAGTATTTCTTTGTATGCGTTCCAAGTTTATTAGCCGTTTGAACCATTCCTTTTAGTGAATTGTGTATTTTCTAAGTGTTTCGTATATGACTGTTTGGGGCACAGGTTGTGGTGGCCTGCATTTTACATGCAGCTCAGAATATTAGAATGTGGTCTTCAAAGGGTCCCTGTGAGAGCAGACCCAGTGTGCTGACACCTGCTTTGTTTTAAGTTCTCTAGCTGTAGATGTCCTGGAAGCCTACCATCCTCGAATTCATAGCAGCAGCAGCACCAGCAGTAGAAGCATATGGGGAAACACATTTGAGGGACCCACAATGCAAGAGTTCAAAGCTGCCTCCAAAAGCATGACCTGTAGCCATATGAAGGATGTCTCTCTGACATGGGTGAGAAAACACTGCTTCGGATGAGGAGAATGAGGTGCAGAAATGCGAGGTCACATTTCATAAGTCATGGAGATAACAATTCCCCTGATGTTAAAAGTTGTCAGCTCCTTTCCCCTAGGATAGCAGCATCTGAGGATCCCTAATCCCTTTTATAAAATGGTCTAAGCTGTTTCCATATAGCACCCTTCCACATCCTTGTATCTGTTGGAACACCTCTAGATCACTTGTGATATTTAATGCATTACAAATGCTACCTAGTTATTGTGCTGGATTGTCTATGGAAAAATGGCAAGGAACATAATTTGAACATCTTTGGCTCAGATTCAAATGTGTTTGAAGTGCAACTGGTTGAAATTCCACAGATGCAGGGCCTATCGATAAAGGGCAGGAGGTGGGGCTAGCTCCATGCAGCAGCTGCAGTCTACCAGAGAGGCATTCTGAGGACAGACTCAGTGTCCTCCCCTCAAACATGAAAAGCTTCAGGTAGAAGGTAAGAAGAGTTTGTAAGTAAGCTTCCTGGGCTAGTAAGAAAGGACACTTAGAGTTCTGTGACTGGCCCCCTGGTCCTTTAGTGCTTTGCTCACTCTTTGATAGGCACCTCTTAATGCTCTGTGGAGAATTTTAGGAGTCCTGTCCTAGGGACAGTTCTCAAGATACAGCCACAAACACAGACTTCTATCATCTTTGTTTGGCTGGGAAATTACATTTCTCAGCTGTTGTTATTTTTGCCTCCCTGCCATCAGTCCCCCACCCCCACCTGAGCCAACCTCAGTTCCTATTCTGGTCAGGGTGTGTGGTGCTGGGTAGTCCCCCAACTTCCCTCACTACACTCCTCCATTCTGTAAACTGAGATGCACTCCAGCATTGTAGTCAAAGTATTTTGAAGTCAGCTCAGCCATTTCCAAACTGTACCCACTTAATCTCTTAGAATGCTACTTACTCAGTGCCATTATCAAGGGGAATATGCCTGGTTTACATCATTCTCACATCAGTTATGATGTGCCAAAGTGCCTAAGCCATGGTATATAGAATAGATGAGAAGGTAGATAGGTAGATGATAAATAAAGAGATGATGATAGATAAATTAATAGATAGATGACAGACAATGGATAATAAATGATAGACAAGTGGATGATATATAAATAAGAGATAATAGATAAATGATACATAGATAAATAGGTATGTAGCTAGCTATTTAGATGACAGGCAGATAGATAGATAGATAGATAGATAGATAGATAGATAGATAGATACATACATACATACATACATACATACATACATACATACATACATACATACATAGATGATAGATCAAACTGGCCTTTTGCAAGTTACACAGTGCCTCCAGATGCTAAAAATACAACAGGCTATTACCTCCTACTGGTGTTGAAAGGGTGGCTCATCTTACTTAATCGGCAGGTATAGTACAGACAATATCCACAACTCAAGTCTAGAGTTGAATACTTCTCAAGGTTAACTTCTCATGGCATATAACAGCACTACTTGATTAACAGAAATGGGAAATTTCTGCCCAATCCCTCCTCCCACTAAAGAAGAAAATGCCAGTTGGAAGTGAATTTAATAATGGCATGTAAGCTGAGCGCATCTGCTTCCATTCCATGTCAAGAAATTACAGTCCACACTTGCGTTCAGTAATTTATTCTTTTACCAAGAGTTTCTTTTCTGTCATGTACATGCTATGTTTAGGGTTTATTGTTTCAATATGGTTTTATTGCATAGGGAAATAAAAACAACTATGGGACATAGAAAATCTATTGATGTTTTTAGCATTAGCAAGTTGGAATTTCTTTTGCCTTTTCAAATAATACAGTTTTTAAAGGCAGAATCTCATAAATCCCAGGCTTTCCCCAGACTCCCTATATAGCAGAGGATGACCTTGATCCTCTGATCCTCTTACACTCATGTTCCAAGTGCTGGGGTTGTATACCACCATGTCCAATATATACCATGCTAGTGGGCAGAACCATGGCTTTGTGCATGCCAGGCAAACGCTCTACTGACTGGGCTACATCTCCAGCCTGTTGAATTATACAACCCTTTAAACAAAACTTTCCTTCAGAATCAGAACATGGTTTTCTGATTATAAATTAAGTCTATGCTCAACAGTCCAGAAAAACATTTTAAAAATCCCTCAATAGAGTGAAGCCAAAACATGATACATAGAAAGGATATTAGACTTTGTTTCTCATATCAACTCAGTGGGCCCAGTTGGCTTTGGTCCAATAGTCTGGGCACATTCCTTCTCTAAATGATTATCTGCAACAAGAGAACTGGTGGAATCTATCCATGCCACCTAACCTAACATTGACATTTCTGCTCACTATACCTTGTCATTCATAAGGCAACTAATATTTCATAAGTTCATTTTATCCCAAGCACTAAAAATTAATCATTCAACATATTTTATTAAAGCATCAGTTTTAGACCTGTTCATTGCCATAGAGGCTGACCTTGGCTAAGTATGCATTACAGGAGGGTCAAAAGAAAATAACTCCCAACTCTGTCTTGAAAATGGTGCAATTTGTGGCATATCTAAGTTCTTTATGAGCTGAGCCTCTATATGCTCAGCTGTAGATGGGACTAGATTCTGAGTCTTTATAGCTGATTTCGAGTCTTTATAGCTGATATCTATTTAGACAAATTGCCTAAACTCTTTGCATCATATTTTTTAAAGGCTAATGACACATAAATCATGTACTACATGATTCACTCCATCGAAGTATAAATTCAGTGTTTTAAGTATATATACAGGAATATACACTTGTCCCTACAATCTATTTTTCCTTGCATTATTATTTTTTAGGAGCAGGAGCCATGCTGCCTCTCATGTGTAGAGGTCAGAGAACAACCTCTCCTTTCACCATGGGTTTCAGGGACCAAGCTCAAAGTCATCAGGCCTGATTAGCAAGCACCTTTTCCCACCGAGCCATCTATCTGTCCCCAAGACAATCTAGTTTCAAACATTTTCGCACCCTGACATACACACACCAAGTACACATGAGCTGTCACTCACCATTTCCATAAGTCCCCCTCCCCAGAAACCACTAAAGTTTATGTCACTATAGGTTTCTCTATTCTGAGTATTTTGTTAAATTTCATCATGCACCATGTGGCGTTTTTATGCCTATCTTCTTTCCCTTGGCATAATAATATTAAGATGCATTTATGTTACAGCATGCTTTGATATTATACTTCTTTTTATGACAATTCCCATTGTGTGTTTATGTCATATTTTCATATTTGACTTATCTATCTCCACCATTTGACAAACACATTATTTTTGCTTTGGAGCTTGTAGGCGGAATTCTCTATATCTAACCAGCAACTCCCAAATACCTGGCAGTCGCTTCTCAAGTAGTTGACTTGGAAGCTTAATATTACCTATAAATGCTCAGCCAGTAGCTCAGGCTTATTGCTAACTAGCTCTTATGCTTAAATTAACCCATAATTCTTATCTATGTTTAGCCATGTTGCTTGCTTCCTCTGCATCTGGCTGGTGACTACTGACTCTACCCTTCCTCTTCCCAGGATTCTCCTCATCTCTCACCCCACCTATACTTCCTGCTTGGCTACTGGCCAATCAGTGTTTTATTAAACCAATTAGAGTGACAAATCTTTATAGTGTACAAGAGCATTATCCCACAGCAGGAGCTATTGTGCATAATGTTGCTATGGGCATCTATGTAAAACTCTATACATTTAACTTTTTGCATACACATGTGGTGTATATATGTTTATGCATACATGCACATATGTGGTTATGTACATATGACATATGCATGTGTGTGCATGTAGAGGCCAAAGGTTGATATTGACAGTCTTTCTTTTATCACTATCTTATATAGTGGGATAGCCTCTCTCTCTCTTTCTCTCTCTCTCTCTCTCTCTCTCTCTCTCTCTCTCTCTCTCTCTCTCTCTCATAACCACAGGTTAACAATTTGGATAGCTTGGATAGCTAGCTCACTCTGGCAATCCTGTGTCTACTTCCCATGTGCCACCATGCTCACCCATTTGTGTGTGTGTTTTGGGGGTCCAAACTCTTGCCTTTATGGTTGTATGGCAATCTCTTTACCTATTGAGCTCTCTGACTAGCCCACAGTATTCTGCATCTATACAGTTATATTACTTTCTTCATATATTTTATTATTAATCAATCTACCTAAAAATTTAACAAAATATTTAGAATACATTTGATTAGTTACTTTCACATAACTGTGACCAGAACAACTGAGAGAACAACTTGGAAAGAAAAAACAATATTTATCTTGTCTTGCTGCTCCATTGATTTTAGCCCTTGAATCCATTGATTCTGAGTCCATGGTGAAGCCAAACTCATGGTGATGGAAGAGATTGAAGGAGACTATTCACTTTGTTATGGATAAAAACGGGTCAAGGTAGGCTCAATCTCTAAGAATACACCCAAATAACTATTTCCTCAAGGTAGGCCCTACCTCCTAATTATTGTTTCCATCTGCTGGCCAAAACATCACAAGCAGTTGGGCACCAAATGGTCAACATTTTAACCTATGGGGGACATTGCAGAGCCAGCCATCATCCTTCACATCCTGTCTTGCATCTCTATATTTCTCTCATGATATTACCTTCGTTACAAATGCTTGAGGTTTTCCAATATTTCAATATTTGCATCATTCATCTCTTCCCTATGCACCCTATGTTCAATCAGCTTCTAATCACTTTTTTTTTTGAGATTGCTTCGGGATGACTATCACTTTATTGAAAAAGGCTATATGTTTTATACTCTATAATTGCACAATAGTTTAACCATAAGAAAGATTGAGAGCAGACTAAACATTCTTAATATTCAGGATATATCTTGAATTCATACATTATTTTCTTTCTTCTTAGCTGTCTCTTAATTTTGAAACCTTGTTTCTTCTCAGTTAATGTCCTCATCATTAATGAGTCATCCTATCTCCCAACTCTCTGCAACAATGACTTGATTCTCATCATCAGGTATTTTAAAAGATTCAATAGTTCTCTGTCCATCCCAAAAGATTCACTCTACTTTACCCTTGCCATGTCCAAAATGTGCAAACTTTTACATATGGGTATACAAAAGCTATAAGTCTGATGATGTTTTTCTATAAATAAACTTAAATTATTTCATGCCTACCTTAGGCTACTGGCAAAATACTAACTTAAGTTATATCTAGGTAAATCCTGGCACTTGAGTAATGTCTCAGCCTTTTCTGGTGTGAAGTCAGCCTCTTTAAGGTGGCTTCTTATAATGTGTCCTCCTGGCTTGGAGAGGTTTCTTGGTAGTCAGGTATACACGTGAGGATAGGACTGCTCATGGCCTGAGACCATCTCTACTGCTCCGTGGGTCTGCATAAGGCACATTTCATCAGTCTCACTCTGATCCTCTCCCCCTCTTTCCTCTTGTGCTGTCAGTTCAAGCACTGTCAGTTCCATTCTGTGTCCACAGGAGTGGTCTCAAAGGGCATAGAAAAACTGCAAGATGCCAGCATTCTTTCAGCACTTAGGCACTGAATTTGGATTATTTTTTACTTTAGCCCACTTCTACCCTAGTGTAGTAGACGAGGAACTGTGGTTGATATATTGTGTACCCCAATAAACTTATCTGGGGGTCAGAGAACAGAACAGCCACTCTATTAAACGTAAGTTGAGGCAGTGGTCTCACACACCTTTAATCCTAGCATTCAGGAGGCAGAGATCCATCCGGATCTCTGTGAGTGCAAGACCATACTGGAAACAGCCAGACATGGTGACACACGCCTTTAACCCCAGGAAGTGATGGCAGGAAGCAGAAAGGGATATAAGACATGAGGACCAGGAACTAGAACTTTTTTTAAGCTTTTAGCTTTTAGCAGCAGTTCAGCTGATATTCATTTAGATGAGGACTCAGAGGCTTGCAGTCTGAAGAAACAAGATCAGCTGAGGAATTGGCAAAGTGAGGTTGGATATGACTTGTTCTGTCTCTGATCTTTCATCATTCACTCCAATATCTGGCTCCCGTGTTTTTTATTAATAAGACCCTTTAAGATTTGTGTTACAAGGAACTGCATCCCTTCTCAGGGAAAAGACCACATGTAAGATTCTCCTTCCATAGATCCCTTTCCACCACTTCTAACAATCTTTGAGTGATCTATGCAGACAAGCTAAAGTGTGTGTGTTGGGGTGGGGTAGGGGGAGGCATGTAGGTGGGACTGTGTGTACATGTACTGGTGGAAGCCAGAGGTTGACTATGGGCATCTCTCTCAATTTCCCTCCATCTTGTTTTGTGAGATAGGCTCTGTCATTGACCCTGAAGCTCACCAATTTGATGACCACTGAGCTCCAAAGATCCTACTGCCTCTGCTTCTCTCATGTTCAGATCAGAGGTGCACAGCACCTCACCTGCATTCTCACATGGATGCTGGGCATCTGACTTAAGGTCCTTAGGCTTGATGATTGAGCAATTCCCCTAGGCCCACAAATTGGATTTTTGTTGTTGTTGTGTTTTGTTTTGTTACCAACTTTTTGTCCAATATTTGGATATGGAGGGTTAGATTTTTAAGCTTTGCTTTGCAAAGGTTCACCTGTTTTCAGAGGCAGAGCAGTGCAATGGAGTCATTCACTTATAACCCCACTTTAACTGCCACCATCTGCCAAGGCTATCTCATCTACCACCTGCAGCATTTTAAAGAAAACTTAGTCATTAAAGACTTTTCCCAACAAATACTTCAGCATATATCATCTAATAAAAACTTTCAAACAATAATGGTAGTGAATTATTAGAGATAACAAGATTAATCACCATTCTATATACTACCTATCAATCTGTATCAATATGCTTTTATATCATAAATGGGAGGCTTTATACACCTTTGGGTACTTTGCTTTCCAAAGAACCCAGTTCTTAGATGCCAGAAGCCTTTACTCTATGTCATGGGTTCTCAAACTTCCTAATGCTCTGACCCTTTAATATACTCCCTTGTGTGGTGGTGACTCCCAAACATAAAATTATTCTTGTTACTACTTTACAACTGTAATTTTGCTACTGTTATGAATCGAAACGTGAATGTTTTTGGAGAGAGAGGGTTGGCAAAGGGGTCATGACCCACAAAGTTGACAACCACTGCTCCTTAAGGCTACTGACTCTTCTGAGTCTCAGGAATATTTTTGGATGACTTATTCTGAGTTCTGCTTGATTCCAACAGCCTATGTAGCCAAGGGCACAGGTGGGGACTCCACGTATTAGACTCCAGAGCTGGGGGCGGGGGAGAGGAGAAGCAGCCAAGATCTGGCCACAGCAGCTTCTTCAGCTATTTTCCTTTATGGGTCAAGGCCCCAGATACCTGTTGTCTAGCTCAGGCCTGCCTGGCCAGTGGCTCAGATTTAAATGGCATCTAGTTCTCTCTGATTTGTCCTCGATATGGTGAGTAAGAGCTCCAAAGTGGACTGTGGTGTCTTAGAAAGACTTAGCTGTATGCCAGTCTCTGTTGGTGCCTCTAGGGGCTGAGAATGGGCCTTGGGGACCACAAATATAACCATTAATCTGAAGGTGACCACAAATATTTATAGCAAAAATGGACATAAATATTACTAAAATTTAATAAAATAGTAATAGTAATGAAAACTGTCAACACTAACACCCCAGTTTTTTTTCCATTGATCCATAAGTAGATCAAATTAGAATCAGTTAATTGTCCTCTGAACAAAGAACCAAAAATGAGTACAAAGTCAAAGATAATTAATTCTATAAAGAGGAAATAATTTCTTAAAATAGAAACCAGCTATTCCACGCTCTCCATATGGAAAGATGGATGCCGCCCTGGCCTGTGTACTCAGACTGACCCACCTGAAGAAGCAGAGTTTCCAGTTTCCTCCCATTTTCCTTTTATCTTGAACTGGGAAGGATCTGACAGGAGCAAGCAGGGCAAGTACTTGAAAACATTTATTCTTACTTCCGTGTGTCTTAGCAAAACTTCTAAGATAATTGAAAGAGTCAGTTCATTTGGCAAGAAACGTTTGCTTAAAGTCAGATTTGGTTCTTTCAGAGGGAGAAAGAAATTTTTTCCCCTGAATTAGAAAAGATGATGTCTTTTGCATATTTACTTATAAAATATCCCTGTCCTTATGTGCCTGCATGTATGGAATCTAGGTGATGGGCTGTCCCTGCACTGTTTTTCCATTTTTCTGTTACAATGTGAAAGCCGTCTTGCAGGGTGCTTCATCTACATCCCTTTAAAGAATTAGGAGCAATTCTTTATCCACATTATCTCGTGGTAAATCCCCTGAGATGCCATGCTAAAACAGGTTCTGTGAAGGGCAGATCAACAGGCTCAGCCTTCTTAGATTTTAGGATGATTAATCTCCAATCCACACTAACAATCTTTCAACTATTTCCTTTTTCTGACGCCAGAATTTATCATCTTAATGTACTTAGGACATCTCTAATATGCCCATTTCTATCATTGACAACTCTCTACATCAATTTGGAACATTCTTTCCCTTCCTGCTTGCTTGCTTACTGTCCTCTCAATATGCCCATGAGAAAATTGCTTTGTGAACAAAAGTTCCCAGAAATTTAATTAAACAAAACAATAACAACAACAACAAACTGCTCTTTACATGCAATCTTCTTCAAGGCTGAGTAAATGCTTAAAACTTCAGTGGTTTTGGAGAAATGTGGATGTTACAGGTCCAAAGTCTAATTACAGTTTACCTTAGGTTATCTTGAATGCACTGAACAGCCACTCTTTGACCACTAACATCCTTGTAGCTATTAGGTAAGCCCTTTGGAATGTATGAATAGACCACAAGCTTCCATCAATCAAGAAACTAAGAGTGCGGTCACGTATCGTCTGAGACCTAGAGCAGAGAGTTCTCTGCTCTCCTGTCATTTTCCTCCCCACTGTTTCCACCAGTCTACTTGAACAGTGTCTGAATCTATAATTGTATTACTTCTTATAATAACTTCCTGAAACTGTTACCAGGTTCAGATGTGGAATTTGGGACATTCCAATGCTATGCCACCAGGCCACGGTCACTCACATTTGACTCTGGAATAAATTATGTATTACCTACTTTGAGGTGAGAGTTCTGTTGTTATGCTGACAATTTGGGCCCAACATTTTAAAGCTTAGCTTCAGGCTTCCTTATTGGCTAATGGGTTTGGGGTATGGGAGTGTTTCAATCTTTCTTATTGGCTAATGGGTTCTGAGTGTGGGGGTGTTTCAAGCTTCCTTATTGGCTAATGAGTTTTTTGGTTGTGGGGGTGTATTTCATTTTAATGTCTAATGTGCTCCTACTTGCATTTGTATTTAATTCTGTTTTCTTCGGGGATCAAATTTCTCCCTAGTTAATTTCTAATGACCAATTTTTGAGGGCATCTGCACCACAGAGGCAGCAGCTGATTTCCATTAGGCCTGAGTTTTCTCAGCAGGAACCTCCACCAACCTAAGCATCCCTTTCACAACACTGGCCCAGGCACAGCAACAAGCCCATGGCCTTCCAGGCCTTCAGCCTCCTTGGCTTAATGAGCTGCTACTTCTAATTACTTTTAAATTATTTTAATTGCTTAAAGCCATTAAACACACACACACACACACACACACACACACACACACACACACACACACACACACAACATTTGTGTGTTTTCAAAGAAATGCCAGTGTCTACTCAGTCCAACATTTCCACTGACACAATATGATTTAGAAGGAACATCAAAGACTTCCAAACGAGACCATTGAAAGCCTTCTTACTTCTCCACCCATCAGGACTCAACATTGTTTAAAAACAATGTGATTTCCAGAAGTACTGGCTAAGCAGAGTGGAAGCCGCCTAGAACAGAATCAAAAGAATTGCGTATGTATTTGCCCCTTTCTTTCAAGAGAAAGGGGGGGAAAAGTCAGGAACCACTTTGCTAAAATTCTGATCTCATTTTTATTGTGTGTTAGAAAAAGAAAGCAAACAGTCATCCAAAATCTATACTTAAAGCATTGGTTTCATGGTGTCTCCAAGGCTCTGAAGGACTTTAAATGTGTCTGTGCGGGAAGTGTTTGAAATGTTAGTGTAGTTTGTTTAGGGCTGATGTCAATTTGGGGTAATGTTCAAGTATACATTCTGGCAGGTTCCAAAGCTCTATGGAAATCTATGGTTGGCATAACTGTGGGAGATTTACAAAGGAGCCACATTGAATCCCAGGTGCATATGACAAAAATGTGACGACAGTGCTGACGATGAGGTAAGAGCCTTGAGCCTTGAGATTGACCTGCCATCACATTATCTAGAAGCCAGTTTTTGAGTCCTTTCCTGCTTTATCTGGAGGAAAGGGAGGCATACCTCTCCCGAGTGAGACTCAGTCTTCCCTCAGGCCCTAGTCATTTCTACCCTGCCACTTCTTCTAAGAACCAATCTCTCCACCCAATCCTGATGACTGTGCCTTCTTGGCATTCCCAATGTAGTTATCATTTCCACCTCTCTGCTGCTGCTTGACTTGGAGCATCCTCTGATATCAGTACTTCACTTCTCCCCGATCCAAGCAACAGCTCTTAGTATGGAACGTGGGTCTGCTATTTCTGCCCCTCTCAGTCTTGCTTTTTCAAAGCTGGATTCACTTTGGACAGGATTTCCCTTATAGTAGCAAGATGGCTGCCAGCACATTTCCAGAGGGCTGCCTTCCTTGTCCCATGCAGACACACTCTCCTTCTGCCAAACACTTCCCCTCCTCTGTACCTCTGTTCTTCTGGTTATGGAACTAAAGCACTGAGGTCAAGGATGGACCCAACAGGTTTATTGGTTTGAGCCAATCTGGAACCACTTCTAGAAGTGAAGATCGGGAAACCAGAGCTCAACCTCAAAGGCAGAGAGGGAGGGATGGGTGATGTCCACCAGCAGAAATGGATGTGGGTGGGTACTCTGGTGAAAGAACACAGAGGGCTTGCTGAGATGGGCTCAAAATTATCCAGTGCAGAGGACAACAGAAGGCATTAATAAGGGTCAAAGAACTGTGATTTGTTCACATAGGAAGAGAAAACAGAAGTCATGGCCCATGACGATAACAGAGTCAGGAAAAAGCAGTTGGAATCAATTCACTAGACCAGGGAACAGATCCATAAAGGTCAAATGAGGCAATAATTACCGAAGGTGGCTAAGCATTAGAATCATATGGAGGTCATTTTTAGTTTGGTCCTGTCCTCCAAGATACCATTTCAGTCACCCTGGAACTCCTCAAATGCAGAGCTGATATGTGGAAGATGGGGTATCGAGAAACATAAAGGATCCTTGGCCTGATGGTTAGACAAAGAAGGAAAGCACCAATCCAGCCTGCATCTCTGCTGCATTGCTGAGAGGCATGCAAGAGGTAAAGCAGGTCTATCATTTCTCTCCAATGGATAAACCCAAAGACCAAGCCATCAAGCAGCTGGACACACAGACTGAGCTGGCACTTAGGGCATGTCCAGATTGATTATGTTTTATTCCCAAGTATGTGGACTTTGAGTTCAGCCTCTGAATGAGTGGGTCCAGTGCTCTTTAAAAATGTACAATATAGATACTGGCAAGGTGGTTCAGCTGTTAAGAGCACAGTAGTAACTTCTCTGGAGGACATGGGTTCAATTCCCAACATCCACATTGTGGCTCACAATCATCTGTAACTCTAGTGCTAGGTTATCAAGGTTTTCTTCTGGCCTCCATGGGCACTGCAAGAACATGATGTGCAGCCATACATGCAGGTAAAAACATCTATACACATAAAATAAAATATATTTTAAAATATACAATATAAAATGAGCTAATTGATAGCAAGTATTTAATATTTGGTATATACATAAACTTAATTCTGTTCTTTTTTAAAGACATGATCTTGGTATATTGCCCTGGATAGCTTGATATTCTCTGTGTAGTTCAGGAATACTTTGAAGCCATGGCTATCCTCCTACTTCAACTCCCTATTTGCTAGGACCTCAAGTAGACACCACACTGAGATGAAATTGAAACATTTAGTACAACAATTTGGTGCTGATTCTTCTTTTATTGGGCCCTTAGTTATATTGAAGATAAAAAGACTAGAGACACTCAGATCTGGAGTGGTAATCACTCATCAGCCACAGCCACTGAAATCGGTTCAATATGTATTTACTTCCTACCAACTTTAATGACCTTTCTTGGCCCTGCAATAGGAAAAGAAGAGATTGAGACAACTGGGTGTTTGGAAGGCTGGGGACAACATTTCAGATGTACAGCACAAGAAATAATGAAAATTCTACAGGAATGACTAGGACTCTCTGATCCTCCCCTCCTGTCCAACTGCCAGCATTAGTCTGGGTGGGGTAACATAGGACCTAACTACATAACACAGACCCTCTTTTTCCCTTTAGAATCCAGCATGTGCTTCTAGCCCCAAATCCTCCAAAAGACTCTGATTCCATGCTGATGGATGAAAGATGAGAAACACAGTAGCTTTCTGGTGGATTTCCTTAGGCGTCTGTTCTCAAGCCAATTGTTTGAAGTTTTTTTTTGGTTTTTTTTGGTTTTTTTTTTTTTTCTTTTAAGGCCCAGTACATCTCCTTTGGGTTTCTCCCTTTCCATGGGGAGGAATCCACCAGAGACAGTCCACCAGAGGCAAGGCACTAACTTTTCATCCTACTGAGCCCTTTGTTTGATTTTGGTCAAAGATCAACGTTGATCTAGGTGGTTGCCAGCTGCACAACAGCTGTGCAATTCAAGAAAACCACACTGGGCTCAGGAGACTGAAAGGCTCTATTAAATTGGAGAGGGGCAGGGAAATAGGTTGGGTTATCTTCCTCTCAGACTTGCCCCTAGTGATCTCTCCAATGCTGAGAATATGATGTAAGGGGAAACTCAGATGTCACACCTCCAGGATGTAATTGTTGAGGGTCATTCGTATTTAGAGAAAGAAGCGGTGGAGAAAGAAACTTACTCTGTTTTTGAGTCTGGTGCAGATTAGACAAGCAGTCCATGTTTGTTCTAGCATATCAGCAAACTAGCCAAAGTCACAGACTAGATGGGATATTTCAAAGAAATGAAGTATGGAGTTAAAGCAGTCTATTACAAATTGTCAGGACTTTATAGTATACATGCTACAAACTACCCTTACATGCTAATAAAATGTGCCTTCTAGGGTCCAAAACACAAGAAAAAGATTAAAAACAAAAACAAAAACACTAACACTAACAACAACAAACTTTTGGAGCCCTTTGGCCATCAAGTCTAATGCAGGATATTGCTGCGTTCTGGGCTCAGTGAGAGACCCTTCAATGCCCCCAAGAAATAAGGTAAAGACAGCTGAGGTTGTAGCTGAGTAATATATTCACCTCATACATGTGACCCTAGGTTTGATCCCAGAAAATGAAGATGGAGAGTTACTGAGAAGACCTCTGGCTACACACACACACACACACACACACACACACACACACACACACACACACACACACACACACACACACACACACACACACACACACACACACACACACACACACACAATCTTCATTATTGTATATGGTTAATATGTCCAGTACATCTGGGATGAGTTTGTTTTATTTTTTACAATCAATTGTCTAAAAGTCTAAAAAGCTATCATATTTCTTTGTTGTTTTTTTTTTTTTTTAAGGAATCCTATTTCTAACTTGCAAATCCATGAGATATGCAGTCATTCCTCAAAAGACAGGTTTGCAACTGAATGTTTTGGCTTTGATAGTGCTGGAATGGTCACAGCCATTGCAGTGAATAAGATTGTTCACACTCCAACTCTACCTAGAGTGCAAGCACAAAGCACACAAGTTCACAGCCTTTGAGTTACATTGCTATCATCTCCCAGGTCTTGACACAGCATTGGCACAAGAACACCATTTCCTGCCTGGCAACGTCAAACGTGAACCCTTGAAACATCACATAAGATACATGATGCGATCTTTTCTTGGCAAACTCCCCTAATGAACTTTTGAATGAGATCCCCGGAAGCTTACAAGCAAGCCACGGTTATCTTCTGGGCTGTGAAAATGCCTTCTTCACTGTGTGAAGCTAATGCTGGGGTGGAACCCACCATCTATGGAGCATTTAGTTCGAAGGGGGAATAAGTTCCCTTCTCAACCCTGAGAAAGCCGAAATCGGGGCTGTGTGCTTTTCCAAGCAGATAGCTGGAGTCAGGAGGTGGAGTGTGGTTATAGAAGAAGGGGGCTGTGACTGGCACTAGGCATAAATTAGTTTGTCACTTGGAATCAGAACTAGTCGATAATCACCCTAGACATCTTCATGAACCTCCATCTCACTTTGATGCCCTTGACTATTTTGTGGGAGGCAAGCATGTGCTGACTCACTGCTCCCAGCTCATTTTACATTTAATAAAATGATAAAGTCATGTCCAGTTTTTGTCCTGACAAATGGCATTTCCGGTGAACAGAGAAAAGCAGTGCTGAACATCTGCATTTTGAATCTAACACGCAGGCTGGAGGCAGTTTCAAACTTACTCTAATGTCTCTGTCTCTGTCTCTGTCTCTCTCTGTCTCTCTCTCTCTCTCTCTCTCTCTCTCTCTCTCTCTCTCTCTCTCTCTCTCTCTCTCTCTCTTTCTCCAAGAGTCTTCTAAAGGAGGATGCTTAAGCAAATCTTAAGATTAAAAAGTGGATCTTTGTGAGTTCGAGGCCAGCCTGGTCTATGGAGCTAGATCCAGGAAAGGCACAAAGCTACACAGAGAAACCCTGTCTCAAAAAACAAACAAAACAAAACAAATCAAAACAAAAAAAAACAAAAAACCTTTCTTTAAGCCTCCTAGTCAGCACTTCCCTTTATATTGGATGTTACTTTGTTTTTCTTTCTGTTTTCTTTTTAATGTCTAACTTAATAAAATGATACCCAGTTCTCAAAGACTAAATTCAGTTGTGTGTCGGCCATTCCTCTTCCAATAAATATCATCATAGACTCTTTCCCAGGACTCTAGCAGTGACTACTGCTTGGTCTTTTGAGCAGTCTGCAGAGGAGATGGTGAACATTCATGTCAGCCTGAAAATCCAGACGGATGCCGCTTCTGAACTCCACCCTTATCTCCACACTTGGAACATCTTTCGCCCACGTTGCCACTTGACAGCTGTGTTTCTTCAAACCTACAGATGTTCAGCGGTCTTGGTTCATTCATTCCAGCAGAATAACAGGAGTCGGATATCTCAACTCATGCACTTGACCTCACGCTTTGTTTCTAGCAGCAAGTGCATCACATGTGCACCTGGTGAAGATACTCTCACACTCTTGTGAGGAGACTGAGAACCAGACTCCATGACTTGTCAACCTAAAGGAAAGTGATCGATGGTCTTCTGAGCAAGGCTAAAAGAACAAGACCACAGTCAATGATTTACAATTAGGGCTCTTCAGAAAAAAATGTGATGGTCCTGCTTGGTGGGACCCTGGGTTTTTATTATATCTGCTTGGGCCAACTTGATGCCTACATAAATGATCAAAGCTGATGGTAAAAACAGACATGGTCATAACTGGATAACTGGGCAAGTGGTGGTGCACAGGTGTGGCACTCAGAAGCAGAGAAGACATAAGCAGGGTACCCATTAGCTCTTGCTTATATAAGAGGTAAGAAACCACCTGCAATGTCTTCTAGCATTGAGTTTTGCTGGCTCAGGCTCGGTGTGACCCTAGAACCTTCTAAGGGAATAGATACAAGTGAATGGTCCCAGCATCCGTGAGACGATAAAGCATGCCATCAATGTATCTGTAGTTAGCCTCTGTGATGGTGCTGGAGTTCTGTTTCACAGCAAGGGCTGCTGACAAGCAGGCTACTGTGAAGCCAATTGTGTTTCTTAGACCCATATGAGGAGGCAAAAGTGTAAGATGCAGATAGGAAGTGCCCTGGGCTTCCTGGGGTGGGACAGGCTTGCAGAAAGTTCATCCCTTTCAAAAGATGAGCAGTAGCTTGTAGCCCAGCCAATTAAATGGTTTGGTAACTCCTTTGAATATCACCTGAGTGTGTCTTTCTTACCAGAGTATGAGCAAGGTTTAGGAACAAGAAGACTGTATTATCTTTTCTACTCTGAACCTCCGGAGCTCCCTGTGGCCTTACTAGCTAGTGTGTGTGTGTGTGTGTGTGTGTGTGTGTGTGTGTGTGTGTGTGTGTGTGTGTGGCGGGGTGGGGGGCATTATAATAACAGGCTCAACAACAGTGATAGCTCTTATCTTCTTCATTAACCCAGCTTCTACTCTCCCACGTCACTTCTCCAAAGAGCTAGGGTGGAAGGGACACAAAGCCAAAGGTTGCAGTAAGCCCTCCTGCAGCTCTTCAGTAGGCACGAGGAAGACCTGTCTCCTCAGCCTGTGAAGTATCAGGGAAGACATTTGATGTTTCAGGGCTACCCATTCCCTGTGGGATAAAGAGAAGACAATAGGAAAAAGAGGTGACAGAAAGGAAAGGAAACTGTGGCATCTGCTTTCTTAGTCCTTTATTTTTACTTAGCCATCTTTGTGGAAGCCACGAAGTGACCAACTAGTGGACCAGATGTGAAGATTGGGTCTGTCCCCTCACTGTTAGACGTCCTAAGAACCTGGTTGGCCACAGTTACTTATAGCCTGAGCTGAAGCTGCCTTTCCACGGTTAACTGTGCCCTTCTACCAGCTATGAACATTCTCAGGAGCTATCTTCATGAATTGTATAGGAATGGACTTTCCTTTAAAGTCATTCTGTTTTGGAGAGGTCTACCTTCAAATTAATTAGTTACGTAGTAAAGCAACATATTGACTATATAAGAAACCCGCCCCTTAAACATGAGAACAAGGCAGGACTGCTAGGGAAGGAAGAGGACAAGAATGCAAGTCTGGTGTGCTTGAAGGAACAAAGTCTGCATGCAAGTGCTAAAAATAAACCCAATGCTCTGCACACAAGCTTACAAGCAAAGGGAAAGAACAGTAGAACCATCATTTTCAAAACTAGGGGAGGGGGCCACGTTAGCAACCAGGTTCCTAAGGGAGTCATGGCAGTTTTATTGGCAACAAATCACTCACTAATAGCAAATGATCAAAAGCAGAAGGCTTCGGCAAAAGGAAAGCCCATCTACCACCAGTCCAAGAACCCTTAGGACGGCTTGTTCCAAACTAATTATAAAAGTGACAGGGTGATTTATTTACAGGTTCCATTTGCTCTGAATGGTTCAAGCACATGTTTCAATATGCTATCACCCCACTCTCCTGAGTCATTAAAAACACCCAAGGAATGTGAAAGTGTTGATTTCCAAGCTGCATCTTCTAGGCTGTTTCTCATTTGGGGAAGGAACACATAAAGTTCTCAGTTCTGCCTTCGAAATATCCTCTTTGGTGGTTAAAGCATTTGAAGTTTCTCTAAAATGTAACTTAGTGACAATCACATATAACAGGAGGAGGACTGGCTTGGGTGCTGAGCTGTGGATGTCACTCTGTGTAAATAAAGTTCTGATTGGCCAGTGGCCAGGCAGGAAGAATAGGCGGGACAAGAGAGAAGAGAATTCTGGGAGGTGGAAGGCTGGGGCAAAGAGAAGCTGCCAGCCACCGCCAGGACAATGAAGATGTAAAGGTACAGGTAAGCCATGAACCAAGTGGCAAAGCATAGATTAATAGAAATGGGTTCATTTAAGATAGAAAAACTAGATAACAAGAAGCCTGCCACGGCCATACAGTTTCTAAACAATGTAAGTTTCTGTGTGTTTACTTGGTTGGTTCTGAGCGTCTATGGCACTGGCCGGTGAGAGAGATTAGTCCTGACTGTGGGCCAGGCAGGAAAACTCTAACTGCAGTGCTGAGCTGTGCTATTCAAGATGGCAGCCACTAGCCACAGGTGTCCATGGGAATAATTGGATTTCGAAGACAGCACCAAATATGGAATGTGGCTCATCTTTAATAATCATAATGAATTATTATGAATGATGACTATTAGTCATTAATAAACCATAATGCTCTAGACACATAACTTTATGTTTTAAAACTGTAGCTAATTAAACATTTCACAATTAGGGGCAGGAGAGATGCCTCAGTGGTTAAGAGGGCTTCCTATTCTTTCAGAAAACCTGATTGGTCAGCAGCACTTACTTATGAAGGCTCATTGCTGCCTATAAATCCAGGTCCTGGGGATCTGATGTCCTCCTCTGGTCTCTGTAGACACCCTCATCCATGTCCACAACAATTGCACACACACACACACACACACACACACACACACACACACACACGTTTGTTTGTTTTTTAATTCACAGCTATGTGGTGACCAATATATTGGTACTAGATAAAACTGTGCAAGAAACTGTACACTTGGTATCAAATACATCAAGTTTGCAATTTTGCCAGCATGTTGGGAGGGTTTTTAATTTAGCGAAACCACACTTTCCCTATGAAATTACTTCTGTAGTTGGGACACCACTCTGGCTCAGGAAGAACTCCCTATCATCCTGCTGTGTTGGCATGCTGTTAATGAACACTTGTGATGACCTGGGAAAGCAGTCTCTCTTCCTAATACTCTTGAAAACACACACTTAAAAAAAAATTATGTATCTGGCTTCTTTGCTCATCTATCCCCTAAAGAATTCAGACTGTATATCTCAAGATCCTTAACCCTTCCCCTACCCATATTCTATAAACCCAAACCCTGCCTGTTCATACAACTCAGAGACACATCAGGGATATTAACCAGTTCCATTGCTGGCCAAATGAGACACTTCACAATGGGTTTGGGGAGAGACACCATTATCCCACTTCAGAATGTTAAAGATAAAGGAATTGGCTTGAACTATCAGCTAAAGCATCCCTCATGGCTCTTGTTTAAGAGATGTGCTACATCTGGGATTTGCTAACTTGAGTCAGAGGAGACTTTCTATTTCCTCCCAATGACTTCCTGAAGTCATTTTTCACAGGGTTCCAACTTGCTAAGATGTTTTGCCATAAATGCCTTTGCTGTCAGCGGCCAGGAAGCCTGCCAAAGTTGGCCTTCCTGAGACATTCCACTGGTTCTCCCCTGCTCCCAGAGAGCCGAGGATGATGGACGTTACCATCCCTTGGGGAGGTACAAGCCCACTTTGATCAGGTACATAGTGTATTCAGTCTCAGCGCCCTTGAGAAACATGCAGTTAGACACACTGTTCACATACCGTTACTGAGAATGGAAACACAGGAAGTGAAGTCTAGTGACGAATCAATACACACCAAATAGAAGGCAGAGCCATTAGGACCCACTGAGGAGGGTGTGTGTCATTCTGACAAAATGCACACAGGATATGGAAACCACGTCTTTAGTAGGTGGCCTTGCACCATGCTGTTTTGACTGTGTCTTCTCTCTTCTCCATCTTTTCATTTATATTTGCTGAGCTGTCATTACCTTTCTTCTCGCACTAAGTACTTCTTTTCAAGTCAGCATTGAAAGGCATGGGTTTTGTTACTGCTCTTCCATACACATAGGTCATCGCTATCTTTAAAGGCAGAAGTTTCATTGTGTGGGGATGGGTGTTTTGCCTGGATATGTGTCTGTACACTACTCGCACGCCTGGTACCTGTCGGGGCCAGTAAATCAGATTCCTCAGATCTGGAGTTACAGATGGCTGTGAACCACCATGTGGGTGCTGGGAATAGAACTCGGGTCCTGTGGAAGAGCAGCAGTGCTGAGCCAGCTCTCTAGGCTCTAAAGACTGTGTTTTAAAGCAGACTTGTCTGTCTAACTGAGCAGACAAGAAAAGAAAAGAAAAAACAATCAGCTGGTTTTTAAAGTGTGAAAAAATACCCTAATACTATCAACTACTATCATAGATAGTTTGTTAGGAAGAAGGGCTAGACATTTGAACCTTAAGTGGTTGCAGGGAAAAAAAGAAACAGGCCCCCCAAACCCAAATTTGCATCTAGACAATTGCCAAATGCATTTCTAGATATTAAGTAGCAAGGTCATGAGGATGAGGACCGAGGACACAAGAACAATGCACAGAACCATACATCTTTGTGTCCCAGGATGCCTTCTGTGGAGTTCTTCCCTTACTGTCCACCCCATCATATACAGAAAACTGGGTAATGGGGGAATTCTGACCATGCCTCCAGCATTCTCCTAGCCGAGCAGTAGATGCTGAACAAGTAAATTGAGTCTAAACTAGGACTTCTAGACCCTTCTTACTTTGTACTCTAGGAAGACATTGCATCTAATGTTTCCACTTCTGACCTCATGACCATAAACAGACAGCCAGAGGGAAGAAATACTTCTGAGACTGAGCTTCAGGCAGCAACGGTCCTTTGTAACATCATGGGTCACCATCAAATGCCACTATGATCAGTTTCTAGTACACAGGAGTCTATACACACATCTCCTACACAGCTGGTAGCTGTTCCTGCATTTAGCAATTAGATTCATGCAATTGTTAGCAGTCCACACACTCATTCTACATATAAAAATGTAAATTTCTCATGGGGAGGAGGGAATAATGCTTTTTCACAAATTTTAATGCTCCTCCTTATACTGGTAGCAAATTGTAGCATCACATCTTTGCTGGGTCCATAGCAAGAAGTAGCTATTGATTCAAAGAACAAAACAGCAATGCTAAACCCTCACACTGCTCCTTTAAGTCTGAGTTGCCTTGCCTGCTGAAGGCCGGTGTGTGCTCTCTGGGTCTGTAGTCCTGTGTTTTGGACAAGGTGCCATCTGCTCCTGTGAATTTACAGCCTCTTTCAGCAAAGAGGGAAAGCAGAAATCAAATTCCTCCAACCGAAAAACTGACACAGTATGAGCATGCCCTGAAGAAACAGCTTTTATTGATGTGCCCAGTCTGAAGTGGAACAGTTCCAGGTACGCCTTGTCTTGCCCTCGTGGCTCCCCTCTGGATAAAATCCATATGAAAAGTGCACATTTCTACTGAACTCTGGTTTCCTGGAGTCATCCTGCAGCCCTTGATCTTGCAGCCGAGTGAAGTGGAGGGAATTTAGCTCGAGTCTGAGCTGCTCACTCTGTGAGTCCGTGAAGAAACTGTAGCCGTTCCCCGTGCATGCATTTATCCCATTATTGGCTCATCTGCAAATTGCTTAGGGAATATCAAGGATTCTTCTATACACATAAAGTGTTCAGAAAATACATTTTAAAAGTAATTCTGTCTCATCAAAATGAATCTCTCTCAATTAACTTTTCCCACCCACAGCACCCTGAGGTCTTCAAGTTGGTATTAGGTCTATAGCAAATGTTAGCCCTCAGAGGACAAGCTGACCAAGGCTATCCTAACCACAAATATATATTTATGAATTCTCTTGCTCTCTGGAGCCAAAGCCACTGAATTTAAACATTTTTTTTCAACAAGTTAACACTAGTGAGTACTTGTCAATAATATTTAATATCTCAAGGTCCAGTGTCCCAGTCTAGAAAATGTTAAAAAAGAAGAACACTCACCTCATGGACATTTTCAGAATACTGTACCCAGCAATTGCATATGAGGACTTAGCAGATCTTTGAACCTACATTCTGGGTGATTCATATTTCCTTGAAACCATTGTTCTTATTGACTGGACAAAGAATTTTAAAATTTTATTTGTAATAGAGATTCACAAAAGACATTAGGCATCTTGAGATGAAGACCCAGACCACTTCTGGACATGCAATATACTGGGAGAACAGAAGAAACAACTTTCTAGCCTTCTCATCCATATTTGTATTTTGGGAACCACTGTTAAGCTTCCCAGGCCCACATTCCATTGTGTGGAAGGAAACCCAGATGAGTAAAATACTCCCTGACCTAGAAAAAGGTGGGGTACAGTCACACTTGGCCAGCAAGTGAGGGCTGTTTGGCCTGTGATGTCTGCCAAGTGTCAGCCGCCTGTCACACTGTTTCCCTCCTCCCCGAAAGACGGGCACCCTGGAGCACAGGTGCAGAAAATCATGTCACACTCAACAACCTCACCTGATGTACTTGGCGCTGCTTTCTTCCAGAGAAATTCTCTGGAAAAAGTGTAGAGAGTGTCAGAGTTCATCTGGGAACCTTTTGAAGAATGATCTCAAACTCCTTCTCATTTTTGAACACCTTGTTATCACCATAGATAATCTTACAGTGTAAACGACTTCCAGCTGCCTTTGGAGAAAGTATACAGTCTGTCCCTGACAACTGTTCATGGGTTACTGTAGTGTGTTAATAGGGCTTGGGTTTTATTACTACCCTGAAGCAGCAGGAGCCCCAAAGCTCCCTGATTTGTAAATTCAGTTCCTTTGAAGTCAGGTAAGAGCTTTGCTCCCTCTTTTTCTTTTCTCCCCCCCCCCACCCTGAATCATTTTTAAACAATCAGGCACGCACAAGTGTCACCCTGGTATCTGAATTCAGAGATCTGGAAGGCTCTTTATTCTGGGAAACACGTAGGCTGCGCATTCCTGAAACGGAATCAACAAAACCTGTGCACTCCCAGGTGGGAAGAGGTAATTGCAGGTGTAAACCGGCGATGGAGCGGGAACAAGCAACTGAATGTAATAAGCAAGCCACAGCCGAAGCTTTGGTGAGGCTTCTTGGCCGTCTTCACTTGCATTTATTTGCATTTCTTCAGCATAAGCTGTCACAACGAAACACTCTTTATATATTCCTACCAGGCTCATCAGTCTATGACAGGAGTTTTGCCTTCAGCTAGTCTAAGTAACTTGGTGCATGTGCGTGCGTGCATGCGTGCGTTTGTGTGTGTGTGTGTGCATGCTCACCAGAGGTCAAAGCCGAGGTGGTACTGATTTGGATCTTTTACCATAAGAACAGCTTGTTTGAAAACTCTGTCAAAATGCAGGGTCTGGATGTCAGCACTCTGAGGCCACACATGCATTAAGAAACTGAGAGTCCAAGGGTGTAGCAGATATCCCCATCAGAACTATGGTGGGCTTCACCCTCAGTCTGCTGCACACAAATGTAATAGATCCTCTGCAGAATTTCTTCTTTTTCTTGCCTTCCATTTTTTCCTCTCTCTCTTTCTGCTCTCCACCTTTTACCTAGAAGAAAAAAAAATGTCCAACTTCCACTTTCTTTCTTGCTCAGTGACTAAAGGATGTAAAAAATATTTTGTGGAGTGTTCAGGATTAAATTGACACAACTTTTTCTCTCTCTGCTCTGCCTCAGGAGTCTGTGGTTATCCCATGCACAGAAGGGGTCTTGAGTCCTTCAGGACATGGTCTGCCAGAGGTTAGGAATGTCAAGCCAGGTCTTCAAGTTTCCTCGTGAGACCTGGTAAGTGCATTTTGCTCCAGACATGTGACAGGAAGGAACTCTGCTGAAACCACACGTAAAACACATCACAAATGGCTGCAGTAGCTCCCTATCGCTGCTGTAGGACATCATATCAACCATGAAGCTTAAAACAACACACGTTGATTGTTGGCATGATAAAAGTCAGAAGGCCAGAGTGAGGTTCAGTGGATTAAAACTGAGGGTCTAGCAGGCTGCATTGCTGGGGAGGCTTGGGGAAGACTCTTTCTCTGCGTTTTTTCAGCTTCTGGAAGCCACCTACATAGCTTTGTCTCATGACTACTTCATAGTTAAAAACAGCCAGCATTTTAAATCTCTCTATGGTTCCCTTCTGGAGTTCTTTTACTTTTGAGGGCCTTTTCTGACTACATTGGCTCCCATCATGCAAGAGACTCTTCCCGTACTAGCACCAGCTGATAAGCAAATTTAGTGCTATCTGCAGTTAATTTCTCTTTTCCCTGTCATAACGTAGCCACAGGCACTGGGGACTGGAGTTTGGGCATCTTTAGGAATTCTTCATTATACTTGCAAAAGAGAGCAGATAACTTGGGATTGTAAACGTATAGAAAATGGAGGCATGCCTATAGAGAATGGTCATGAGGTAAAGAAATATTTCTGCAACCTAATATTTCAACCCAGCCTAAAGGACATCAAAGAAAAGAAATAACACACTGAGAGAAAACAAGAGCATCTATCAGAATTTTAAAAGTCTCAGAGATGAGGTGGTGACGAGACAGGGAAATGCTGACCAAGCTCAGGAACCTTCTAGAAAGCAAGAACTGGAAGCACAGAAATGGAAAGAAAACAAAGCTCAGACCTGAATTCTTGGGACGCCCCAATCTATGCCAAGCACTGTTCCTCGCCAGCATACCTCTCCATCAGACACTGCATAGTCACATCTGGCCTTTAAAACCTCATGGCAACTTAGGGCCTTCCCAGGCCATTTCTGAGTTTGTAAGCTGCTCATAGAGGTAGAAGAGCTCCTGGGGTTCTCTGGCTTCTGGTCCCTCACCTGTACACCTTTATCAGCTCTGGGGTTGCTCTCACACACTCCTCATTTTTCTGCCACACCTTTGAGGAAAGAAGTATTTTCTGTCAACTTAGGAGAAGGACAGTGCTGGCTTATCACTATGCCTCCAGGCACGGTAGGGTATTTTTGCAGATATCCACTTTCATGGAGCTGCATACACAAGTGTACTGTAGTTGCTAAATAAGCATTAAATATGAAGGACTTATCAGTGTGCAAATGCAGAGAGCCAGCAGATTAATTGTAAAGCGCTTTACCAGAAGCTAGAGATCTGACCTCTGAGGATGACATGAAAACCTTCAGAGTTTCCAACACTACTAACCTAGGAAGGAAACTGTGTGCTTGGGAGCAGAGCTAACGAAAGTTTGGCTGTCAATGTCAACCTCACTCCACAGTCCCCAATGTTGTATTACTTGAGGTTGTAAGAAAATCTTGCTAATAGCCACCCTCAACACACACACACACACACACACACACACACACACACACGCACACACACACGCACGCACGCACCTACATGTTTTATAGAGTACTAGAAACAAACAGCTAGGAAGTGAAACTTTTTTAAAAAAATTACCATTGTACTACATCTAGAAACTCATAAAATATTTAATGTTATTTACAAAGTATGTGAAAACTGTACTGAAATCTCTAAGACATAATAGAAAGAAAACTATTAAAGACCCAGGCAAATAGCAAGATATACCAAGTTCATGGATTAAAAGACTCTGTTTTTGAAAACATTTTTATTTTGCAATAAATTTAAATATGCAGATATACATGCTCCACTAATGGCTGTCATTAATGTTAACACTTATGCAACCCTGGTACATTTATCAAAACTAAATTATCACTGATATAACAATGTTAATTGAATTGTATAGACACCATTCAGGTTTCATCAGCATTTCCCACTACTTTTATTTATAAGAATACCATCAAGGATATCTCCCATATCACACTTGAGGTCTTGTGTCCTTTTTAAATATTTCTTTGGTATCTTGTTTTGAACAATATTTCAAGGAATACATTCCAGCTGTTTTGCAGACTGTCTCCACTTGGGTTGCTGGTTATTATGTTTTTTTTAATTAGACTCTGCTATGAGTTTGAGGAAAGAATAATGCAGAAATGAAAAGCCATTTTTGGTACATGTATCAGGGATCCATGACGTGAGCATGACCTATTACTGGTGATGTGAATTCGGTCCTCTGTGGCTACTGTGATGTCTAGGATAGTTGGATTTCCCTGTTTCCTTAAACATTGTATATCATGTAAAGACACTCTGCATAAAATTTAACTCAAAGTGGATGATGAGCCTAAATGTAAGACTAAAGTCATAAAACTTTTAGATAAACAAACAAGAGAAAAGAAAATCTTTTCAAATTTGGGTAGGCAAAGACTGAAAGAACACATACCCATACATACATGAACACTCACACACTGCACAAATAATGAACCACAGGAGAAAAAAATCATAAATTAGACGTCATAAAAAGTAAAACCTTCTGGGCACTAGAGAGATGGCTCAGAGGTTAAGAACAGGTATTGGTCTTGCAGAGGACCCAAATTCACTTCCCAGCACCCAAACTGGTCCCTCCCAACCACCTGTAACTCCAAGCCCAGGATCATCTAACTTGCTTCATCGTGCACATACACTCATATACCACAGCCACACAGATACCCACATATATACCACAGCCACGCAGATACCCACACATATGCAAAAAGTGTTTAATCTTAAGAATACTTTAAAAATTAAAAATCCCCAATCAAAAAGCAACACTTAAAAAATTGAAGAGAGAAGCCAAAGCTATCTGGAGAGAAAATAGTTGCCACACCTATGTCTACAAAAGACTTTTGGACTTAAAATGTACATAATGGGGGGAATGGTTTGTACTGCTCACAAATAAGATGAAACAATTTTTCAAACTGACAAAATACCTCAACAATCACTTCCAAAGGAATATACGCAATTGCCAATAAGAATAGAACAGATGTTGAACATCATTAGCTCGCACAGATTAAAACCAGGATGAGCTACCACTACATCCCTGCTAAGGAAGCCAACATTAAAAAGACAGACAATACTACATTTTGGCAAGCATGTGAATCGCTGGGACCGCTCGTGCATTTCTGGTGGAAATGGAAAACTGTTTGGCAGTTTCTTCTAAAGTTAAACACATGCTTATTTTAGAAATCATCAATTCACACCTAGGTATTCACTCAAGAGAAATGAAAACATACATTACACAAAGAATTGTTCAAGTATATTTTAGCTGTTTTATTCATAGCTTCCACAACCTACAGAATAGTAAAAATCCATGGAAGGTGGGTAAATAAAAATGCTAAGATATATCTATGCATTGAAAACCAACTCAAGAATAAATTATACTGCATGAAAGATGGCCAATCCAAAGAGTACATATCGTATGCTTCCACTGATATTTATCCTAAAATGGCAGAGATGTTCTATTTAGTGACAGGCATGGAAGCACAATGGATACCCCAAAACCTAACAAGATTAAGGTATAGGCTACACAGAATATTTGAATTACTTTGTGGTGATGAAAATGTGATATATCCTAACAATGTTGGAGATACCATGAGTTTACACACTTGTCAACACACACATTACCATTTTAAATTGTTGCAAGAAGAATGTAAAAAAAAAAAAGACCTATTTCATTTTATGTCATATATTTTATAAAACAAATTAGCTATTCTTTTTTGGTAATATATCTTGCCTAGTATTTTTGGAAAGCAGCCATGTAAGAAAAGGTTGTGCATGTGTAGTACATTTATTAGTACTGTGGCCCTCCTATCAATTTTAAGGCCATAGTATATTTCATTGTACCTCCTATAACATGTCTAAGGTTGTGTGTGTGTACTACATTTATTAGTACTGTGGCCCTCCTATCAATTAGAGGAGATGGTACATTTCATTGCATCTCCTATAACATGTCTAAGGTTTACTTTAGGGTAGAGTTTGCTGAGACATTTACTCTCTGAATACTTCACACCTCTGGCAGACACACCTCTGGACTGCACACACATCACTCTCAGAAACTGACTTTAGAGTTCCAGTTAGAACTGCAAAATAGAAACACACAATTTCCGTGTATCAAAAATCACTTCAAGCAATGACAATCTACAGCATTCTGGCCACCTAAAATCTTCATGTAGTTTGCTAGTCAGCATCCTCTATTGAAAGGAGTAGTTGATCAGGGAAAATGATAAAGGTCTGTTATAGGAAAAATACAAAATCTTCCCAGAAATCCTCTGTTATAAATTTAAAACAATTCTTAGAGAGTGATGGAGCATTGAAACATGACCCAGGACCCACATGAAAAAGCTCTAATTAGCAAAATATAGAAAAATTTGAATGTCAAAAAAGAAACTGGGAGTTATTATATTTTGAAGAAAGGAAATTACATGAATGATTTATATTGATTTTAAAAACAAAAAAAATGGAATTTTAGCTCAAAATGTCAAGATAGCAATTGGATATTTGATTCTGCCAAGAAATCCCTTTGTTAGATACTGAAATTGTCAAAATCAAGTTATAAAAGAATTGGCCATAGAGACAGTCTCAAGATGTCACCAGAGTTGAAAGGTTATAAAAGAAGCACCTTTAAAATGAAGAAATCAAGTAACTTGCACAGTGACTGGCTATCCATACAGAATCACTAATGATGACTCAAAGTAAAGTTATATGTCTCTTTTATAGAGGCATGGTATATATACTAATTCTAGTTTTCTGGCCAAAAACCTTTGGCTTAGAACTAATCATAAGGACTTGGAGACACTTTTCAAAATAATTAGTCTGAAATCTTACTAGGTAACAACTTTGTGAAGTTTAAGATCGTTTCAAGAATCATGACAGTTAAATGGAACATATGATTCAAAATAGAAATAAAAGTGATACCTTATTAAAACTGATGGAAAAATGAATACTGAAATATTACCTCAGAGTTCAAATTCTTAGTTTGATGATAATACTGTTTTCTAAGAAAATACCAAGACATTTACAGATGAAAGATTAAGGTTTAGAGGAAATTCTGTAATGTAGGTAGAACTCTTGGATGAGTTAATCCAATGGAAGATGATGTGTGGGTAAATGCACCACAACTGCATCTCAGTGTCTAACTCTTCATCTAGATCAATGAAATAAAGAGGGCTGGAAAAACCAGATGACAAGCTCTGTCTATGGGAACAGAAGAGGAGCCATTGGCATCTTGAATGGGTATTTTTTTTACATATGTCTTGTTCCCATTATTGCAATAACCTCTGAAAAAGTATAAATAATGGACAATGTCCATCAACAGTTGAAAATTTTATTAGCAAGACATAACTTGTGTACATGAAACCATTTAAAAGCAATACAAGATAACATGTTCTTAAATGTCAAATTTCGTGGTTTCAATGAAAGATGTAAAAGGAATTCTTACGAGCAAAAGATCTATGTCAGTTGATGTGGCTGGGAACTGGGGCTTTTGACACACTAAAACTACAGAACTGGGTCTCAGAACAGGAAGTGCCCACATGTGTGCAGAGGAAATCCATTAATTGACTGTCTATGATCAAAACCAGATTGTATTAATCAGAAGGGCTTTCAGGAGAAGAGAATTTTGAGCAAAACTTGAAGGAAAGATTGAAACTACAGGAATTACTAAATATATGTTTGAGGGAAAGGAACCTCAGAGGTCATCATCTCCCCTATTCCATATTTTTATAAGTAGAAATAATCAGGTTCAGATGAAGCCTATACTTACATGAGTAAAAGGGAGATGTGGCCAATGTGAGAAAGCCAGTACCAGAAGCAGGTCTGATTTGGGCACATCATCCAGCATTTCTAAGCCTTCAGTAGGTGGCAAGTGTGCTATCTGCTGAGATGAGGTGTACTATACTGGTTTTTAACTCTGGGCTTCATGGTAACTTCCTTGATAAATCAAACACAGAGAGAACAGTATTGTAAGACATACAGAACTGCATCTCTGAAACACTCATCCTTCAAACCCTGAGATTCCACATAAAAGAATCCAGCTGTTTAAAGGCCAGCTTGTGTAAGAAAGGTCAAGGCTCCTAAGAGGACTTAGAAAACAAGAAATATCATAGGGAAAGAGAAGTCAGCCGAGGAATGCCAAGGCACCAGGCAAGAGAGTGAAGAAGCCCTCATAGACGTAGGTCCTCCAGCTTCAGATATCCCCACTGATGTTTTGTAAATCAGAAATGTGGTACCAATCCAAGTCTGTTCTAAGTTTTTGATAGATCTATAGGCAAGTGAAATATTAATTTTAAGCTGCTAACATCCCTTTGCAGTTTCCTGGGCATTTCCAGTCTTCTGTCGTGAACAGATCAGAATAGTTAGTGACATCTCGCAGTACCAGGTAGTTCCCAAAGTCTCTGTGACTGGAATGAACCAATGTTTGTCATTCATGTTACATGTCCATTATATTCTGTCTGCTGTCACTCATCCATGATTCACTCAGTAAACCAGAATGATGGTACCAATAGTATTTCAATTGTTGGTGGCCGTAGCAGGGGACAAGGGAACTTTGGAAGGTCCAGAACTTGCAAGTAAAAGCACTAGCTCAAAAGAGTCACATATTACTTCTGCATGATGCTCATCGGTTATAACTAATCACATGGCCCCACTCAGTCACAAAGGGACAGGAAGTACAATTTCTTTGTGCGCCCAGAAAGTGAAGAGCTAGAAGTGAACAGGTAGGACATAGATGATGGCTATACTGTGCTATCATGATCAGTCTTTGAGGCAGGGCCATCCAGGACCATCATTTTCATCTTCTATAGAAGAAAATTTGGACGCAAAGAGGGATGTCAACTTTATGGATTGAAGGGAGTATTCCAAAATAAGGTTTTATATCCTTATAAAGTGACATAAGAATGTGAATTTCTAGCATCCCCTCATCCCCCACAGACACTGACAAGTCTTTCTGCTACCGCCTACCACCCTTGCAAATCAGCTTGCCAGTTTCTATTTGCTTATTCCCTTAACCAAAGATCTACAACACTCATTTTCTCTTGCCAGATCTTGTAAAGACAAAACAGAGAGAGAGAGAGAGAGAGAGAGAGAGAGACTTAAAAAGGACGCTATCAATTAGTAATTAGGATTACCTGGTCCTGTGACATGTCACAAACTATTCTGACCCATTCATGATAGAAGGTTGGAAATGCCCAGGAAACTGCAAAGGGATAGTACTACTACAAAGGACAGGGCTTCGGCAGGCTTCTAAGTGGAGAAGCACTCTGACTGATCATTCTATTTTTGGTAAGCTTTTGTAGTTTCAGTATACATGGGGAGTCATCAGCTTCTCTGAGTCAAAGTTCTCTACACAAATGACGGTGATGATGGTGGTGTCAACAATGATATCAAACTCCCCAGTGTTCAATGTCTGCTGTGTGACTAGGAATCATTGTACATACACATCCTCATTCTCAAACCACACACCTGTTGAAGGTATTTAACTACCCTATTTTAACAGTTGTATAAGTGGACATTAGGGAAGTTCAGTGCCCATTGCCTGCCCATCTTTGAGTCTCTATTTAAGAAGGAGTCCAGTGCTATGTCCAGGAAAAGTGAGGGCCTCCCCTATAAAACACACATAGAACGTGGCACATGTTCCAAACACATTATATTCTTGCTTTCACTAGGGTTTTAATGGGAAGTTATAGACAGCTCTGGGTCCAAGTCATCTGGCACCCATGTGTGAGATGTGCGTGTTTCCCTGTGTCCTTCCAGGATGGCACAGACATTAATTGCTTAATATGGAAGAGGCAGGAGCTGGGAACAATAATGCTCAATTCCAAAGTCAGCTTGATTTTACCTTCATGGGCCCCAGAATGATGCCTCTCGGGGCTTAAAAGTACCACTTGGAGCTTCAGCTCTATTTGGGGCATGTGGGGTTGGCACTGAGACCACAGTACCACCCTGATTAAGTACATGTGGTGAATGCGAAGGGTGAAGATGTTCAAAACATCCCTGGACCCACCCCAAACTTTGGGTGGCCTCAAATGCCAAGCTCAGCCTGGAACCGGCGCTTGCATGCAGTGATATTAAATTAGAGTCCGTCAGATTTATTTCACAGTGTTCAGGGCCTCTGGAAGACATGAAGACATTTGGCAGGGTTTCAGGAGAAGACCAGAGAGAGTTATATGGACGTGACTTCTGATGGGATGACGTGGATCTGAGTGAAGCCTCACTCACTTGTGCTTCCCTTATTACCCTGTGACTCAAACACAACCATCTCTCCTCTTCAGTAATTCCCTGCCCCACACCATCTGTCAAACCTCACCCTAAGCTCAAGTACCTCAGTGCCCTTCCGTCTAATTTCCCATGCTTCTGAAATTTTCTTTTCTCTTCTGAGATACCTTAGGGAAAGTCTATTTCCTACTCTACAAGCCTTCTCTGAATCCAGAATCCTTGAGTTTCTGTTTACCTTTCTTTGTGCAGTTAGCAACCCCCAGAGTTAGCAACCCATAACTTACCTTGACTTCTTTTTAAAAAAAATGTCTTGACACTACTAATTGACCCAGTCAATCAATATTAGTTTTCTGCCACCTAACACATAAAGCATTGAGTTTGGCACTGGGCACAGCAATAAATCATGAAGACACCATTCCTGTCCTTACAAACATACATTCTAACCATGAGATGGTCCTCATACTCCTGAAATGCTTCTGTATTTTGCTCCCCCAAACTCCTCCTTCATCTTCTTCCCTCTAGTCAGAAATCATCCCTTCAGGGGAAACAGCCACATCTTCACTAGTAGAAGACTTTGAGAAAAGGAAGATCTATATTCATTGAGCATAGTATATACACTGACTGTGGGTTTTGCCTAGCGATGTGTTTTGGCTATTAGATTGTGACAAAATAATTACTTAAATTATAATAAAAGGGTATGTTAAATCAGTATGAGATGGTAAATCACAACCAAATCCTCCCAATCTTCCAAAAGGCTAGCCTGGACTTGTTCAAATAATATAATCATTGGTGTCACTTTAAACATATTTCCAGGAAGTGAATTCAGGACACAAATACTTTTTATTTATTATTAATTTTTATTACTGTATGTGCATGTTTGATGGACATGTGTTGTACAAGTATGGGTATGTAGGGGCCATGGCACATGTGTAGAAGCCAAAGGACAAATCTTTGGAATCAGTTCTCTCCTTCCACCATAAATTCTAGTGATTACTGTCAAGTCAACTGATCCATATGGCAAGCATCTTTACCTGCTGAGCCATCTCATGAACCCAACACTAACTACTTCTTATGCGATGTGTGTGACTAGAAGTAGGGAGAGATGGTTTGATTCCAAGCAAGGAAGCCCATAGATCAGTGAATCCAGCCAAATTAGACATATGCAGATAAGTAACCCATAGACTTAGGAGCAAAAAGAGGTATGTACTGATCAGTCAGTGATCATCCTAGTCTTCAAGAGGTCTAGCACACTCAAGAACACAAGTGCAAATGGTGCAGAAACCTGAAGCCACAACCAGTCTGACATACTCTTTATGTTGTGTTCACCCCTCATGTCAGTTAGCTATCACTATGTAATGAGTCACCTCAGCACTCAATGGCTTATAACAGTGCATTGAGATGGATTAGGATCTTTAAAGACTATATGTGAGACTATCTGGCTAGGGTGGCCATGGAAAGCCACGAGAAAATGACATTGGTATTTAATTGGACTTATTAGATGATTATAATCATGTGCCTACTTGAAGGAATTTAATTACAAACAGAAGGAAAAATAAGATGGATGGACAGGTTGAAGGGCAGCTGAATAGCAGGAATTAGAGCCAGAGTTGATATATCAATTTGGAGTCACAGAACTAGTTTTAACTACCAACTAAGCAAGTAATTATGGAGGACAGAAAGAGAGGAATAGAAAAATTATAGCGGAGGTCAACCAAACTGAGAAGTGAGACTCTTTGGCCAGTTACACAGTAGCAAAAGTGGCAGTGAGGTATGTCACATGGAAATCAGATGACTAAAATGGAGTAATGGAAAGAAATTGCCCCAGCTGAGAGCTAGGTGACCCCTGGCAGCTAACAATAAAGAAAACATTCTAAAGATGAAACCCTAGGTGACTCCAATTCCTACTGGAGACCGGGGGCAAAGGAATGTATCAAAGTGTGAGAACATGAAAGAGGAGGTCAGGAAATAAGAAAACTGGGTAGGGTCATGTCACATGAGCCTGGACAGAAATGTGCTGAGGACAGAAGTGGTGACATATAAATCACTCACATGTCTTTGAGAACCCTAATGTGAAGACGGAGAGCTGACAACTTGGCCTTGTGAGGTAAAGGTGACCATCATAAGGAATATCGATTGCTGGGCATTGATAGAGACAAAGATACCAATTTAGGCAAATTAGTTGATAAACGAAAGGTTAGGAAACAGGGGGAAGAAAGATACCAAGAGGAATTTGTCTTTACAAAAACTAGGTATTATCAATGAATATATGGTAGGAGTAGATCAATCCAGATTTTTTTAAATGATAGTGTAGCAAAGAAATGAAGTAATTACTAGAAACAAATCCTTGAAAGTAGAATCCAGAGCTTGACAAGAAGTTTGAAAAATAAATTTAAACTTTCTTATTTATTTATTTGTATGTGTGTATTGGCATATAGGTGCCACAGCACACATTTGGAGATCAAAGAACAACTTCCAGGAATCTGTTCCCTTCTTCCACCACATGGATTGAACTCGGGCTTGGTGTAAAGAGCCTTTATCCATGGGACAGTCTTACCAATACAGGAAATGAATTTTGTGCTAGATAAATGTGGTCAATTCCCCATGTATTACTGAGGGCTCATTTTAGACTTCTTGCCATAAATGAGAAAAAAAAAATCATTGAGGAAGTCCTGTCTAGTTTGTATAATGACATTCAGTGGCTCAGTCTAGTTTCAGAATAAGAGGGTAAGTAGAGGTTAAGTTAATGCAAAAGCTGATGTTGTGCTGGGAGATGGGGATAAGGGGCCACTGTGATGGTTTCTCATGGAATCAGTTGTGTCAGAAGAAACTCAACATCAAGAAGGTTGATCAATAGTGAAAACCCTGAGATTCCATGAATGAACATCTAATTAGATCAGAGACACATTAGGGTTGTATTGTGGAGTGGATCATGTAAGGAAGGCAGGAAGGTGAAGGCAGAGAGGTATAATTAATTGAGATTCCAAAGTGGTTCAGTTATTGACAGTGGCAAAGGCTCTTGTGTAATCACAGGGACACTAAGCACTATTGGCGAAAAGATCATTGGAGCCTGAAAGGCAAGAAATTGAGAAGCTGTCAAATAAAAAACAGAACCTTTGGTCTCACATTGAAATTTTGTCCAACTTACTACTGACTGAGTAGATAGGCAACTGTCTAGTCTCTGAAAGAAATAAAACACAAGATTTCTGCACCAAAGGCAATGGCCAGTCACTCAGAGAGGAAGGTGTGGTGATAGCAATGGTTCCCCAAACCCCAGTCCCCATGGGCACCTTAGTGAAGAGCTAATGCTACCTGCCCACTATTTGGATGCCTTACAGAATGGAAACCTCCGCCTATCAGATACCTCTAATCAATCTAGTGTAGCATCCTGGCCATCCCAGCTTCCACAGACAATCCTTTTAATGCTCTGGAGTGAAAGCAAATCTTATCTACGCACAAGAAGAGATCTTAGTATTTCCTACCCCAAAATGTCTCAGGAGAAAGAACTGCGTCTCACGTTAATCTCCTGGAGTCTCTTACTAGAAACACCCTTTTAACTCCCGAGCTGCATCAGAGGACCAAGACCATGCTGTTCCTGGAAATACTTACCTGAGCTATCCTTTGAATTGTCCCTCATCCTCCACGGATTCTAAAGCTGTTAATGTGGCAGTGAAGGTGGAAAAAAGAAAAGAACACATCCAAAATGTAAATTTTCTTTCCATGAATATAGGTAAGAGCTAGGTAAGCCCCCCCCTCTCTCTCTCTGTGTGTGTGTGTGTGTGTGTGTGTGTGTGTGTGTGTGTGTGTGTACAACAGTCAGAAGCTCTTCCATACAGTATAGTCAGACACTGCACAACACAGTTAGATGCTCTTCCATGTGACTGTAGAGCATAGGAAGCCTTGACTCTGAAGTCTGTTGAAGAGTGTGAGTATAGAGTTATGTTACTGGACAGTTAAAAACTGATAGGTTGAGAGAGTGAGGATGTAGAATATCTACTCTTGTTGGCTACTGGAGGTATCATGGCAGTGAACATCTTGCTGAGATGAAAGTGTAGAGAGAGCTAGAGCATCTCTGTTGGGGAAGAACAGACTTGGGGGCCTGTATAGGACATGTGGAGGTCCCTGGTCTCTTCTTTGCTGAACTGTCCCCTAACTAGCCATCTGGGTTAAGTAAATCTTTCCAGTTATTAAGACTCCAGATTCTCCATTGATGAAATACAGTTATAATATGTGTGTTCCAAGGACAAGTTTTCTTTAAATTTTAAGGGAGGAAACTGTGTCCAACTAGTTTAGGTAGAAAGAAAATTTTATGAATCATATAAAGTTCAGGAATCACTGAAAATATCACAAGTTCTCTCTTTTTCTTTCTCTAACACAACGCTGCCTTGGTAAAAATTCTTTCTGTTGGGGCCCATAGCAGCTCTAATTTCATTTATCCTTACAGTTAGTTTTGTACTGTCAAAGGAAAGAGAGATTCTCTTTCCGAATGATGATGTCAACTTAGATCTTGGGGTGAGACCTTTTTAGTCGGCTTGGATCACATCTGATCTTGTTTTACCCACTATTCTGATTGGCCTACATTAAACTCTCAATTTTGGAGATGTGGCTGTATGGGAAAGTGGAGTATGGGAAACTTACTTTTAAAAAAGATATTTGAAGAGCTGAGTGTGTAAGTATTTACAACCGTATCTTTGTGGAGACTGCAGCAGGAGAACCATGAGTTCAAGGCCATCTTGAGCTAGAAAGCAAGTGGAAGGCCAATCTGGGGTCCATAAAATGATCCCGACAGAGATGGGAAAGAAGAGAGAGAAAGAGAGGGGGAGAGGAAAAGGGAGGGGTGTGAAGTTCTGTATTAAGAGGAGAAAGTGAAATCTTCCTGAGCCTGATGCCCAGCTCAACCTGACCATGGGCTTACTGATTAACAAAGGGCAGCTAATATCCCATGGGTATCTGGTATGTATGCAGAAGCATTAGTTACACTTTAACACATGATATCACTTAATCTTTATCCCCAACCCAGGAAGGAATGTTAGAAGTGCACACAGGGGACTATGTAGGCTAAGGTGCTCTCAGAGGCTTCTTGGTGACTTTCCTAGTTACCTTCAGCCTTGGCGGGTGAAGGAGGGGATCCTCAAAGGACTAGCAATGAATAAGACAGGATTTTTAGTTCCTCTGAATTGCCTGCCTGAGCAACAGTGAACACAGGAAAAATGTGACTGGAACAGGGGGTATCTGAAGGTTTGAAGTAGAGGAGCAGCAGAGGTCCATCCAGAGACTACAGCCAGTCACACCATACACCTGCCTCTGCCATAGTTACCACATACTGAACTTCACTATGGGCTTCATCAGGGCATTTAACCTAGGTTAATCTGCAATAAAACTTACTTTGGTCATTTAGAGCATTCAAGTTTTACTTACATTTGATTCACCCCATATCTCTACTCTCTGGCTAGTATAAGCCATGCCCAACAGGACTCGTGCTTGAAGAATGCCCCTTAATCTCTGTCCTTAATTTCCTCTGCTGAGCCATGCTGTCATAAAACTCCTTCAACTCTTCCCAGAGGCTGCCTGTATTCTCATATCTCCTGTGAGGTGACATATCCCTGTCCAGCCTTGAACAGCAGTTAATATTCTATAGCTGTCCTAGAACAACCTTGTTTGTTTTGTCTGCATCTTTGTATGGTGCCCCATGTCACATTAAAAAACCAGCAGACCAGTTATTGAAATTAACTAATCAGTTATTTAAAAATCAAGTCTACAGTTTGTTTAATTGAGTTAACTAGTGAATGCTGTTTTGCTTGTACAGAATGGAGCTGAAAGGAAATTACCTCAACAGTTTTCAAATTTAGCTATGTCAGAAAAAGATCATTTCCAACTGGCAGCTTACAATGGAAACTAGTCTACATTGCAATGTGTTTTCCTCCCTTAAATAACTCACTGATTTATTATTGTAGGATCATTTATGAGTATGGTTGGAATGACCGCAGGGTCTGCATTTCCAAATCAAACGGCCTTAGAGTGTTCGTTCTCAGCACAGACTTACAAGGCTGAATGGAAACTTGTGTTATCCACATTCAATAAATAATAACAGAAAGAATTCTGGGCTATTTGCTGAATGTTTTCTTGGCAAAGTTTAATCTAATTAACTCAGTACCATAAACCTTTGCTAAGCAATTCGTGTACATTTTAATTTGGTAGCCTGAGTAACTAAAATATCTTTGGAAAGTGTGAACATATTACACAGGATCAACAGCTTGCACACTGGTGTAGAGGGGGGCCCAGGAAAGAAGTCATTTGCTCCAACGTCTATGGATTAGCTCCTCTGTTTCCCCTTTTCTCTGTTTATCCTGCCCTAGATACAAAAATACTGGGCCTTACCCACTGACATATCCATATGTCAGCTTAGAAACTTGGGAGGAGAATCAGTCAGGGAGGTATCTTGGAATGTGCCTACCCCAGTGGACCATTCCCAAAGGTCAAATCAGCTTACTGGAAATCATTGACTCTCTGGGCGACAGTGAACAGTAAAAGTCACATTGTCCTGATCTGTTTCATCTGATTAAATCCTCTTTGGTCTTTTCAGAATCTCAAACTGTGTTAAGAATTAGATGTTAAAAAAGGAATGGTAACCACAGCTTCAGAACAGGACTGAAAGAACAGAGGACAGGCTCCCACTGTGTTCCCTCAGGATAGCTTCAGGCAGAAGATAGGTGGGAAATAACAAAGTGATATATTGAGAAGCAACTTTCTGTTGTTTATCAGCCACACAGTTAACACCACTTGCTATAAGACTAAAACAATTGGTGTGGAGTTTTGTCAAATGTATTTTCATATTTACTTCTTAAATTGTTATCTGAGTTACCTTTGTGTTTTGGTCTTGGAAGTTGTTGCCTTTTAATGCACTTAATAATTTAACACAATACCAAAAAAAAAAATTCTCTTGGATTTTCTGTGTAGAAAACTATCATTTTGAAAAAAGAAAACAAAGCAAAGCCCTATTCTTTTCAAATCTCTGCTGTTAAAGGCTGTTCTTACTTCTTTTTGTTTTCTTAATTTAAAAAGTATTTCATTGTATTGTATTTCCATTACATTATTAAATATAAAGTTATATGTCTGACTTATCTGACTAAGAACAGCTTAACTAGGGCTGAGGATGTAGCCTAGTAGTAGGTAGCTTGCCTAACATGTTCAAGGGCCTGGATTCTACCCCCAGCACTGAAAGAAAAATACTCACCTTATTGATCTATTGCCTTGACAGATACAATTTCTTCTTGATATGCAGAATACATTTAAGTCAAATAATATATGTTGAGTACTACATTAGTTTCATTTCTATTGTTATGATAAAATATCCTGACAAAATTAACTCTGGTAGAAAAGTGATTTTCACTCCCAGTTGCAGGTTCTGGTCCATAATTGTGGAGAAGTAACAGCATGGAATTTGAAACAGCTGGTCACATGCATTCCTAGTCAAGAGGCAGAGAACACTAAATGAATACACACATGTTTGTGTTTAGCTCTCACTCTCCACCCTGATGCAGTTCAGGATTCCCTGCCTAGGGAATGGTGTCACCTACAGTATGCAGGTCTTCCTGCCTTGATGAATGATCTTCCAAGACCCACCTAATCTAGATAATCCCTCATTGATACTCCCATCCCAGGTGATTCTACAGTGTATCAAGTTGGCAAGTAAAACTGACCATCACAAGTATATTTTAATTTGTATACATCTACTATAATTTTCCTTTAAATCTCCAAATTATAAATGGGTATTTTTTTGTTTGTTTGGTTTTGGTTTTTGGTTTTTCGAGATAGGGTTTCTCTGTGTAGCTTTGCGCCTTTCCTGGAACTCACTTTGGAGACCAGGCTGGCCTCGAACTCACAGAAATCTGCCTGCCTTTGCCTCCCAAGTGCTGGGATTAAAGGCGTGTGTCCCCACCACCTGGCATAAATGGGTATTTTTAAATAGTCAAGCATCTTAATGTTTCTGAAATACTCAATATGGTTATGATGTATTTTTGTAAATATCTGAAATAACTTTGTACTCAATATTCTCTTCTTTTTATTATGATTTGCTATCATGCTCATTTCCATTTTTGTAGAACATTTACTGGCCTCATACAATGAATTGGGTTTCTTTCCCTCCCCTTCTTCAATTCTCTTATTGTCTCTTACACCATGTACAACTAAAACTTATGAAGTTTTCTTCAAATCATTTTACGTATTTTTCATTTCTAGGCCCTTATATTTTTCTTTATATGTTTGTTTTTCTTGTCTCATTTTTGCTTGAGCATCTCATAATTTCTCCTACTTTAGTGGATCTTAAGCTTCTACATATTTTTATTTTAAATTCATTTGGCATGAACTGTGAATCAAACTGATTTCTGCACTGATTTTTGTAAATTTTGGTGAGTGTGAGAGGTGTGCTTATGTTTCTCTCTTGTGGAGGAGTTGTGTATGCTGCTACCATCCAGACCCACACTCAGTCAGACCTGCACACTCTTAGGAAACCCCCAGAGATGATTTTGCTCCTGATTTGCTTCAGAAAATATGAGTTGTTGCCTGCCTCCTGTGGAGTCCTTCCTTTCCCAGTATCCTGCAGCAGTCACACTTCTTGCTGTTACTCTCGGTCTTACAACCCTGGGCAGAGAAAGAGAAAAGCTTTGACTGCAGCCCTGTCCACATTTAATGCTTCTTTTCTTTCTGAACCACAGAGAATGTTATTCTGTTCTGAGTCCTGGTAATAGGTCTAGCCTTGCATATTGTATTGTATTCATCTTTATGACATGGCATATGTGTTAAGATAGATGACAGTATTCAGTCAGAGCTGCTCGTATTATGCCCAGTGGAGATCAACAGCTGCTCTTAAACAGAAAGGAAAGGAGATTCAAATACCAGTGTCAGAGAGGCGTGAGAGTAGGTATGCTCTAGAATACATCCTCTAGTATGCATGCTCCAGTATACATACTCTAGCATGCATACCCTGGTATACATACTCTAGCATACATATTCTAATATACATGCTCTAGTATATATATATATATGCTTTAGTATACATACTCTAGAATATATACCCTGGTAGATATACTTTGGTATACATATCCTGGTAGACATACTCTAGTATACATACCCTGGTACACATACTCTACTATGCATGTTCTAGTATATTTACTCTAGTATACATGTTCTAGTATATATACTCTAGTATACATGGCAGCATGTATACTAAAATGGTAGAGACTTTATCATGTTATAGGCTAGAACAGCATCTCTAGCTTTGGCATGCTGAGGACTTCAGGACCTTGTCTCTGTGTGGGTTGTAATTCAGAAGGTTTGAGTTGGGGGCTGAGGTTAGACCTTTCTAGCTAGTTCTCAATTTGTGCTGATGGTGCTCACCTTGACAAGCAAGAGCTTTAACACAAAGACTGGGTGGGGAGAAGGGCTGGTTACAGGGAAAGGTCAGAAAAGCAGCATAACCCTGAGAAACAGGCAGAGTTTAGTAGTGAAAGGTTTCCCACTGTCAAGGGATGCCAACATTCCCTCAAGAGAGGCTGAACAACAGCTGTGGGTCCCTCCTATCAAATGTAACCTTTCAGCAGTGACACCCAAGAATATTGTGCTGCCTAAAGCATGAAGGAAGTAAAGTGAATGAACAAGATTTTTGCCAAGATACCATGATGGCATGCCATCCACAAACACAGCTGAATCCTGGTCTTCTAAACAAACTCTTTCAAGTCATTGTCTGAGCCTGACTCTGGTTGGAGCCTAGCAAGAGACAGTGTGTACAGAAGGCAGTGCTGTGTCCAGTCCCCGTTCCCCAAGCAGTCAGTAGCTAATCAGGGAAGATGTCAGGGTGACATCTCCCTATTTGGGAAATTCAGAGGAAACCTCCTCAAAGACATCTAAAAGTTTGTCTTTATTCTTTTCAACAACCAGAACAAATCTGAATATATAATGACAAGTCAGGATATTTTAAACAATTTGTGCTCATGGTTGTAAATGTCTTAAGGTTCACTAAAATCTACTGTTTTCTTAGCAGTATAGGAGTCTGAAACCCACTGAGAAAGAGAATCAAGGTTCGGACAGTGGTAAAAAGTCCTCCAGCATCAATTTTAAGAGCAAGGATCATGGAATAAAAACATTTGTTTAAAGCTAGGTGTTGTAGAACATGCTGATAATCCTAACACTTGAGAATTGAGGAATGAATATGAGTTCAAGGCCACCTTGGGCTACACATGGAGTTCTGATCAGCTTGCCAGATGAGAATCCAGTCTAAAACAAAATCAAAAACAAAAAACAAAGCAACAACGACAAACCACCAAATAAAATTTATGTTAAGGAAAAAAACAACTGTGCATGAGCATTCATATCAATTTTATTTACAGTATCCCAGACATGGAGATGACTTATATGTCCATCAGCTAGTGAGTGACTGAACCATAGCACAAACTGACCAGATGACACAGCTTTGTGGTGAAAAGAAGTGAACTACTGACATCCGCAGAAGCTTGGATGGTACTCAGAGGGGTTGTGGGAAGGAGGGGTCTAAAGCTTGTATACTTTCATTACATTATGGTCTTAAAAAGGAAACACTAGAGATAGCAATAAAAATCGTGGTTGGAATGCATTGGCACAGCAGAAAAAAACCTCGAGGTGAAAAAAGAGCTGAGCATGTGGAACTTGTCATGATCATGTGAACCTATCCATGTGGTCTAGTTGAAAATGTGCATGGAAACATGTCCATGTACACACACACGCACACGCACACGCACACATACACACATACACAAACACACGTACACACCATGTACACACACAAATATAAAACTGGCAAAATACAAACTTTGAAACTATTTTACCAAGATCAGGTTCTTGATCCTGATATTGAATAAGAGTTGTTGAAGACCTTACAACTTTAGGGGTCCAATAGAGGTTCTATTTACATAGGAACTTTATTTCTTCTTCAATGGAATTAATTTTCATTAAGTCTCCAGGCTAAAACATGAAGTTTTCTTGGCTTGAGGGATTAGCCTGTGATCTCAGCACTCAGGAGCTGAGGGTGAGGGTGAAGGATCAATGTAAGTTGAAGATCAATCTAGGGGCTGCATGGTGAGTTCTAGATCAACCTGGAATAGACAGAACTTGTCTATTTAACAAAAAAAAAATAAGTCAGTCTTTGATAAAAAGCTGAACACATAATCAACATAATCAACAAGAAAAAAGCTAAAAGCTTCCAGAAAATGTTATCAGATTCTTTAGTGTGGAAAGACCAAGCAAAAATCTTTTAATACACACGTCTTAAAAATGTGGCTCTGCATGTGGCACTTGGCATAGTTCTATGAACCTAACCTATCCATGTGGTCTAGCTGAACACACACACACACACACACACACACACACACACAGAGAGAGAGAGAGAGAGAGAGAGAGAGAGAGAGAGAGAGAGCGCTAAACTTGGCAAAATACAAGCTGCGCAAACATTGTACCAATGTTCAAAATAAATTCATGAAGATATAATTCAGAAAATTAAAGTCACAGTCAAGTGGCCTAAGGATATTTTCAACATCCTTATTTTCACATGTAATTTAAGGTGCAATCCATGAAAAGACATGAGCCTTATCTTGGCAATTTACAAGATAAGAAAGTGCTTTGTGTTAATATTCAATGATGGTGTTAGTGTTGTCATGGATAGTCTTATCATGGGGGTGTAGACTGGTTCAAACTGCCAAGAAGGTCCACAGACAAGAGAAGAGTCTTCCGGAGTGAACTTTAGCAGCTAAGGGGCATGCTGTTGTTACAGAGGCCCTCTCCCAGTGGGGGAGGGGCTTCTTATAACAGCATCACCAACCTCAAACTACTCACCAGAGAAGGAATCCTTGTCTCCAACTCTGGCCTACTGAGTCAAATGGCAGTCATGTGCTCTGTAATGGTGCATGTGAAGGACAGAGAAAGTCATCTTCCGGTGACACAGAGGTCATTTGACCCACATATGTGTGGCCATGCTGTCAGAAACCATGTACCACAGTGTCACTATGTAAAAGAACAGCCATCCAATTTATCAAGTAGACTAGATGATGCTTGGTAATGGTAGTCAGCAGTGATGTTATTGGTTTGGTACACTTTCATGATTATTTGAGTATACCCCTACTCGGTTTTCTGGTTTTGTTTTCTAAGTTAACCATAAAGTAGCTCTGCACCACTTCTTCCAGCAGAAGGCCTGATACTGTAGGAACTGACAGCCTCAAGCTTCCAGAACGGTGGTTCTCAGTTTGTGGGTAGCGACCCCTGTGGGGTTGGACAACCTTTCCAGAGGGGTTGCGTAAGACCATCAGAAAACACAGGTACTTACATTATGATTCATAACAGCAGCAGAATTGCAGTTATGAGATAGCAAAGAAAATTTTATGGTTGGAGGTCACCACAACATGAGGAATCATATTAAGGGGTCTCAGTATCAGGAAGGGTGGGATCCACTGTTCTAATGGGACAAGACAAGTGGTAGAAAATGATATTGGTCATCTTGACCTTGAGGAGGCCTAACCTAATGTGTTTGTTAGGTTAAAAAAAAATCATGAACAGGTTTGCAAAGAAAACGAAACAAAATTTTAAATGCTAATTAAGAAGGACAATATCTGTGAATGCTTATACAATGTTTCTATTTTATGCTGAGTCCAAAAGTTTAAACAATTTAAAAGTTTGTAAAGTACAAAACTTACATAAACAGTACAGACCCAGCTTGCCAAGGCAGAAACCATCTTGAATGGTAACCACAATGATTGTCCCAGGGTAACTCCAGTGAGATTTCCCTGCAGCGCTTTTCAGCTCACTAAAATAAGCAACATCATTAGACCCCAGGGCCAGGAATGTGCCTGACTCCTTGACATTATCTTAAAATAAAACAGGTACATTCCCCAGGATGAAATCACTCTTGTCCTAACCAGTAGGCATGCCCTCTTTATGACTCAGACTGTGGTCGTGCAATTGATCTTGCTGCCCTGGACCATGTTTCTCTCACTAACTCTCCCGATACGTGGTGTTTTATGTGATGTTAGATGTGGCTAGAGTTATGCTTGGAAAAGTAACAAATGTTTATTGAATTAATCAGTGACTAGTGAATAAGTAATTACCTCTAACTGCAGAAACATTAAGGCTTCAGAGAACCTCTGGCTTAGAGATGATCTTATTGACTTTTGCTCCAAAGAAATTACAGTGATTTGAAGCAAAAAATATAGATGAGAAACATTATGAAAATTTGTACAAGAAGTATTTAGAGGCGATAAATGCAGATGTATAAAGCTTAAGTGGAAATGCATTAAAATATGATGGACAGAGGGGTATATGTACATATAACAAGTCTAGTGAAAATAATCATTCTAGCTTGGAGGTAAAAATAGCTTATATTCCAGCTGATTATTTTGTCAGCTCGACACAAGCCAGAGTTATTTGGGAAAAGGAACCTTGCCTTAGTTTTTATTGTTGTGATAAGACATGATGACCAAGGCAGCTCATTTTATTGGAGTGCATTCATGCCCACTCACACACATGTTGTCACAGCTGCTTCTGCACAGATACAGAAACACTGGGGAGCTGTGACATGCACTGCTGAGCCTGCTATGAACTCTAACCACTACTTATTAGGTCACCCAAAATATATCCCTGTTCCTTTCTCAATTCACCCCAGCACTATCCTTGGTTTAACAGTTGAAGTCCCACATTCCAACAAAGTCCCCAAATTTCAGCAACTCTAGACGGTCGGTTACACTTTCTCACAGTGAATATCTTTGCACATAATCCACCCATAATTACATACTAAGAGAGAGTTCTAATCTGACAACCTCAGGAATATCCCTGAACAACCAGCACCTTCATTACTTATCTGTAAAGCGACACAAGGGAAATTCTCACTCCCTGTGATGGTAATAAGGATGAAGAGGGGTGCTACTGATGAGGTGTTTGGACTTCCTGGGACATAACAAATGCCCCATAAATGATGGCTCTGGGAGTAATTGGTTATAAACAATACTCAGAACTTACCATCTTGTTTATAGCTATATTTTGTGGCTTAATACCAAGCCTGGCATACAATCTGTAGTCTCAGACCTCTTTAAAATGAATATTATTGTCATTTTTTTTCAGGCATCCAGACATTTTTTTACCTTTAGCCCAGCATCAAATACTTATCCTTCTGTCCTGCATTCAGATCATGGCTTATCCACCCAATGAAATTACAGGTTCCAATTTAAGCAGAATTTCTAGAAGCCTTTCTCCTTATGAGCCACTAGACTGGCCACGTTTTTAGACTAAGAGAAGTAACGCCATGGCCAACTTTACTCTTCAGTACCCATGGAAGCTTTATACTATATTTTGTATACTTTATACTAGTATCAGATAACCTCCATGAAGGGTTAAACTCCAAGAAGACAGTCCCTGAACAGATCCTTCAAATATCTCCTTCCTGGAGCCTAACCCATATTACAATCTAACCCAAATGTAGTCATACCTAGTACAGCAGTGGAAATGAAGTCTGAGAAGCATGCCATTATGCAATGTCCCCATTGTATAGATATCATGGCATGTCCTTACACAAGGCAAGGTGGTTATAACCATACTAGACAAGGTAATCTCAGGGACCACTGTTGTGTCTGTACTGTGGTGGTGACCTAAATGTCTATATTTTAATAGAAGGATGAATCCTTCCAGCTCTGATGAATGTTTTAGTAAGTCTTTGTGTTACCTGAGCTACACTGCATCAGTTCAGAAAATTCACTTCAAGGTCTTAGTGAAGTACAAAGAGCAAGAATAGGAAATCATTTCTCCATTTATCCTTAATCTCTGTGTCTGTCTGTCTCTCTCTCTCTCTCTTTCTGTGTGTGTGTGTGTGTGTGTGTGTGTGTGTGTGTGTGTGTGTGTGTGATGTGTGTGTGTGATGTGTGTTCATACAGGTGTGAATGCAGATAATGTGTGTGAATATAGGAATGTACTTGCCATGGCACATGTGTAGAGGTCAGAGGACATCCTCAGGTATCTCATGTGAAAGCATTCATTTTGCACCTTGTTTGAAACAGGGTCTCTATGCTGTTCCCTACTGTGTATGCCAGGCTAGCTGGTCCATGAGTTTTCAAGGAATTTTCTTTCTCTGGCTCCCATCTCCCTGCTGGAGACCTGGAATTAGAGATGTGTAATGTCCCACCAAGATGGGCTCTGGAGATTCTAACTTCCACCCTCCAACTTGCATTGTAAGTGCCTTATCCACAGAGCCATCATTGTAGCTCAAGCTCAGAATGATAGATTTTTTCTTTTTCTTAAAACACAGAATTTAAAAAAATTATTTTGCCTTTGGAGTTTAGTCCTAACCCCTTCTAGTCTCCTTTCTCTCTCTCTCTCTCTCCCTGTATATATATATATATATATATATACATACATACACTTTTCTTGGCAACATCACACTAGAATCTGATTAGCACTATATTATATTACGGGCCGGTTTTTTTTTCAAGTCTTGCAAGCCAAAACCTAGGCAGTGGTTCAACTGATCTTCAAAATGGGCCTCTCCAGCGGAGCTGGGAGCTGAGATGCCAGGGTGGCAGGCAGAGGAGTTAACTTGTGAGGAGACTTGCCCAAGCCTTGCAAGTAAAGCATCTGCTTCTTGGCCTCAGAAGTGAAACAATTCAATAATTACAGACCTCCATGCTTTTTTTTTTCTACCTCAGGAAACATTTTACGACTAACTAGCAATTTCCAAAAATATGGCTCAAGCAACACATCTCCCTATCTTCTTGTGTAGGAGAGGGTGTGAGCTGTGACGGGAGAGGGGCTTGTTATCTCAGGGGGCTCTTGGCGAGGTGCTCCTGAGGACAACTTTTAATTGGGTAAGCACATGATAGCAAGGACAGAGGCTTTGAAACTTTCTTCCAGGAGAAACCAAGGCCCCACTGCCAAGTCTTCTCATTAGAATAAATCAAAATGTCAACTGGGTGGGTGAGGAGAAGGGTCGTGGGTGGGGAAGAAGGGCAAATGCATCGTTTGACATCTTCAGAAGACTGTGGAAGCAAGAATTTTGCTTCCAATTTCTGAGAGATGCCAGATTTTTGGAACCCATTCAGGAATAAAGACAAGGATTCCAGGTGATCAGCCTGCTCACACTAAAAGTAGCAGGGAGCCAGGTGCAGGGACTATAAATGAAAAGATCAGTCATAACTTCACGGGACTGTGCAGTGATGGGAACCCACCAAGAATGGTATCCTCTGAACTTGAACCAGAAGGAAAGAAACATCAAAATTAATTTGGATGACTGTCTATCTTGGGCCTATGACAGAAATCACTTATAGGTTCCCAAGTTCAGGGTCAGATGTAATAGTGATGCTTCCTCAGAAACCGAATCCTCAAATTTCAACATGAAAGTTACCTGTGACCTAAATCAGTTGCCTCTTCCAGACAGTCGTCTTTGGTTTCCTAAGGTCCACTCTTCATGCTTCCACTGTATCCCAGACAACCAAAAGGCAAGGAACCTTGCCTGTCTTCCCTCATTTTCCTCTAGAGCAGTGGCTCTCAACCTTCCTAAGGCTGAAATCCTTTCATACAGTTCCTCATGTGGTGGCTACCCCCAACCATACAATTATTTCATTGCCACTTCACAACTGTAATTTTGCTATTATTATGAATTGCAATTTAAATATCTGATATGCAGGATAGCTGATATGAGACTCCAAAGGGGTCATGACCCACCAGTTGAGAGCCACAGTAGAGCACCATCTCTGAGTGGTCATTCATCCTAAGCCTTGTTGGAATTGGATGATTTCCAAGCCCTCTATTGCTCTGAGCACCATCCTACCTGACTCAACTCTTGTTTCAAGCCCTTTTCTTTTTTTACTCACTAAGGTAAGTTGAACCACACTCACTTGTGGCAAACTTTTTGTGGGTGCAGGACACTGGTGGGCTGTAGCCTGGAGGGCAGGAAACCAGCCAGGGGCAGCAGAAGGACACAGACTCCTGACAGAGAGTTTAGGAAGGCTGCTTTGGCAGCCCATAGGAGAACTGTGACTTCAAAAACAGAGATGGTTGTTTCAGGAAAACTTACTTGAATTGTGAAGTATGATCAAAAGATGTTTTTCTCTTCCAGAAAGTAGGTTAATTTGGATGACAGATTTTTAAAAGAAGGGTAAGCTTTCCTAGCTTGTGTGGTAGATATGTTCTGTGCCTTAGTGGAAATGAACACTTAAAATTCATAAAAATATGAGTAGTGTGTGTGTGTGTGTGTGTGTGTGTGTGTGTGTGTGTGTGTGTTTGTGTGTTGCATGCATACATGTACAAGTGTGTGCAGGTGATGAGCCAGCCCAGAACAGAGAAGGGTGTGTAATATCTTCTTACATAGTTCCATGCATTATTCCCTTGAAAGATGTTCTCTTATTGAACGTGAAACTTCCTGTTTGTTGGCTAGGCTGGTGGCCATCAAAACACTGTCAACCTCCTGACACTGTTTCTTCTGGCCAGCACTGGGGTTGGGTGCATCCATGGCCAAGCCTAACTTCTTATGTACATGGTGGCAATCTAAACTCAGGTCCTCATGCTTGTGGGCAAAGGCAATTCCCCACTGAGCCATCTCCTCAGCCCTCAAATATGAGTACGTTATTAAGCAACAAATTGTACTGGTTAAGCTGGATAAAGTGACATAGACTGTATTTTCACTTTGACCCCTTGTTTTGAGGATAAACAAGGCACCTGAGTGGTAGGGTAACAGGTGCAATGAAAGAGAATTCTGCCAGCAGACTTAGTAAAGCCTTCTTGGCATATTTCCCAGAAACCAGAGAATGAAATGACTCCACTGACTGGACTGGCGACCCTTTTACAAGTCAGTTGGTTCCCAGTTCTTTGCTTCTGTCAGTACTGAAAGGGACCGAATCAAACTAGAGATTGTTAGAAGTATGTTTTGATGATAGAGCCCATATAACTGCAAAGGAAGTTGGAGAATTGGGGGATGTGGCTATTGGTGGGTGATATCGCTCTGTATGCTATGCATGTGTTGTTCTGATTGGTTGATAAATAAAATGCTGATTGGTCAGGAGCCAGGCAGGAAGTATAGGCAGGATAACAGACAAGGAGAATTCTGGGAAAAGGAAGGCTGAGTGAGGAGACACCAGCCTGCCTTCCAGGGAGCAGCATGTAATGGCACATAGGTAAAGCCACGGAAAATGTGGTGACATATAGATGAACAGAAATGGGCTGAGTTTCAATGTAAAAGCTAGTCAATGGTAGACCTGAGTTAATGGTTGAGCAGTTTTAATTAATATAAGCTTCTGAGTGATTATGTTATAAGTAGCTGTGGGGACTGTGGAGCTGGGCAGGACCAGAGGAAACTTCAGCTACAGGCTATAAGAAAACTCTTTCTGTTCCATCTACATGTTTATATGAATAAGCTTTCTCAGTGCCTCAAATCTGAAAACAAAGTAGGAAGTGAACTGATAGAGAGCCCCGAGCTGTTAAAAGCAAAGAGTTGTATTCATCCATAGGCAGGAAAAAAATAATCAGGACACCAAAGAAACTTCTCTGCATCACTAAAGATGCTTTCCCTATGAATGTTGAATTTCACTCTTTATGTCTACTAATTAATTATCAATATTTACACTGTATTTTGTGTACTGGTGCTAATAGTAACAACTCAATCTGGAATAATTTTATTAAAATATTAGAGCATTCTGGTGACATGAAACAAAAATAAACTTGGATCCCATGCCCATTGTTTGATGCATGTGTGTTTAACAGTGTGAAAAAGGCGTTATATATAAAAATATGTTACATTAAGAAAAAGTTGTACAGTGAAGGCTCCATGGAAATAAGAGTTCTAGGAGAAAACGTCTAAGAGAATTGCCTTGTGTTAAATAAGAGCTGGCCACATACCATTTAAAGGATGGTGGTAGATATTAAATTGTTATCACATTTAAATTCTCAAAATTGTAAGAGAATACTTAATTTAGAATGTGTTCCCAATATACCAGACATTTTGTGCTCTTGAACTATTTAAAAATCACCTAAAATGAGAAGAAGAGCTGGACGTGGTGGAGCATCCTACCCCTTGATATTAGGTAGGTTGTTCCAGACCAGCCTTCCTGGTCTACAAAGTGAGTGAGTTCCAGGACAGCCAGAGCAACAGAGAAACACCATCTCAGAAAATAAAACAAACAAACAAACAAAATCACAAAAGAAGAAAAAGAAAGACAACAGAGGACACCATCACCCAGGTCCAGTGGCAACCTACAGAATGGGAAATGATCTTTACCAATTAAACATGATAGAAAGCAGTATCTAGAATATACACATAAAACCCTAAAAAACTGAACACCAAGAAAGCAACTCAAATACAAACTAGGATACAGAGCTAAGCAGGGGGTTCTCAAAAGATGAAACACAACAGACCAAGAAACAACAAAGGAAATGTTCAACATCCTTAGTCATCAGGGAAATGCAAACTAAAACTACTTTGAGATTTCATTTTACCCCAGGCACGGCCAAGATCAATAAAACAAATAACAGCTCAAGTTTTCAAGGTTTTTAGGGTAAGGGAAACACTTACTCATTGCTAGTGGCAGTCCAAATGGCCACTATGGAAATCAGTGTAGTAGTTCCTTGGGAAGCTGGGAATAGCTCTTCCACAAGATCAAGATACACCACTCTTGAGCATACACCCAAAAAACTCTACACCCTGCTACAGAGATACCTGCTCATCCATGGTCATTGCTACTCCATAATAGCCAGAAACTGGAAACAGTCTAGATGTCCAAAAACTGATGAAAGGATAACAAAAATGTGGCACATTTACACAATGTAATATTATGTCTGTTGAGAAAAGTAAAATTATGAAGCTTGTAGGCAAATGGATGGAACTGGTAAAATAAATCATCTGATTGTGAGCTAAGTCAGACCCTAAAAGACAAATATGTATGCATTATCTCTTATATGTGGATGTTAGCATTTAAGTTTTTTAAATGTGTGCTATAATCACAGGGACCAGGAGGGAGAGGCTAATCTGTGGAAGGAGAAATAGAATATATTGGTATGGAGAGATATGGGGAAACCAGGAAGGGAGGGCAATGAGTGAGACAGATAAAAAAGGAACTATGTGGTGGAACAATTGACACCAAAGGCCACTTGAAAAAATGTGGAAATCTACTGCTATAGAAGCTTCCTAATATATATACATAATAATAAATCTAAATGGACTCACCAAATAATAGGGGATACAATACCCCAAGTAGACATCTTATGTCACCAAGTAATACCTCCAATGCTAGTATGAGTTATTATATCTTGTTGAGTTATTAGCCAAAGGGGCTCCATGCAATCCCTCAGACACCAGGGGTTAATTGCCAAGGTCACTTTCCACAGCTTGTGGTAAGGTCCTACTGCTGAAAACAACCCTTACTTATGTCATTGAACACAGAAAAGTTGATCTTGTACCCAACAAGAAGCCTCACCCCTACTGATCAGGGTTTATGTACAGCAAGGTGTTCAGGAGAATGCTAATCATCAATATCACCCAGCTACAAACCTTGTGACCTACAACAGTTACCTGCCTGCAAGATTTAATAACACGATGGTGGAGCAAATGTTACGGGAGTAACTATTATATGTAATGCCAACCCCATGAAATGGAACCCATAGCTGACAATGTTAAAGTGGCCAAGAACCTGAGACTAGATAGGTCATGGGCCTATGGGAAAACCTGCTGTTATTATTCTGATAAGGGAACGTAGGAGGAAAATGACTCCTAATGACATATGGCTCTGGTCATAGATCAGCACCTTGCTCAACCCACTTCAGAGAAGCTTCTTCTTACAGTATGTAGGAATTAACACAGAGACCTACAACTGGCCCATATGCAGAAAGTGAGAGACTTGGGGCACTCAGTCCTAAATGGGATGTCCTCATCAAACTCCTCCCATTAAGGCTTACAGTTCTGTGTGGAAGAAGATCAAAAAAGAGTATAAGAGCCAGAGGTAGTGGATGACTCCAAGGAAACAGTATCTTCCAGACACAACAGGGCTGGTGTACATATGAACTCACAATGATTGTGGCAGCATACATGAGACCCAAACAGGTTCAAGCTAGACTGGGTCCCAGTACTAAGAGAGAAATGGAGATGAGGTCCCACCCCTAAACAAGAAGCTGTATATAATTGTTACCCAATGACAAAAGAATTCATTTTCTCCCATGGAGTGTCACTGAGTATACCATTCAGACACCAGAGCAGGTCCCATGCCCAAGAGTAGTTGGCCATCACAAAAATAACTCAGTGACATTTTTGTGGACTTCTTGTTTCATTTTGCTTTGTTTTGGCTTCACTTGTTGGTCTTTTGCTTGTTTTGTTTGTTTTTCGTGTATGTGCTTGGGGATTAATTTGGCTTTAGGTTTTTATTTGTTTTTGTTTTGTTTCAGAGAGAGAGAGAGAGAGAGAGAGAGAGAGAGAGAGAGAACATAATATTGGGTGGGGAAGGAGATGGGAAGGATCTGGGAGGCGTTAGGGGAGGGTATAAAAGAAAATTTAAAAAAAAAACAAAAAACGAGAAGAGGGCTATTTTAGCCCAGGACTTCAGAATGCTCTATCATGGCAGGAAAGGCAGGGTAAAGCAGAGTGGCTCAAATAATGGATGGAAAGCAGAGGAAAGAGGGATGGTGTACTCTGCTGGCTCATTCTTTTCCCTTTTTATTTCACCCAGGCCATTTAGGATAGGTCTTACCATTTCGGTTAGTTTTCTCTGGAATGCATTCAGTGATACTTCAGGGTTGTGTTTCATGAATCCCATGGGTGATTCCAAATCCAGTCAAGTTGACAATGAAAACTGACCGTCACACTGGTGAACAAATTCTTTCTTTGTGGTTTCTTTTCATTTCTATCATGATGAAAGATGAGGCTGGAGAGATGGCTCAGTAGTTAAGAGCCCTGGCGCTCTTGCAGAGGACCTGGGTTCATTTCCCAGAGCCACATGGCAGCTCACAACCATCTGTAACTTCATTTCTAGGGATGTGATACCCTTTTCTCACCTCCAATGGCACCAGGCATGCATGTGGTACAAATATATACATGCAGACAATATAAAATAAAAATCAAAATAAATAAATTTTTAAAAAATACTTGAGCAAATGATACACATAACCCAAAGATAAAGGACAGATATTTTTAATTGGGGCAGTCTACCATGCAGTCCTGTACTTCAAAGCTAGTTTTCTACTCCATGATGACTTTGGCCCCTTCTATATGTGGCTCTGCAATTCGTGCCAGGAGAAGAGAAAATGGAGTGAGAAGTGTGTAACAGAATCTTCACACTGTAGCCTGAAAGAAGCAACCAGACAATGCATAACACAGTGAGATTGTTTATGCCCTCAGTTAAACGTATAAATAAATGCATGGGAAGCAAGCTTGGTTTAAGGGCTATATTGTGTAATTCCTTTGCAAGACACTCCTCAAGATCACTAAGGTCTCATCCATCTCAGGATTTCTACTCTTTGAGTGTCCCTAAAGAGAATGAAATTCAAACTGGGCAGTAGTGGCTCATGCCTTTAATCCCAGCACCCTGGCAGCAGAGCCAGGCGGATCTCTGTGAGTTGGAGGCCAGCTGGGCTACCAAGTGAGTTCCAGGAAAGGTGCAAAGCTACACAGAGAAACCTTGTCTCGAAAAACCAAAAAGAAAGAAAAGGAAAGAAAAGAAAAACAAGAGAGAGAGAGAGAGAGAGAGAGAGAGAGAGAATGAAATTCTACACTAGGAACCCCCATTGGCTTTCAAACAAAGATGTTCCTTTTTGCCTCTCAGGGAAAATGACTGTCAGAACCAGAAGTGCATTGGCTAGAGACAGAAGGTAAGTAGAAAGCCTTGGGATGGGAATGGAGGAAAACATTTTGTTTCTTCTGAAGAGGTGGCTTGAGATTAAACCTAGAGGCTCATTCAGAGTTTAAAATGACCTTCAAGCAGAGAACGGTATTTGTCCCTTAATACATCTCACCCCACTTCTATAGAATCTACAGATTTAGGGGATACACATGCCTTCTGAAATGGAGACTAAGATTCCTAGCATTCTTCAAAGCAATGTACATCCATGTGATCAGCCCCTGGCCAGTGATACATACACAGACTGTGGAGGAGACATCTGTAAGATCCTTTCAGAGCTGAGGCTGGCCTGGGCTTCTTTTTCTCTTTCTTTTCCTTTGGTCTGCTGGTTGGAATGGGGACTTGCTGGGAAGTACCCTAAGCCACAGGATGACCTGAGTGACAGTGAACAATGGGAACAAAAGCAGAAGGGACCTTGCCCATGGTGGCACCGGATTGTCTAAGGATGGATCTCACTTGGAGAGTGACACACCTCGATGTTTTCTGAGCCACTATTTTATTTATTTAACTTTTATGTAACAGTGTTCTGCCTGCATATATACCTGAAGGCCAGAAGAGGGAACCAGATCTCATTATGGATGGCTGTAAGCCACCATGTGGTTGCTGGGAATTGAACTCAGGACCTCTAGAAGAGCAGCCAATGCCCTTAACCGCTGAGCCAAGCTACTATTTTGTGATGCATTGCTTCTTCCGTAAAAGGCCCTGCCTACTTTGCAGGGTACATGCTTCTTTAGACAAGTCTTTAGGGCTGTCTGGTAGGAATTATCCATTGTCTTGCCCACTCATGAAACCCTCTTCAAGATGCACCTGGTTATTAGCTACTCAGAGACCCATCTGACTTTTCTCATATTTACCCACCCATCTTCATATCTGCTCTGCCCCCAGCACTGCCACAGCTCTCTCCCTGCTGTGTCCTGCATGAGTTGCAGCAGTGGGTATGAGCACTAACTCATCAGCTGGGGGAGAGGCAATGGCTCAGTTGGTAAATTGCTTACTGTGTAAACAGGAGGACCTGAGTCGGGTCCCCCAGAAACCATGTACAATGCTGAGTTCAGCAGCACACAGTTGTGATACCAGCTCTGAGAAAGTGGAGACAGGAGAGTCGCTCGTCCTTGTTTGCCAGGAACTCTGTCTGAATTGGTTCAGTGAGACTCTTGTCTCAAAATAATAAGTGGGATCAACTCAGGAAGATACCTGATGTTGTTAGCCTCCATACATGCGCACACATACATGGACATGCACACAAGACTCATCATTGAACACTTGCCACCTACACACTGCCCGATGTCTAGTCCAGACAAATTAAGTCAGAAGGGAGGGAGGAAGAAAGAAAGAAAGATGTCCCCCAGTGTTCTAATGTGCAGTCCATCTTGAGAGCCATTGTCTTAGAACAGTGCTTCTCAACCTGTGGGTCACAACCCTTTGGGGTTAAATGACCTTTTCACAGGGGTCACCTAAGACCATCAGAAAACAAAGATATTTACATTAGGATTCACAACCAAAAAGAAAATAACCCATTATGATCCATAACCATAGCAAAATCACCGTTATGAAGTAGCAATGAAAATAATTTTATGCTTGGGGGTCACCAACACCAGAGGAACTGTATTAAAGGGAAGCTACATTAGGAAGGCTGGCTTAGAGGAAAGCCTTGCATGGCTTTTAGGGAACACAGAAGACACCTGCCTAGTCACGTCTACCGCAGCATTCTTCATAACAGGCAAGCTGTGGAACTAGCCCATCCACAGATGAATGAGAAAGAAAATACGGCGCGTGTATACAATGACATTTCATGCAGCTGGAAAGAAAAATGATTGTGTCATTGGAGAGAACTGGATGGAACTGGAAATCACCACACTGGGCAACATAAGCTCCACTCGGAAAGATGAACATCATATGTTTTCTGTCATAAAGGGAATCTAGTTACACACACACACACACACACACACACACATGAGAAGAGAGATTATGTGGATGGAAAATGGACTGAGCAGTACAAAGGCAGAAAGAGGAAGAGAAGAAAATAATGGGGTAAATATGAGCAACCTCCGTCTATAGACACGCATGGATGTTACAATGAAACACAAGTTCTTACCTTAATTTAGAACTATTATTATTATCACCATCATCGCCACTGTAAACCCACTAGGACAAGCATGACCAGTACATTTTGGACTCATATAGGCAATCAATGTGTCATTTTCCCATCTCTGCTCACCTGCTTCCAGCAAGGTTGGCATCAGAAGAATTTCTTGCTACTGGGACACTCTTTGGCTGTGTCTTATGTTCATTTCCTGGGGTTTCTCTAGTAAACTCGGTAGCTTAGCACCAGAAGCATTTACTTTGATTTTCTTGCTTCATCCATGTGAAGTAAATGAGTTAGGAGCCATATTCCCTCTAGAGACTCTAAGGGGGATGGCCTGTGCAGGCTGTGGGAGAGATGGTCTCTGCAGGCTGTGGGAGAGATGGTCTCTGCAGGCTGTGGGGGAGATGGTCTCTGCAGGCTGTGGGAGAGATGGTCTCTGCAGGCTGTGGGGGAGATGGTCTCTGCAGGCTGTGGGGGAGATGGTCTCTGCAGGCTGTGGGGGAGATGGTCTATGCAGGCTGTGGGGGAGATGGTCTATGCAGGCTGTGGGGGAAATGGCCTAAACAGGCTGTGGAGGCCTAAATTACTCAAGGTCAGAGAATCTGAGCTTGCTTTACCCAGCAGGGTTGCATAAGGGGATGATTCGACCATGGGCATGGTTACCATGTGTTTGGAAGGGTCTACACTTGGCTATATCTAGCCGGGGGTGGGGGTGGGGCTCCTTTTGCCTCACCTCTTGGTATTGCTATAAAAAGCCCTTTTGAATAAAGTTCTGGGATGTTGGGTATTGACCCAGACCCTCCCAAAGCTATCCTGTGTTTGTCTTTCTTCTAGGCTAGGCCTATCGGTCTAACTGATATTTCCTTATCCCTCTCTCCTCAAGAGTACACAGGGTAAAGTGGGGGCAGGTCCTCCACAGCAGGCTGTAGGAGAGATGACCTATGGAGGCTATGGCAGAAAATGGCCTATGCAGGCTGCTGGGAAGATGGCCTCTGCAGGCTGCGGGGGAGATGGTCTGTGCAGGCTGTGGGGGAGATGGCCTCTGCAGGCTGTGGGGAGAGGTGGCCTGTGCAGGCTGTGGGGGAGATGGCCTGTGCAGGCTGTGGGGGAGATGGTCTGTGCAGGCTGTGGGGGAGATGGCCTCTGCAGGCTGTGGGGTAGATGGCCTCTGCAGGCTGTGGGGGAGATGGCCTCTGCAGGCTGTGGGGGAGATGGCCTCTGCAGGCTGTGGGGAGAGGTGGCCTGTGCAGGCTGTGGGGGAGATGGCCTCTGCAGGCTGTGGGGGAGATGGCCTCTGCAGGCTGTGGGGAGAGGTGGCCTGTGCAGGCTGTGGGGAGATGCCCTGTGAAGGCTGCTAGGGAGATGGCCTGTGCAAGGCTGGCCTTGCCATGGTTAGCTGTGTGTGTCTACTTGGTTAGGCTGTCCTGAGAATGCGGCTCGAAGCTCTGACTGTGTTTTGTAGCTGAGTTAACAGTTTCCTCTGGGTGACTCTAAGTCAAGATTAGCCTTGACAGTGAGAGTGGTGTTCAGGCAGATGACTGGCTAATTAGAGCCAAACACATATTTCCCAGAGAAGAAACACTTAGACACTTGAGCACTGCAGCATCAATGCCTGGCCAAGTTTTTAGCATCTGGCTGGCCCTGTACATTTGGACTAGCCAATTCCTCAGTCATGAGAGCTGCTCTCCTTTCCTCCCCTCCCTCCCCTCCTGTCCTTCCCCTGTTTCCCTTCCTTCTTCCCCCCTCCCCTTCCTTTCCCCCTTCCCATTGGCTGTTTCTCTGGAATCTCTACTAATACAGTTTTCCTGGGCCTCTAGGTTCTGGTGCTCGGGGGTGCTCGGTGCTGATGGAGACCTCGGCACTGTCTCTGCCTTCACATCCATCCAGGCTTCCTCTCTGTCTGTATTTTCTCTTCATGCTCCTTCCTCTGAGTGTAGTTCGGGTGGGTGCTACTGGGTTTAGAGCAACCTGGATCATCTGGGGTACTCTCATTTAGAGATTTTCAGTTTCATCAACAAAGACCCTTCTGCTTAACTGTACCTGCTTCAAAGAGTTTTGAGATTAGGATGTAGACACATTTATAGCACCCACTGTAAATCTAATTAAATCTAATTTCCCCTCTTGCTTTCCCACCCCAAATCTCCCAGCTGTGAATGTTCTTCCAAGAGCAACCTCCAGGTACCTGCAGACGGCCGAGATACAGAGCCTAGAAGACAAGAACGATCTCACTTTTAGTAGGAACCCGAGAGGTAAAGTGCCAAGGTGAGTCTGGGGAGTTCCCGTTTTAGGGGCCCCGTCTCATCTCTGGAAAGTGGACAAACAGGAGGCATTCAACCGAAAATCAGAAGACAACTCTGGTAGAGGGAGTCCACATCCACTTGAGAACCAGGATGGCTTCTGTGAACGCTGCTAGAGGATTCTGTAAGTAAAGATGATGGATGGAGAGATGATAGACACATGGATATGGGGAGATGTGTATAGACAGAGATGAAGAGAGAAGACAGAGAGGTGATCAAGAGATGGATATAAAGATGAATGATAGCTTGATCGATAGATAGATGATTGATAGACAAACAGATGAGAGAGAGACAGATGATAGATGACAGACAGACTGTAGGCAGACACACAGACTTTATATCTCTCATAGCCTTGCAGTTGTAGGCCAGCTGCTCTGCATTTAACATTGACATCTACCTATTTATTTTATAAGTGACACCCAAAGTTGCTGCAAGAGGTCAAGCCCCCTCTGAGCATCTAGGAACGAATCTGTGAGGCCCTGACCTGAGCTAGTGCATGAGGTGGAAGGCCCTCTTGGAGCCAACAGCAGCCTGACTGTAGACCATTAATACAAAATGAATGAGCTCACAAATCACTACAGGTGATGATTGTAACAGGACAATGAGAGGCTTACTATGAAATGAGGGCACACCCCAGGTGGACACCATCTAATGCAAGGATGAGTCTGGAAGCCGAATTTGAAGAATGAGGCGAGGTTGCTACCCTGGAGAAGAGATGAAGAGACCCATGCCAGAGCAACTTGGGAGACTGTGAGCAACTAAAATATTATTCCTTTCTCAGATTCCTGGTCTGAAGATGGAACATCCAGTGTGACTGTGTGTAGAGAAAGGACTGTCTAGTGCCAAATGGTCGGCCTTGAAAATATACGTACAAGTGACATCATATGAACTCAACAGAGTCATATGTCATAACAATTAAAAAAAAAAAGAGGACATAAATTTGAAGGAGAGTTGAGGGGATATTTGGGAGGGTTTAGTGGGAGAAAAGAGAAGGGAAAAATGTTGTAATAATATTATAAACAAAGTTTGTTCAATTTTTTAAAGTTCTTTTTTTAAAGATGTATTTATTTATTATGTGTACAGAAGAGGACACCAGATCTCATTACAGACGGTTGTGAACCACCATGTGGTTGCTGGGAATTGAACTCAGGACCTCTGGAAGAGCAGTCAGTGCTCTTAACCTCTGAGCCATCTCTCCAGCCCAAGTCTTTTCAATTTTTTTAAAAAAATCAAATCTTGAAAAAAAAGGTAATAATAGTTGTGAGGTTGTATTAGCTTTCTGTCACTATAGCGAAATACCTGACACTGCACTTATCCAGTAAAAAGAGGTTTATATAGGTTACAATACTACAGCTTCAAGTTCGAGATAAAGTGGCCCATGGGGCTCTGAGAAAGGTGGCCTATCATGGTGACAGTGTGTGACAGGGCAACACATTGTGTCTTGAGCCAGGAAGAGACTAATATTCCACAAGAGTCTTCAAGACCATGACTAAGGATGACCCACTAAGCCCCACCATGGTTCATAAGTTTTCCCAACAGCACTAGCCTAGGAAGTACACCTTTCTATATGAGGGCCTTTGGAAGGTACTCAACATCCAAAACACAGCATAAGCCAGAAGGCTGAGGCCTTCACCACTGGCAGTAATGACGGAGTCTAACAGTGGAACTTCAGGTAATTGATCATGGTGTTCCTGCAAGGAAAGTAGATGAAAAGCTTTCAAGATCCTTGTTTGATCTGTGTAGAGTTCAAGTGTAAAGTCAACAGAAAGGTCCCAACTCCTTCATCAGTTCCAAGATCTTAACAGATCAGAGACACTCACGCTAATGAACTTAGAAGAGAAGAGACACCAGAGGAGCAAGCTCATTTTTTTCTTGCACCCAGAAGAAAGGTCATGTGAGTATATAGTCAGAAGATGATCATGTGCAGGTCAGGAGGAGAGCCCTCAGCATCCCTGCTGTGAGATGTGAGATCATAAATTTATGTTGTTCGACACAAAACTGTGGTATTCCATGAAGACAGCCCGTGCAGCCAACTGTAATAAAATCATGGAATCATGAAGACTTAGTGCCCTTTCCATTCAGTGTGACAAATCTGCTCTTGGTCATCTTTGATGATTTTAAAGTCCTTGGGTATGACTGACAGGACCATTGGCCACAGAACCCATAGTTCTTATGGAATTTGCTTATGATCTTAAAATGTACTAAGGACCCCAAAGAAGTTTCATTTATGTAAATTCTAACCTTTCAATAATTACCACATTAGAGATTAAAATTGAGAAAAAAAATGTCTTGCTTATTTAAAAAAGAAACAAACACATTAAATCTTTAAAAATGAAACATTTTTAAATGAAAAATAACATATTCCAGATGACTTAATAAGAATAATGGAATCTAGCCTGGGGAGCCCAGCTGGGGGATGTTTGCCTCACAAGAATGAAGACTTGAACTGGATCCCCAGAACCCACACTTAAATGAGCAAGGATGGGGGCACATACCTCCACTTCTAGCCCTAGAGAGCTGAAGATATGGGGGTGACTAGAGCTCACTGGCCAAGCTAGCCCACTCAGTGAGTTCTAGGCCCACAAGTGATTTTGTCACAAAAACAAGTGGTGGCACCGAGGAATGACATCTAAGCTCTTCCTCAGGCTTCCATGTGCCCACGCCCACACACATGTGCATATAAAATCTGTGTACCCCAACACACATGCACCTGCATATGCATGTCTACATACTTAAGCACTTCAAAGAACAGTGGTATTATTTTATATTTTATAATCTCCTTAAAATTCTAATGTAAGATAGATGGATGTTATGACTGCTTCTAAGTTCAACCTGTTGTGGGATGATCCTTTGGTTGAACATGTGAAGGAACACATGGGCCTCACACAGACGTGTCATGTGGATGGGTGTAACAAACATGGGCCTTTTCAGATCATTGTGTTTACATACTCTTTTATAATACTGAACCAAGATATAATAAGTGCTGATTTCTCAAAGGTTGTGGAATCTGAGACCATGACAACAAGCTTTGTGTTGCGTTTCATGAAAGCTCACCAGTACACCACACACTCTGAACAAAGCTCATCATACATGAATGTGTAGCTTTATGCACTGGCCACTGGCTGGGTTACAACCATCTCCAAATATGGACTTAATAAAATATTTTATTAATAAGTATGTGTAGTACTATTGTCATGGATTGCTTAGAAAATCTTCCAAGGATTGAAAAGCTGTCATAGCAATAAATCCAAGTTTTCCAGAATTTTCTTCATTCACAGTGATAGTTATGTCTCAAGAAATTAGATCATAGCCAGTGTGAAATAGACTTGGGGACACTGGATTGTTTCTTCCAATGTCCAATCACCCTGGTACATGGCCACACACCTTTTTTGTGGAAGTTTAACTGAATTTTGGCAGTGTGTCTTCCTGTGTCTTAGGAGGCTCTGGGCATACCTGCACTACTGAGATCTGAAAACTGGCCAGGAAGATGGGATGGTTCTGCTAATTTCATGCTGTGATTATTGTTTTTGTTTTTTTAAGACATAGCCCTGGCTGTAGTTGAACTTACTAGATAGACTGTTGTATGAATCTTAAATCAGTCTTTTAATAAAAAAAACCTAGAGCCAGATATTGGGGTAAATGCTGAAAGATCAGAGAGACAAAGGAACGAGCCATCTCTTACCTCTAGGACTCTTCAGCCTGAGAAGCCTCCTCAGCCAAAAAGGCTTCTAGTTCCTGTCTCCTCATGACTTATATACCTTTCTCCACCCAGTCACTGACGTGTGTGATTCTCAAGCAAAGGCATGAGATCTCAAGTGCTGGGATTAAAGGTGTGTGCCACCACTGCCTGACTGTTTCACTCCTAGACTGAGTCAATCTCATGTAGTCCAGGGTGGCTTTGAACTCACAGAGATCTAGACAGGTCTCTGCCTCCTGAGTGCTAAAATTAAAGGTGTGTGCCACCACTGTCTGGCCTCTATGTTTAATCTAGTGGCTTGTTCTGTTCTCTGATCTTCAGGCAAAATTTATTAGGGTACACAATATATCACCACAGTAGACCAGGCTGGCCTCTAATTCACAGAGATCCACCAGCCTCTGGCTTCCAAGTGCTGAGATTAAAGGCGTGTACCACCAGGCCTGGCCTCTGACTTCAATTCTTTACACAGTCCAAGTAAGAATCCAGCACTTTTTCCTCTTACTCTCCATGAATTGGTTATCAATTATCCCCTGAACCAGGTTATAGTTAGTGTTGCTTTGTCTCTCCCCTGCACCCACCCCCCAACCCCGCCACGGTCCTTATAGCATGTTACCTTTGCCACCCCTCAACCTGTCATCCCAGGTGGAGATGCTCAGACTTCTTCCAGGAGCTCCCTTTTCAACACTATAGTGATGGTCATGCTCTCCAGATTTCTGAGTGGATGAACACAGTCACATGACTTATTCTCTCGAGCACTCTGATTTCCCTCTGCCCATGGCCCTTTGCTTTGTAGGACATCAGAAAGTTCTAGAATTTCAACTCCACTTAGAGTAGAGCTACTTTGGGTCCACATTTGACCACCCCCCCCCCCTCCACCCCCCACCCCCGCCCTGGGCCAAAAAGATTCAATTTGGAATCTCTGCTTGGTGAGTAAGTCCATATCAATTAGTTTGGCTGGATCCAATTACGTATTTCTTCTCCTTGATCCTACCCCTGTAAGATCCACTCCCACACATGGGCCCCAGATTGCCATCATTAGAGCTTGGCAGAATCATTCAGTTGTTGTGTCTATTATTCCCGTTTTGGGTTGTATTTTGTACCTTACCCCTCCAGCAGCTGCTGGAACAGTAACCTGGTTGTGTGTTTGGGAGGAAAAGGGTTACAGGGACAGGTTTGGGGACCCAGGAGTGTTGAGAAGGCAGCTTCTTCAAGGTGGCCAGAAGTTCTTCTTCAAGTACAGTTGAAAGGGCTGCTTGTAGTGCCATGGGATTTCAGAGTAATGCACTTAGCTTTACGGAAATGCCCTTACCCCCCTGCACAGCCCCAGCCCAATATTTAGGGTCCTATTTCTTCCCAACTATGCTCTAGGCTTAACAAAGGAGACCCCTGCCTAGAGGCTGGAGACCCAGGTATCCTTGTAACACCGTTACCTGTAGAATTAGGCTTCCTTTTCCTTCAGGAAATAAATCTGGCTATTCCAGGAACATTCCTGATGGGAATGCAGCTTTCAGCTCCTTTATGGAGACAGTGAGCTGACAATATAAAGCTTCTAAAGTCACCATTTTCTTTATTCCCAAGTTCTCCATCACAGTAAGAAACATCCAACCCACCCCCATTATCTTTCTTATTTTGACTAAAATATCGAATGCCAGTAACAGGTTAGTTCCCTGGAGCCTTCCATTAGCAGGCCGCTATAGGTACCTGCAAGGGGTTAACTGAGCAGCTGTTTTCCTAGGACTAGGTATGCCCTGGCCCTCTGGAAACAAGCTATCAGTGCTTTACCATCCAGTCAGGACAGAATTCATCCCAGAACATTCGGAACCGAGCCTGAGAACTCATCTTTAATATTTGGTCAGTAGACTAGCATGCTTAGAGCAGATCGCTAAGTCATTCTGTGTCAGTCTATTATCCTTGAGCCCCAGGTTCTAGGTCACTTGTCAGAGAAAGAACACCTGGGAGCTTCATTCATGACAGGCCGGGCTGAATCTTGGTGGTGTCTGTGTCCTTAGGGAGCAACACACACTCAGGCACACACAAACAAAATGAGCTGCCTAATCCCATCTCTGCTCCTGTTCTCAGAGGCTCTCTCCATTGTCCACAGGACAGTCGAGACTCACTGGCATCTAGACTTCTATCCTGCTGCCCACTATACCTCTCCTTTACTCACTGCTTTCCACTTTTAAGCCATCCAGAACAATCTGGTGTTCGCAAAACAGGAGTGGCAGGGTCCCTGGGTGTCTTTCTTTTCCTCTGCAGGAATTTCACTTAGGAATTGTAATCTCAACTTCTGTTTTTATGGTGAATTCTTTTCTGAGGTCTGCTGTTTGCCCTGTACCTGCCCACCCACTGTTGTCTCTTCTGCATGCTACACTGGAGGCAGGCTGACCTGGAATGCATCTCAAACATTGACTTGGACATGACCTAACAGTAGCAAAAGCATAAATTCCTTAAAAGTGAGAGTAAGCCCATACAGTGTCCTCTAGAGTGTGGAAGTGGCCAAGCAAGTGTGTGACTCAAGAGCCTGGTGTTCTTTCTCAGGTTCTTCTTGTGAGTTTAGGTGGAGTTAGTCCCCTGGGTGGGGATGAGGTGGATCCCTACCCCATGGACACATGGACTCTTATGTAACTTTGGATAATCTCCATATGCCTGGGCTGAACATTCCAACATGTTATGAATATGTATGCTTGTCATAAAAACACATGAGATGGTAAACAGGAAATTTCCTCTGATAGGTCACTTCAAGACTAATTTCCCTTCATCACTGAGCTTGCCTCAATATTGGTTTAAGCCAGTTTTGTCTTCCTTTCTTTCAAGAAGTGGCTGACTCTATGTTGGCCCCAGGAAAGGACGGGCTTGATGCTTCCCTACCAGGAAATGGCAGCCCCAAGGCATGCTGAAGAATCTCAATTGTTTCTACAATTACCCATATCACAGGTGGGGCCTCCCTTCTCTTCTCCCCCACCATCTCCTCCTTCTGGGACTGAGTTCCTCCTACTCCATCCTAAACTCACCCAGGTGTGTGTCCTTCCCTCTCTCTCCCTTCTGCTGAGAAGTGGCCATCTTACCCCACCCCAGTGTCCCTCTTAATCATCACTGTTCAGCAGGTGTGCAACAGAGGTTCCAGGAGGGAATACAAATTTGATCTAAGACAAGCTACAGTGGCCTTGTGAAGTAGGGTGATAAGGGGGCACCAAATCAAAAGTTCTCTTGAAAAGTTCCTCAGACAAGTTGAAAGAAGCCTGCTGTTCCACCAAAGAGTGAGCTCAATGCCCTTGGGTGACTCACAACACAGAGCTTCCAAATTGCTTTCAGAGCTGGCAGAGTGGACACATGTACATATCCTCCTTACATGGTTTCTGTGTGCTGACGGAGTCAAAGAATTGACTCCTCATGAGTTTGTTTAAAGAGGAGACACTGCCCTTAGGCTAGGGCCTGTGACACCTGTGTTCACATTTCTCTCTCCTTCATTTTCCCATTGGAAGACAATATGGACTGTTTAGTGTCTGGAGCCTACACTCAAGTCTCCTCTTGGTCATGTATCAGAAGCTTCCTCTGGAAAGCTTGGTATGATGTCTCCGGCCCATGTGCTTTTCTCTCTGTACACCACATCACATGACTTTGAATATGTTATTCATACTACTAACTAACTAACATTCATGCCACACAAAAAATGTAGGGCCCATTTCTAAGAGGCAGCTGGCTTGGATTCCAGTGGTGCCCTTGGCTGCTGTTGGCCCAGCAACTTCCCTCAGCTTTCGTGTCTTCATCTGTGACATGGGGATGGTCATCATGTCCAGCAAAGAGGATTGGATGGCTTGGATAAAACAACGCAAAATAAACTAGGGAGTTGTAGTCTGTGACATAGTTCAACAATATGCATACATTTCTCCTTTCAGTATACTTGTTTGTGTTTTAATTCTTCTGCGGGAGCATCTCCGCTACTTTTGGCAACAGATTTGCTTTCTTTTTGGTACCTTGCAGTGGTTTTGATATGGGATCTATGTTCCCCAGATGTTATGGCCCTGGCTTTTGTTTTCTTTTAATTGGATCAGATGATCATAGATGGATACCAGACAATAGAAAAGATGTGTGTGGAGAGGGAAAGAAGAGAGCCAGAACTGAACAAAGGCTGGGGGGCTGGCAGGCTTTGGGGTGCTGGGCTGTCTGGTTGGAAGAAAGCCTGCAGAAGCTGGTTTTGAGGAAGGGGAATATCCCTCAGGGAGGGTGGCAGTGGCCTGCAGCCCTACAAGTAGTACCATAGTGTGGGTTAGGAAGGTCAGAAGACATGTTTTGATTCAAGTCATTGAGTCCTCCCTCTGAATAGCAAAGAACTTTACCAGTACTGGTCAGTCTGCTTCTGGTGGCCTTTGCTTCTGTTGCTGGCATAGCTCAGACATGGGCCTTCTGTTGCTTATTCTCTTGGTAAGATATACAGGGTGAGACCAATTTCTTAGATTTCTATGGAGGATCAATGAAATAGTGTTTGTGACACGGAGAAGAAAATAATGTATCTCCTCCATTATTGCCTTGTTGGCAGCGTGAACTTAAACAGTTTTTGAAGCAAAGCTTAATAAAAATTCAAATAATGATAGTTTTGCCTCAGCCCACAGAATCTCTTCAGACATCCTTCATCCTTTGCCTTCTGCCTTGTGTATCATCTCTAGACACCCGCCTTACCCAGAGCCTCAACTCTCCCATCAAGAATGTTCTTCACACCTAATTTACTACTGTTTCTCTCCATGTATGGCTGCCATATTGGATGGTTCTACCCTTGTGCTAAATATCATAGCATTCTTCATGTCATCTGTTACATGCCTGCTTCTGGAAATATGTCAATAATTTAAGGAAGAAGAGGAAAAGTTCAGGAGTTTAGGGACTCTGCTGAGAAAAGCCATGGAAGGACCATGGAAAGGAGAAGAGCTGAGCCATGAGCCTGTTTGAAGCTGGCGGGACTAGACTGGCCCTTCAGGAGATGGCACTGTGCAAAGATGACTAGGCCCAAAGCCAGGACACTGGCTCCTTGTTTAAGCTCCAAGGCCTGGAACATGCTTCTGTGAATTAGACACAAAAGGCTAAGCAAAATAATATGATTCCATTCAAAATTCAGGTTTCCATATTCTTCACAATACTGGTGTGTGTGTGTGTGTGTGTGTGTGTGTGTGTGTGTGTGTGTGTGTACAAAGAATGAAGGTTTCTCAACAGGGGATGGTGCTGGTGGGGAATCTCAAGCCTGTGGGTCTGATTCTGCATGGGCATTTGCACTTTGCTCTTGGCGAGTATCTGTTTCCTGCTAGAAGCATATGGGCTCCTGCCAATGCCAAAGCTATTTGATTTCTAAATATAGCGTAACAGATGTGGATGAGGACCATATTATTTTCTGCATTGCACAAAGGGTCTTTTTCTTTCTTTCTTTTTAACCCAGAAAAGCCAGACAGCAGCCCAGTTCTGGTTAGGCTCAGCCATCTCAGTGTAGGACACTGGGGTTGGTCTCATGACTTTTAAGTGTTGATTCCTTTACACCAGATTTTTTTCTTAACCTGTACTCTGGAAACAAGTGCCCTTGCCTAGACTCAAAAGCTATTCCTTAGGTCCTTAGAAAGAAACATGGTGATGCGTGTGTTTTTCTTACAGAGTGGTTTCTCTGACTATCAAAATATCCACAAGTCAAGCATAGTATGAAACAGTATCTGAAGGTACACACAGTTCCACAGTGGTGTGTGTGTGTGTGTGTGTGTGTGTGTGTGTGTGTGTGTGTGTGTGTTGGGGGGGGCAGTTGGAGCCACAGGCGCCATGCTGTGTTTGGAGGCAAATGCAGTCATCTTAATATATCACTACTCATCCCTGGCTAGTGGGTATCTAGCTGGTTTAACTGATGGGTTCTATGTACCCATCATTGTCCTAACACCGCTGTGCCACACCCACTGGTGACACTACACACTCCTGTTCTTGAGACTTGTGAATTTTACCTGATGTTGTGAATTTTACTCCATGCATATTTGTTTATCCAACACCAAGGTGATTTTGCCTTGCCCACCCAGTCTTTCAAAACGAGCAGTGTATCTTGAAAGCAGCAGTGCTGGCCAGTGAAAACATGGACCTGTGATTAGTCTGAGGCAGAAGCATGCTTATGGAACGTGAGATCTGTTTGGCAGAGCAGCGGGGCCACAGTGCAAGGTAAGTGTGGAGTCCTGGGGTAATCTGGGGACAGGCAGCACACAAGCTGCTGTTTTCAAGCTACCCCTTGAAGAAGGTCACATGTGACATTTCCTAAGCTGTTAGTCAAGAGAAAGGTGGCCCGCAGTTAAAGCTTAGAATAGGAATTTCACTTGGTTTTATGTGAATGGATCAAATAGGAGACTAATAAAAATGGTGCCCAATTTTACCTTCTACGGCTCCCTTTCCATTACTACTGTAATGGGGATCTTGGTGAATATTATTATACCTTCCCCAGCAATCTAAGTTCTTCTTGGGATCCAACTTCATGCACCTCATCTTATGTCCTTTGGAGTAAAATCTAGTGTTAATAGAGTATATGAGACACTGGACAGGTGTCTGGTTCATCTCTTCTTCTCAGTATCACAGAAGTTACATGATCAAATATAATACTAAAAGACTAAATACTTGCGGCTCATTTTATATATATTTAAAACACACAGTAAGAACATAAGAACATCTCAAATCATTTAAAGGTTAAATGGGTTATCAACCAAAATCTTTGGAAATTTCATGAAATTTAAATATCTGCAAACAATTCAACCAAAAGGAAAGGGGGCGGGGTCAGAAACAAACTCCCAACATTTGGCCATAGAGGGCACTTTACATGTGAACCAAATGGTATTACAACATCATCTTTCAGAGAACTAGTCACTACACCCCGTGAGATAGAGTACAAGAGCAATATCAGAGACACCCCCCAATCCCACACACCCAGTCCGAACATTGCATTAAGAACTCCTCCGCCATGGGCTTTCGTTCATTGCAGAAGCCACATTACATCTCCACAGTGCAATGCCAAGCAGCCTTGGAGTTCTGTAAAGCAGGCTGGTG